>NC_084486.1:94239026-94566526 GCF_030035675.1 Rhineura floridana
TCATCAGGCAAACTTGAAACTGAAAATAAGAAACAATGGAAAAAGGAAGAAACACCCTTATTATTAAGAAATAACACGTGATTTAGAAAGGCAAGATTTCACATGCAACTGTTACCTATTGAGTGGCTAATTTATTAGTGAAAAAACTTTAGAAATAAAAGTAGCCAACTTTCCCACCAACCATGTCTTTAATGGGGTGACCAACTTTTACTGGATGCTGTTGCTTCTTTGCCTGTATCTGATTCCTAGGGCAACATTTGCAAGGGTTTGTGTTGGTTTCCGTGCTCTACAATCGTCCTGTGCTTTGATTGATTGATTGATTTTGGTCATTGACCAGCTCATGCAAAGTACAATACTTAAAATCCAAAACAATATGAAATACAGTATAAAGGTAAAGGTGTCCCCGCACTTGTAGTGCGAGTCGTTTCCGACTCTTAGGGTGACGTCTTGTGACGTTTACTAGGCAGACTGTATATATGGGGTGGGATTGCCAGTTCCTTCCCCGGCCTTTCTTTACCCCCCAGCATATGCTGGGTACTCATTTTACCGACCACAGATGGATGGAAGGCTGAGTGGACCTCGACCCCTTTTACCGGAGATTCGACTTCCTCCTTCCGTTAGAATCGAACTCGGGCCGTGAGCAGAGCGTCGGCTGCGTTACCACCGCTTACCACTCTGTGCCACGGAGGGTATACTATCATATAATACAGAAGCACTCAAATCCTGGTGTAAAAGCCTTGGTAAAAAAATTAAAAATTATTTGATCAGTCTATGACAAGCAATGGCGGCTGCACAGAAACTAGCCACTTTAGCATTAACCTGAGAATTCTGATCTGACAGTACGTAAAATTCATCAGATCTGCTAGGAATTTTCTATAACATTGGGACAGGATATCACTATAGAAGGAGCAATATTATAAAACATGTCAACAGTTTCCACTTCTTTCACCTCGCAAGAACATACAGTAAGGCCCCGCTTGTCGGCGCCCCGCTTTTCAGTGTTGTGCTAATACAGTGGCGCCAGCAGGGCAATCAGCTGTATTGTGGGGAGCTCCAGCCACCACGCTCCAGCTGACAGCAATCAGCTGAAGTGTGTGAGCTCCCCATGCAATCGCACTCCAGCTGACAGGGATCAGCTGTAGCGCATGAGCTCCCCACGCTCCAGCTGATGCCGCACTCCAGCTGATCCGTCAGCTGGAGTGTGGCAGCTGGAGCTTCAGCTGATTGCATGCTCCAGCTCATCAGCTGGAGCGCGGGGAGCTCACACGCTCCAGCTGATCCCTGTCATCTGGAGCTCCCCACACTACAGCTGAGTAGAACCCCACTTTCCGGCAGTTTTCGCTTTTTGGTGGGGGCCTGGAATGGAATCTGCCATATGAGCGGGGCCCTACTGTACTTGTTCATGATAAGTAACCCTCCTGAATCTTCCTTACAGAAGTATGACTGGAAAACATTGAGTCTGGCCAATGTGAACACTTTTCTAAATTTAGGGATAGTCAAGTTTGCCAAATAATTTGTGGGTACAAATGCTTAAGTGATTTTGCAATTCTGTATCCCAAATTCGTTGTCGGATAGTAACTGTAGCTTTAGTATCTCCAAGACCTAAAAAAGCACTAGAAGTGAAACTAAGATTTCCTAGCTTCTCATATAGTGCCCTTTCCCATCGGTTAGAGTTTGTGGAGCCAGTCTCGCAGGAAAGAAAATAGTCTTCAGCCAAAAATTTACTTATGCACCTACACACAGGCCTCTGCAGAAATTTGCTCCACCTCTTAACTGCAAGATTGCGTTGGGCACACAATTCGGGACTCCAGATATAGCTTTCTGAAATTTAGTTTGAATGATTTCCAAAGTGGCAGAATGATTTTAAAAGGGGCAATCATCCTCTGCTGATTTCTGCACATTGTATGGTTGTTAAAAGCACAGGAGCTGGGCCAGCTAGGGATTTTCAGGTCAATTGGCAAGCCTAGTTTTCAGTGGTTGCAATGAAAATGAGGAAATTCAGCAGATAAAACACATACAGTCATACAGTTCCTCCCTAAATTTCCCTCTCCCCCCTTCTGTCTGAAGGCTATCCTGTGCTGTCAGAAATTCAGCTGCTCTGTACCTCAAGAGATATTTTATACTCCCTGCCATGCCTTGCAAACTGTTTTTTTACTCCTGTGATTTCTTCTGCCCATAAGCTGCAAACCCTACTGCCCCCTCCAATTTTTCATTGTAATAGTGGGATGTGGTTCAGCAGACTGACCCTTAACAATATTTTTCTTCTAATTAGCTACAATGGGTTAAATTAGGAAATTGCCACCCCTAGAAAAAATACTGCCCACCAGAACAATATGGCTTAAAATGAGTTGGACAAAACAACTTGTACATACTTGCACTTGGTCCATCTCAGGTCTACATCTTGTCATATATTTTGCACCCAGCTTCCAAAACCCAAGTAGAAACTACACACATTTCACTTCAGTTATGAATTCTCTGTGTGTGCGCACATGTGAATGTGTATTTCATGGTGTTTCTCTAAAAAATACACGCAGGGACAGAGAAAGGATTAGGGTTCTGTCTGCAAGTATTTCAGGAAAAGCTGAAAAGGATGCCCTGATAAGTGATGTAGTGTATATCTAATTTTGTACTAAAGTATTAGAACCATAATGCAAAATATATCTCAGAAACAGCCCTCAGACTCATATATTTGCAGCCAGACATACCTATGATGGGAACATCTTCCTCTGATCCAAACCCACTGCTAGACAGTGAATGAACAATCCACTGTAGTGCCTTTGAAAACTGGAACATCTACAAAGAAGCAGTCCATCAGACTTTTTAATGTCTGCACTAACCAAGCAACAACTAAAGGGGGGTTAAAAGGAAGAAGATAAGATTGCTGAGGAACTTGGAAGTGAACTTTTCCCTAGTTTGGGTCCAGGATACACATTCTTCTTACTGGCAAATCATTCAAGGGTCTCCCTTCCCCAAAGAACAACTTCTCCACATAGATAAGACTAAGCATGTAGATGAACTGACAATTGGCAGAAAGAAACCGGAACTTAAGAGACTCCTCTGTGTTTAAGAAGTGTGGCTGACACAAGACAGGATACCTGACCTAATTTACTTTCCACCCTTTCCAGTTTTCTGACAGGGCTGACAAGCTCCAGTTGATCTCACCCTTCACATAAGCCTTCAGCATTCTCTAGGTGGACTCATATGTGAGGAAGCTTTAGAAATCACCCTTACCTGCTCTTCAAGATACACCAACCTCTGCTCCACCAGCCCTGTCCTTTTCACCCGATCAAGATCCAGCATTTCTACTAGCATATCCACTCTTGAAAAAAAGAGAACAGCATTCATTGAGAGGTTGAGGCAGAATCCTATGGAGGACCACTGAGGCCTCTAAACTTGCTGCTCTAGGGTATTTTTTATAGCCCCAGTGAATGAGTCAGGGTGCTTTCTAACACTGAACAAGAGTGCACCTCTTCCCTAGCTAGACTGGCGTATGGGCTCATGACACTTATTTCCACATCTAAATCATGATGGGCAAAATGGGATGGGGTAAGGAAGCTGTGATAACTCCCAGCAATCATGAAGCCTTGAGGGTCAGTATGAAGTAGCAGAGCATCAGCTGTCAAATCCCACAAGTTCTTCTGAGGTATACTCCCATGATTCCCAGGACTAGGACACCCAGTTTGTCTGGTGCTGATGACTACTTAGCATAGCAAAGATAGCCCTAACCTCTCTGCAGTGTCCTGGATCTTCTGCTCAGTGTTCTGCTTCTGTTGGCATTGTTGGATTTGCAAGTAGTTTTCCTTCAGGAACATCTCCCAGGACAAGAGAGCTGCCTCTTCATTTTTCTCTAGCTTCTCTTCTGCAGACCAAAACAAACAGAAGAAGAACTGCAATGTACACAGTTCCCAGTTATGAGCAAGGAGAGGCAGGTTGGCAATCAGTCAGGTCTAATGAATATAATACTACGTTACCTTCTAATGGTAAACACAGCTAATTAATTAATAATTCTAACAAAAAATACACAGAATGCCCCACAATGCCCAGCCTAAACCACTGCTAGTTACTTGACAACAGTGGATTTATTAAAGAACCCTTTTTTTCTGCCAGGAACCGTATTCCCATGGGAACAATCTGTCAGGAGCAGCATACTGGTGGTAGGTGGAGCTGAAGCTGGTGGTAGATGGGGCCAGAGGTGAAAGTGGAAGAGGCCACTACCTCTCTGTTTGTCTACCAAACCCTTTTTCTTTCCTCCTTCCTCCCTTCCGCCCTGCCCAGTAGACTGTGGAGAGAGACAAATCACTCTTGCCAGAGGTCTGACCTGATTGCTTGCAGAAGGCTTCCTCCCCTCCTTTTTTCCCATTATGCCATCGTTTCCCCTCCTCCATTCTTCCCCCCTCTTGTTCTCCCCATCCGCCTCTGGGCTCCCCCCACCTGCATGAAATTAGGCTGAGGGTACAAGTACCCCATTCCTGGAAAAAACAATGTCAATTGTTGCGAATTAAATCACCATAGCTGTCACAGGTCTTTTCAGTATATCAGATTCAACTTTTCTTTCTGCTTTCTAATTTGTTTGCTTTCTTCCCTTGACTCTCTTCAGCTTTTTCTCTTCTCCTTCCCCTTGTCTTCCAACTGTCACTCACAGACTTCACCTCTGGCTTTCTTCAAACATTCTATGCCACCCTCACATGTCCTGCATTCCATAATGTCAGTGGAGAAAGCAGCACATATAGATTGTGAAAAAAAGGCACAGAAGAGATTAGGGTACCAGCCAGCCAAACAATATGGCTAGAGTTCTCCAGGGCCTCGTAAGATGCCCAATGGCTCCAATATCCCTCATTATTGCACATGCTTCAAAATCACCCATTTCTAATCTTCCCCCTCCCTTTCCTTCCAGGATTGGTGAATGACACAAGTCATCATTTAGCGGTCAGAAGTGATGGTGTGCCCGCATATCTCTGGTCAAGTTGCCCCTACAACACTGATTCAGCAAGGCCCTACACAGCAAAGCTGCTTACTGAGCTGCTTGTGCCGTGTGGCTGGCTTCCGGAAAATGATCCGCTTGACAAAGAGCTGCAGGTGGTTTAGAAGAATGAAGGGTGGTGGAGCAGGGGGCCTGCCATGATACTCCTCAATCAGGTCATGACGCTGAAACTTCCAGATCTGATCAGTGTGCTCCTGCACCTGCTGGAATGTGTAGCTGGGAGAGAAGCAAAATGCAAGTGTTAGCTATACCACTCTGTGGCTGTAATCATCTAAACATCTGTTGAATACACAGTGTGATGGTCCTCTCCTAAACATCCCATAAGTAGGGATGGAGAAACAAAGTCCTGTAGAAGCACATCTCCATCCTGAACAGTGGAAGAATGTGCCTTACGGAACTGCCTGTTACTACCTGTTAATACTACCTCTGCTTAGCTGATCTAGTGATGTCCTGAATTGGCCCATGTAATCTCTCATTTGGTCCCATGCATGCTGCACATTGGCAAGCTGGGCTTAATGTAATTACAAGAAAAGTAATAGATCTAAGGGCAGGGACCCAGTGCTTTAGGTTTTCTTCACCTGTGAGCCTCAGAGTTTTTTGTCGTAAGGGAGGGCAACAGTACTCACTTGAACATTGCAATGAGGAGATTGAGGAGGAGAATGTTGGTGAAGAGCAGGTACAGGCAGAGCAAGATGACTGTCAGCCACTCAGGGAAGATGGGCTGCTGGTTGGCTTCATTGTTCTCGGGGCACTTGGGCTTGTATGGGTCAGTCCCATTCGGACTGCACTGATCAAGGCTGAAGTTCACTCCTGCCGTAAAACACAATTGAACCCAACAAGTGTTGCACTGTTCCTGTAATAGGAAGTCCTCATCCTATTTTCTTGCCTACTGAGAGTAATTTGAAATGCCATATCTATAACAGAGAATGACAGGTGTCAAACTCTGTTAAGAGTTTGGAAAATAAAGTTTTTGGAAGGGCTGGAATGAATGACCCGGTCGTAAATTGATTGATTTAAAATCTAGAACTAATCTGAGAGCTGATTCCCACCATCACACACTTTTCTTCCCCCCTCTACAAAATGTTATTAAGATGTGCTGCCAACGGATTGCTGCCAGACGCATGTCACAAGAGATCATTTGGGGACCCTGTGGTTGCTTGGAGTGCTCTTTATAGCATCAGTCTAAGAACCAGGGCTGAGAAACACAGTGATGTAGCGGCCTTGACATTAAGAAGCAAATCTTGGTGCATATACTTCAAATGCTACTTAATCAAACCAGAATTGGCATAATATAAGGGGCTCCACTGGGCTTGTAAAGATAAGCAACATGTTGTAACAGCATGATTGTTGGTTCTGGCATAGTAGTCTCAATGACAGCTGTAGCAGGCAGCCATATTTGATCTAAAAAGCTCTATTATCATGTCTACTCAATTAACCAGCCATTCATATAATTGGTACAAGTGCCCCCATGTGAGGCTAGGCCTGGGCCAATCTGGAGCTGTTGAATACATCGCTAGTGGTGAAGTGAGCCATTCAAACAAGCTGACCTTTGCTAGTCCAGATTATGAAATGATTCTGTATTCCATACCATCAATGTAGGAAGGGATCTGTCCAAATATTGTCAGGTAAGAATGGTAAATAACACCCCGGAAGATCCAGTCCACACGCTTCTCATTGTGGATCAAGATAGCTTGCTTAGCTACTCCAAAGGACATGACCCAAACAGCCAAGAGGAAGAGGAAGAAAAAGACATCCTTCATCTGTAAATCCACAAAACAAAGCAGAAGTCGTATCTTTTTTGCCATGGGAACAACCGTCACCCCAGGGCCTCTTTAATTCTGGCATCCTCATTAGAAAAGGAATGACAGGGACTGTGTGCAGTCACCATGGTGCTTATCAGCTGAAATAACAACTTACCATCCTCTTCACTATGATGATCTTGGGGCCTAGAGTTTTACTGACTGTGAAAATGTGCATTAAACGCAGGCAAAAAACAATAAAAGCCAGAGACAGTATGATCCTTCCAGGATATAAAGTAGCTGGAATCCATCTGGGTAAAGAAACAAAAACATACTTATTAATAAGGGAACTATGGCCCACTAGCCATCAGCTTTACATACACCATGGTACAATTTATTTATTTTACTATGATTCATTTTTATAGACCACCACTTCAAGGGACATTCGGGTGGTGCACAAAATACCATAAAAACAACACATATCACAAACATCATTTAAAATAATTCATCCATAAAGACAATTCAGCAGCAGTTTAAAACAAACTTTTCCAGCAGAGGTCCAAAGCAGGAAAATACAATGTCAGCACAAGCCTGCCCTCAGGATACCTGGGCAAAGTGATCTGCACTTTGATGAACATTTTCAGCAGAAATCAGCATTTCGATTTAAAAAACAAACACTTAAATTTCTAAACATTCCTTTTTTTCTTCCCTTTCCAGCTAGTTGGCATAATTATTACATATTAACTCACCTGCAGGTCAGCCCAGCTATAAAGATTAGGATGGCACACACATCCAATTTATTCCAGAAGTCACTGAGGTATAAGGAAACCATTTTCACAAAGCCAAACCCATCAGGATCATAAAAAAGCTAAAGGAAGAAAAAAGGTTTTACTGACCATAGCTTACTGGATTAAAAATTAGGAGACGATCCCTCCTCCCCTCTCCTGAAAACATTTGGAGTTTGATAAGCCATGCTTTCCAATTACACATGAACTAGGAAACCGGCTTAATATCTGATAATAAGCCAGTAGATCAAATGCAATATCCCTACAACTGTCATGGAAGTTGGTTCGGACAGCTGAGTAACAATCACACACGCCTCAGAAATAAAACAAGAATTTCAGAAGGATCAAAAGCTGAAGAAAGGGGGAATCTCAGGCCCAGAGACCCAATGTAGCCCTCCTGGTTTCTCTATCTAGCTCTTGAGTCTCTCTTCAGGTCATGGCTCCTCCCTAGCCCACCCACAACCCTCACCATCCCTCTTGGTACTCTTCAAGAATGGCTGGCATGTGTTCTTGAACAGGGATCATGCCTTTTGCTTGCCTGGATGGAGAGAGGTGTGGTGTGTGTCTGTAGAAACCTCTGACTTTTGCATGGCTAGAATGTAGTAAAGGTAAGAGGACAAAAATAACATCTGTAGCTCTTGTCCCTGGTCATGCTCACTTTTGGCTCAGGCCCCATCCACTAGTGGCACTGCTGGAACGTTGCCTGTGAGGAAATCCAGCCCTTGGCTAAAAAAGGCTCCCCACACCTACCCTAAGGTAACAGACACTAAAAAGCACTGCCTTTGAATTGCATTGTGGCCGTCAACTCCGTTATGCTTTCCATAGCCAATACCTGACGTGTCTCCTCACACACCAAGGAGAAGAGCCAGATATAGATGACATACTCCTGCCAGGATGGAGTTAACTGGAAATCTATCATCAACACATAGGCAAAAAGCCAAAGGAAACTGAAGTAGGAAAGGATATTGAGGTGGAAGATGACGACAGGAGCAGTGAAGAAGGCTTGGAAGCGATTCAGGCAAGTCATCGGCTGCAGCCTCTTATCTCTGTGGAAAGGAAGGAAGGAAGAATGACAGTTGATACTGCAACTGGGGGTTCTCATTTTTGCATGATTCTTTCTTCCATATTATTATTATTATTATTATTATTATTATTATTATTATTATTATTATTATTATTATTATTAACAACAACAACAACAGTAGTAGTAGTAATAGTAGTAGTAGTAGTAGTAGTATTTAAACTTCTATCCCACCCTTACTTCCAGAAGGAGCCCAGGGCTGCAAACAAACAATAAAACATGAAAAACATCTAAAAAAAAAACATCTCAAAAACATTTAAAAAATAAAACATCTTTTTAAAAAATCTGAAAAAACATCTGAAAAAGCAATTCCAACTTAGACACAAACTGGGATAAGGTTTCTATTTAAAAGGCTTGTTAAAAGAGGAAGATCTTCAATAGGTTCCAAAAAGATAACAGAAATGACACTTTTCTAATATTTAAGGGGAGGGAATTCCAAAGGGTAGGTGCTACAACACTAAAGGTCTGCTTCCTATGTTGTGCAGAAATGGACCTCCTAATAAGATGGTATCTGCAGGAGGCCCTGACCTGCAGAGCGCAGTGATCGACTGGGTATATAAGGGATAAGACGATCTTTCAGTATGCCTGCTAGGTCTTCATAAGTGACTTTAGATTTGTCTCATTCACCATACAGTCTCACTCAGCCAAGTTTCAGACAGGATAACTACTCGGGTAAGTTAGGCCTCGGTTGCAGGACTGTCATCAGCAGTGGCACAACTGCCCCTGGAAAGCATAATATCATGCTCACAAATAAACATACTTCAAAAAGAATGTAGCACTGACATGCACATTGAGAAATCAATATTATTCACGTTATTCGCATTGATAGATATGTCATGTGAAGAGAGAATATGTAAATTCACTAATAGGCAAAAAATATTACAGTTTAAGAATGTACCTATAGCCAACATATTTCTATCAAACTTTAAAAAGCAGGGAAATTGGGCAGCTATAGTGAATGCACCAGGGCAGTGGAATAATTGTAGAATAATGGCACTGACTGTTCTGCAGAATAGCCTTCAGTGGACATGAGGAATGTCTCAGTTTGCACAAGATAAAACAGTGGGAGGTGAAATATATTCTAGCAAATTTCTGGGTATGCTCTATGTTTTTAATTGACCATGCCCACCCTTCCTTAAGTGGAGTGGTTTAAGCATAGCAGGCTGAAAACATGTATCTTGGGCAGACCAAGTTTGTTTTTTTCCAACAGCTAGATTCATTGCTTAAGTAGCACATATTGTAATCAGTCTGATTTTACATCAAACTGCAGTTTCAGATTCAACTGTTAATGCACCCAAAATAGAAATAGAACATAACCTCCAGTTTGAAACACAATAGGCTGTCTCCAACATCATATGACACTGACCAATAAAAAGGCTTTGAAATTAATAAAAATAAATTTGACACAGATTTCTAGGATGAATAATGAAATAAATCATGCTTAGAATAGGTAAAACTGACTATGGGGGAGAGAGAGGGGACAGGAGAGGGAGGGGCAAAAGGAGGGGAGGGGAGGAGCAAGAGGGGGGATAGGAGGGAGGAGGAGGAGAGGGCAGGTTTGATCATTTGCATGCTTTTTGAGTTCAATGGGATTTACTCCTGTACAATCATGCTTAGGATAGGATAGGTGAAATTGACCTGGGGGAGGGGCAGGGCCGGGGAAGGGGAGGAAATTGGGTGAGTGGGCACTGGGCAGAGGGAAAGCCCCTTTCCTTTCCAAAAGGAAAACAATGTGAACAGTATAATTGTTTTCAGGGTTTCCTCCCGCCTTTTTATTCTACAGCAGGCACATGTAGTCTCCCACCCAAATTTAAACCAAAGCTGTCCCTGGCGACATCCCCACCAGACCTTTATTTCACTTTGGACAGTCATGGCTTTCCCCAAAGAATCCTGGGAAGTGTTGTTTGTGAAGGGTGCTGAGAGTTGCTAGGAGAGGCCCTATTCCCTTCATAGAGCTACAATCCCCAGAAGAGGAGCTGGCTACTCTGGCCACTGGAGCTCTGTCAGGGGTATAGGAGTCTCCTAACAACTCTCAGGACCCTTCACAAGCTACACTTCTCAGGATTCTTGGGGGGAAGCCATGACTTTCTAAAGTGGAATAAAAGTCTGGCGTGGGTGTGGCCCCTTGATTAGCCAAGCCAAACAGCTGTGAGTCTGGCTTTCAGAACACTGATGGTTCTTACTGAGCATGCCCAGCATTATAATATATTTCAATGTTAAATTTCTTAAATTAATTAAAAATCAGCCATGCATTTTTTAAACTGCAGAAGATGAAGGTCAGAGTATGGAGCAAGGCCAGTAATAGGATTACAGGTACTCTGTGAACATGGCTGATTTTTAATTAATTTCAACAAATTCTTCTTGGTGATCACCCGTGACCGAGTAAGATTGTTTTCCAAAATATAGTCTTTAACAATGGATCCGTCTGAATCTGTATCCACTGCCAATGTACCAAACCATGACTAGGGGCTTCTGGATTTCACAGTCCTGCCCCCATCGCCATTTGCCAATCACCATGGGACTTTTGTTATGGAAGACATCTGTGCATGAATTTGTTTTATGTGGGGAGATTGGTGCACCGCAATCAACACACAATCTTGACAGAAAAAGGCTTTGATGCAATGGCATGGGTACCATGACAATTGGAAGTCCTTTATCTGCTGCAGCCTTCATCTGCCTTCACAGCCGTTGTAACATACACATTGCTATCCTCTGCCTGTTCTGCCGTTGAGGACTTTCTTGGATCGTTCTTTGTCTGGTTCCTCTCCCTTGACCTTACCGCCATGGGTGACCCTGCTGGGAGTACATGACTCCCGACGGCATCGCTCACAGGGTTCATTGGAACACGCAAGCCCACTCACCACTACAAGGTGACGATCCATTATGAGACCACTGACAGAAAAAAGTCCAACAGGGGTCTGAATTTTTTTCCTCTTGTTTTACACTTTGAACTCTTGATTCTCTCTGACTGTTTTGTGTATCACCATGAAAATTTAGAGGGTTGTTAAGCAAGTGTTTCTGAGTTCAGGACTATATGTTTTGTAAGGTTTTGTTTTGAAATGTGCTTATGGGAAGCAGCAGAATGGCAAAATTATTTTCAATTTAACATTGCGGAACACAGGAAATCTATGCTGGCTATAGTAGAGAGCCATTCTTGTGGCTGTATAATCAGCCAGACCTTTGTAGCAGAGACCAGAGAACTATAGGAAACAAATGAGAGGACTGGCCATGTCTAGCTGTTGTCCGAGCTGTCTCATACAGCACACAGAGAGGGGACAACAGCCCTCTAAAGCACACAAATGTGAAAGCTAAATCTCTATGCCACAGGGTGGTGCAGTCAAGCCACGCAAAGTACCTGAATGTGATGAGGCCAGTATAGAGAAGGGGGAAGAACAGCATGCACATGATGACCCAACACAACCCATTATCGACACTCAGCTTCCCCCACCAAACTTTGGTTAAGAAGGCCTGCAAAGGAGAGAAAAGCATCATCATGAAAACAAGGTACAATGGAGGTTGTGGCCTGTTTTATGTGTCCCAGGTAAGGCCACAGATAGAAGGTAAAAGATGGGACAGACTCAGTTTGCAGAGAAGACAGCAGACAACATTCTCAGCTTGAGGTTGCTGTGGGTTTTATGCAAAAAAAAAATTGTAGACAAATACTAAATAGTCTAAATATAAGGGACTGCACAATAAAAATTGCTTAAGTGGGGGGGGTTGAACTTGGCAAAGAAAACAAAGGAAAGAGACACAGATTGTCACATGCTCTGGCAAGATTAAAGTCATCACCGTGTCTGCATCTCAGGACCCAGCATGTCATGAGATTCATGCAGGCATAAGCTGTGTTCAGAATCACTGGCAGTACTAGGAATCCCAGTAAGATGCTACTGGGAAAATTCAGACCATGTAACAACTACATGCCTACACTTAACTGCTGTGTCCCCATAGCATGTTTGCAACCTGGAAGTAAAGGTATTTTGAGAATAGCCAGCACCCTTCCCCGCTAGAGTCAACACTGTGCTTCCCATTGGCATCTAGATGACCACTATGAAAACAGAATGCAGGATTAGATAGGCCTTTGGTCTGATCCAGCAGGGTTCTTCTTATGTTCACTCTTATTTGTTCCTAAAAATCCAGACAACATTTCTCCTAAAAAAAATTTCAGGTGTGAACTAATGCAGATCTGGTTTGGCAGTGTTGTTTGAGAAGCCACCACTCCCCATCTATTCACTGGCCAGCAATTTTCTACCATTACATTCTAAAGTGACCTCTCTTTGCTGTGGAATTTCTGCAGTTCAAACCATGAGCCTTTTCCCTCTATGGAGCAGCAGGAAAGATGACACAGGAGTTTTGAAAGGGAAAGGGAAGGGCAGGCAGTTTCTCAGTAGTTGGAGGGAACTCTAGTTAAGGAGGGTGAATTTTTCTATCCCTGGAGCATCAGCAGAAATGGCATTGGAAATGTGTGTGTAGAAGTTCCTTTTACTGGGACAGGAGTGAGGTTCTTCCAGCAGCAGTGGCAGGAAATGGAAGAAGTGGATAAGATTGTACAATTAGCCTTAAATCAGATTAGCATTTCTACAGTACTTGAAGCAAACAAACACTTTTGTTGTTTGTAAGCAGTCTTAAGTGAGCAAATCCCACCTGTATGCCCCCATGAGACACAAAATTCATATTTTTGGCTTCCAGGGCTAGTTGTAGGCAGGTGGTCTTCCCCCAAGCATCAGACACACGAATCAGCAGCTTCTGGGCTCTTTCTTCATCCTTCCGGTAGCATTCAGTGAAGACACCTAGAAGAATAACTGGGTTGAGATACAAGGTTGTATTCAATTAAGTCCTACTGAGAGCAGATCCACTGAAATGAATGAACCTAAGTTAGTCAATGGACATTACTTCAATGGGTCTGCTCTCAGCAGGCTTACCACTGAATAGCACCCATATTTATTATTTCCATTATATTACCATCCCATCTGTTCTCCGAGCATTTTTACCTTACAACAAGTCTATGAGGTAGCTTAGGTTGAAGAATGATGAGTTGCTACCTAACACACTTCACAGCTAAGACTGTGAAAACCTGTGTAGTGTCATGGTTAAATCAGAGCTGGAGAGACCTGGGTTCTAATCCCTATTCAGGCATAAAGCTCACTGGATAATCTTGGGCCAGTCACTATCTCTCTCAGCCTAACGCATCTCACAGGGATGTTGTGAGGACAAAACTGGGTGGTGGTGAAGGAGGAACTGTGTATACCTATTTATTTTATTATTTATTATTTGATTTATATCCCACTCTTCCTCCCAGCAGGAGCCCAGTATACCTACTTCAGCTCCTTAGAAGAAAGGCAGGATATAAATGTAATAAACAGTAACAAGTCTTGGACTGTTGTTGAATCCACATTACAGTCCCTTACATTTCAAAGACTGGAATTTTTCTGAAATGCAACTGCTGCCCATGGGGCACACTGTATGTTATACCACACTATAAGACCCTAGTTTATAATGAGAGTCCATGCTACATGCCACTAGGAAGCGCAATAAAAAGTGGAAGGATCCATGTGATGTTTGACAGTTCTTTTTTTTACACAACTCCACATGTAGATAGATAGATAGTTTTTATTACGACCATATGGTCAGCAAAGAAACATTATAAAACAACATATTTTAACAACAATATAGTCCAATAATATTGGGTACAAAGTTTAGTAGATTATACATATACATATGTTGTAAATAAAGATAAAATAGATAAAAGTATTATGTAAGTATATAGCAAGAATTTTTTAAAAATTTACTACAGATTACAATTTGTCATTCATTATGTCTTCAAAGTTAAAATCCCACTAAGCTTGGTCTGGGAGATTTTTTATAAAATTATTTCTTAATTTTTGTGCAACAAAGCTAAACTTTGCTAGTTGTACGGTTACTTTGGTGATGTGTCGTTTAGTAGATATTCTAGCCAAAATTGTTCATTTTTATGCTGGAGACAGGACAGCAAAGGGGTGATTAAATGGTGCCTTAGATTCCTATATAGAGTGCAATGGAAAAGGACATGTGTGTTATTTTCCACGGCATTTTCCCCACAGGGACATAACCTATCTTTATATGGGATTTTAGAGAATCTGCCGTCCATAACAGCTGAAGGGAGAGTATTCATTCTAATCCAAGCAAAAGCTTTGCGATATTTTGGCACTTCTAAATTCATTAAATAAGACATTGGGATAAAGAACTTGGCATTATGCCTTTGATTTTTTACTAGGACTAGCTGTTGTTGGAAATCTAAGTCTTTCAAGCGCTGGCGGATATTTACTAAGGCAGCATCATGTCCCAGGGAAAGAACATATTGGGTGGAGAAACCTATTTTTAATAATTTTTCAATTACAAGATCTGCCCATGGCGACTGGAAGTTATCATTTAGGATATCAGGAGCAAGTCCAATAGGGTCAAAGGTAAGTTTTAACCAGGTGTTAATTCTTGAAAGCCAGATCTTAGTTTCAATTAGTAATGCTCCAGCTTCCAGTCTCAATATGTTGTTTGGGATACATGAAGGAATTGCCGTAATTGACCTCAAGAAAATAGTTTGGATTGATTCAAATTCATTGAATTTCAGATTTTTATTCGTTTGAGAACCAAAGGTCAGCTGAGGTATTACTTTGGAGTTAAAAATTTTTGTAGCTGGTAGGAAAGCTTGTCCACCTTTGGAAAAAAAGAACGCCAACAAAGTTTTCATCGTTCTTCGCGCATTTAAGATCGCAAGTTTATTGTGGAACTGGCAGCTACCTGACGCTTGGAATATGTATCCCAAGTATTTGAATGAATTTACTTGTTCTATTTTATGGCCCTGTATCTGCCAACGATAGTTTATCTTTTTACGAGTAAGGCAATAATTTTGGATTTCTCATAATTTATTGTTAACAGCTCGCTAGAACAATAATCTACCAGGCTATTTAAAAGGCGTTTCAGACCGACAGAGGTTCGAGAAAGTAGAGCTACATCGTCTGCATATAATAAAATGTTCCTTGATTTCTTGGCTAGAATAGGAGAATGAGCAGGGACAGATGCTAGCTGTTGTACTATATCATTGATGTAAATATTAAATAGAACAGGAGCAAGTACACAGCCCTGTTTGACGCCTTTAGATGTTGGGACTGGCTTAGATAAATGGCCCTTAGCACTGCATCTTATTTGTAGTGATGTATTACTATAGAGACCCTGAATTAAAGCCAGGAGGCGTCTATCCATGTCGAGGTAGTTTAGTTTCGACCAGAGACGGGGGTGAGATATGGAATCGAATGCAGCTTTTAGATCTATAAATGCTGCATAAAGGATTCCATTTTTTCTAGCTGCATATTTGTCAATTAAGTGATGCAATACCAAAATATGATCAAAAATTGATCGTTTGGTACGAAATCCTGCTTGTTCTATAGCTAATATCTTATTTTGTTTGAGCCATTCAATTAATTTTATATGGAGATGAGCTGCATACAGTTTGCTGATTATGTTTATCAGACTGATCGGTCTATAGTTAGCCGGGTCATTGGCAGGTCCTTTTTTATAAATAGGAACAATTGTAGCAAGTCCCCAATCTTCTGGCACTCCTAATGTTGAGTCAATGTGTGTGAATAATGAGGCAAGTACAGGCGCCCACCAGTTTGCGTTAGATTTAAAGACTTCAGGTGGAATGTTGTCTGGCCCGGGGGCTTTATTGGGTTTCAGTTTTGAAATTAAGTACATAATTTCTTGATTACTAACTGGAGGCCATTCCTGGATGTTCTCATTTAACAAATATATCATTGGACTTGGATCTATTCGATCTAAGTATAAGTTGTAAAAAAAATTTTCCCAGATATGAGCTGGTACACTTACAGTATTTTGGAATTGTGATTTCGGCCAATATGATGTAACAAGGCTCCAAAATTTACTGGAATTTTTTAATTTGGCAGCTTCAAGTAGATTCCGCCATAAGCAGTCTATTTCTTGTTGTTTTTTATTCTTAATAAGAATTTTATATTTTTTCTTTGTTTCACAATATTCGTGTAAGTCCTCACAGGACCCTGTAGTAATAGCTCTCTGGTAGATGTTTATCATTTGTTTTTTGATTAAAACACATTGATCATCAAACCATGGTTTAGATTTTAAACGGCCAGGAGGTGCTCGAGAGCACATGTTTTTGTGAATAATTGTTTGAACATTTATCATGAGTTTTTGAAAAGTGGGAAAAAAGGTATTGGAAGAAGTGGATTCCAGGAGATCGTCTTTTATTTTAAGAATGGGTAAAGAGTTCAACATATTATATATCTCAATGCTAAGCTTAGGTAACCATTTAACCCTGATTGAACGGAATTCTATATCACTGTTGGTGAATGTTCTATAAGATAAATGGAGATCCTTTGAGTCAAAGTTAATTTCTATTGTCACAGGTAAATGGTCACTTTCTGGTCGATGTTCAATATAAAATTTATTTGTCAGTAAAAAAAGATCTATTGAGACAAATACCAAATCAATGAGGGATGATCTGTTTGTTGCATGGTAAGTAAATCCCCCTGGGATGTCGCCAGGGGTTCTCCCATTCAGCAAAATCAGATTTGCTTCGTTGCACATCTTTATCAATGAAAGGCCAGTATAGTTTATTCCACTGTCTTTTGAGCAGCGAGCAGGAATATTTAGAATCTCCGGTGGCAATAAGGATAGTTGGTGGTAGTTTTGGTATAATACCTTATCTGAAGGGCCAATTCGGGCGTTAAAATCGCCTTGTAAGATCAAATGTTTTTCTGGGTTCTCCATCATCAATTTCGAAATAAAAATCTCCAACTGGGCAATTCTTTCATTAGCTATATTGTTATTTCGAGCAGGTGGTAAATATGTATTAATGAGTATCACTGAGAATTTCGTAAAATCCAGGGTAAGAGCAATAGCGAGATCTTGTAACTTCCCAGAGATTGTGGCCTTAACCTTCAAAGAATTAGATATAAATGTGCAGATCCCACCTTTGGGTCTACCTCCCTTTTCATTAGGTGTTGCATGCAAAAAGAAGGAAAGAAAGCCTTCTAATATCAGTTCGTTTGTAATCCAGGTTTCTTGCAAAGTTATTATGTCGTAAGAAGCCAGAAAGATTTTCGTATCTTGGTTGATGGAATTACTATTCCATCCAGCAATATTCCATGATATTATTTTTAATGGCTTCGATTTGGGATTTGGTTCTAGTCAGTTCATAATGGGGCATGTAGATTTCTGTTTCTGTGTCATTATTTCATTATGTTCAATCTGTCTACTTATAGGAGGGTCTAAATCAATTTTGTTATCCTCCAAAGATCGATAGGGTAGAGTAAGAGGGGTAAGCAATGAGGAGGTATTTGAGAGATTAACATCTGATGGTTGTGCCAAATTGTAGTCCAGATAGGGATTTAGTCTATCCCCTAAATTAAGTTTAGCTGGAGATTCCTGGGCTTCAAGTAGAATAGATGATTTTCTACTATTTTCTAAAGTCTGTATTAACTTTTTCAATCTAATAATAGTCTCCGTCTGTTGCTCCAAAGTAAAGTCGGGATATAAATCTTGAAGAAGTTTTTCTTCCGGGAGGGTATTCAATGTATTGCCTGTATTAAATAAACGGCGATCAGCTGGCTCTATACTGGAAGAATTTCCACTCTTTCTTCTCTTATCCACCAATGGTGAATTCAATTGAGTTCGTAAGTTCAAATAGGTGGATGAGGGATTCAGGAGACTTTGTGGTAAGGCATGAACTCAACATGTACACATATGTACACTTGTGCAGACAGTGACTCTTTTCCTCCATCCCCACCCCAAATGTCATTTTCTCTCACCCACCAAATTTAAAAAAATACATTCATGGTCATTTTTGTTGGGTTCTCCAATGGCTGGTAGACCAATCAGAGAGTTAGTAAACTAGCAGAGTTTAGCTTAGTGTAGCTTGCTCAGTGCTCTGTGCTGCATGTGTTTGATTTTACCTAAGAGAAAGTGAGCTTTTACCTTGCTTTAAATCACTCAGACTTAGACTTGGTTTCAAAATTAAAAAGACTACTTTATTAATAGGAATATATACTGGATAGGAAATGTGCTACTTCCATCTAGCTAGCTAAGTTGGAGGCTGCAATGACCATGCCTGGACATTGCCCCTCATGCTAGAGGAGAGGAGACAAAGAGAACATGGCTCCTTCTCTGGTGGTCAGCAGAGAAGAGAGAAACAGGAAGGTGAGTCAGAGGTGTGAATAGCTCCCTGAGACATATCAGTTTACAAGGAAGGAAGACAGACAGAAAAGATGAGCGCAGGGCAGTGGTAGCCTAGCCAGCTATGAGGACTATCTCTCTGTCTCTCTCCCTGTGCAAACTGGACCAAATGGGAGTTGCTCTTGTCACACTTCTAACAAACCCTTCTCAACTAGCATTTGGTTTAGGTCACGAGGTTCATCTTGTCTCAGTTTCTTGAACCTGACTTTTCCCAATGCCTTTGTCAGAGCGTCAGCAGGCATCTCTTCGGTTGGACAGTACTCCATCTTGAGTAGTCCCTGGACATAGGTTTCTCTAATGAAATGGTGTTTCATGTTTATGGGCTTTGTTCATGAACTCATGCCTTCTGACTCCACACATCCGATGCATCCTTGGTTGTCTTCATGCATTGTGACAGGGCCAGGTATAGAGATGCCTAGTTCTTTAAAGAGTGAAAGCAGCTGTACTAACTGTCTGCTTGCTTCAGAAGCTGCCACATAGTCTGCTTCTGTGGAAGATAGTGCTACAGTCTCTTGTTTTTTACTTGCCCAGCAGATTGCTGAATTTTCATTGTAGAAGACGTTTACACTGGTGGATTTCTGATCTGTGGTGTCTTCAGGCCAGTCAGTGTCCGCATACCTCACCAGCTTGGGATCTTTGGTAGCAGCCAACTTCAGCTTTCAGGATGCAGTGCCCTTCAGGTATCTAACCAATCTCTTGACTGCTTCCCAGTCCTTCTTGGTTGGTGAGCTGGTTTTCCTGCACAAGTATCCCGCTGCTATCATCATGTCCGGCCTAGAAACAGTGCTGATATACAGGAGTTTCCTAATGGCTTATCTGTAGTCTTCATGGCCTTCCCCATGGTTGGTCTGGTTTCAGGTATGCTACTTCCATTGGAGTAGGTGCTGTCTTTGTCTTATAAAACATCCATTCCTCCTCAGTCAGTGGCTAGTGGCCAGACTGCATCTGGCTCCAGCCCCAACAGTCCCTAAGGGGGACCTCAAACCCCAGCACAACATGAATTTCTCATGGAACACAACTCCCATAACGGAACTGAAATGGTCATGAGAAAGTTAGGGGGATGGTGTGTGTGTGTGTGAGAGAGAGAGAGAATGACAAAAGCAGAGGCAGCCAACTCTCAGAGGTTTTTGGCACCTCCTTCTCAAGCAGTGTTCTATGTCTTCCCTGCCATCGTTTATCCTCCACCTCGCACTATGTGTTACACAGGCAGCCCCTTCTCACTGCTTCTTTCCCACAGCATGTTTATGCCTCACTTCAGCCTGCATTTGTTCAAGGAAGCAGCACAGATAGCAGCATTTTTAATTGAAAACATATATTTGGAGCTGTACAGGTGCATAAATACACAGGTGTGCTTTGAGAAGTACTGTATAATAATAATATCATCATTAATATGACTATTCAGTTAATGGGAGTAAAATGGAGGATAAAACTCCCTTCCCCACAAGTGGGGGTAAATGTTATGTGGATTGCAAGGAGGCAAGAAGCAATAGCACACGTTAAAAAAAGAAAAATCATGTGGATAAGCCTCAAATGTGACTGTGGCACCTTTTTAAACTCAGGTCTGACCAAATTGCTTATAATCATGGGGAAGGGAAGCACTGATTTTTAAGAGCAAGAGAGATGTGTAGGTGAGGATAACTGAACCTTCCCTATGCCTGTTGCCTACCTCCCCACAATCTGTTATAAAAACTCCACCCACCCCTACTCTGGCTCCAATACTACAAGTAAGCCCAGCTGGAAGAATATTGGCTGTTCCTGCATTCTTAGGGATGACAGAAGTTGTAGTCCAGCTATAGCTGGAAGGCCACAGGCTCTCCATTTCTGTTCTTGACATTGCATTTCTAGTCACAGCAACAGAGATTACAGCTATGATATGTGGCTGGTTGAAATCCAAGAGCTCAGGAAGGAGCAGAATTAAATGCATGTGTTTGTGGGGAGCCCTTTAAAATAGACTTAGGTAGGAGGGAGGAATAGGCATAGTTGTATTGTAGCTTCTGAGCTCCTTGATCCCAGGGTTTACTCTGCATTACTAGCACAGCACCTGCATACAAAATTTCCACATTTCAGTGAGAATTGTATCCATGGTATTTGCATGGTTATAGTTAGGCTCCAGACTTTTATGAGATAATGCCATGGTGGTCTGTAGTCTGAGTGGAGGAGACGGGTTGGGACCCACAGGATAACATCTACTAACCTGGTGGGTTTTGAGGCTTGGGAACTGCAAAAGGCCAATGCAATGTAGAGGATGAATCAGGAAAGAAGCAGGCCAGGAAGTTCTGCTTCCAGTTCAGAAGGATGATATATGTTGCTAATTTGCCCTGATACCAGCCCACCCTAAACTCACCAATGGCTCGATATTCATACTCCTCTGCCAGGTTCAGCATTTCCTCTGTGCTGTCAGTGTCATCTTCCTCCTTGGACAGCTCCTTCAGTATCTTGCTGCAGGCTAAAGCTGCTGCAATGCAGTCCTGGCTCTGAAGCAAAAGAACTCAGATTAGCAAGAACACAATATTTCTGGTCCCAGGTTGACCATGTAACCTTCAGGCATCCTCTTTTTTTGGAAGGGAGGTTACTGCTCTTTCAGAACTGATCACCACCCCAACTCCTTGTCTACAGACAAGTTTGCCATTCCTGGCTTCTATATACCCTGGCAAATGCCTGATTCTCACTGAGATAGTAAACCTGTGAGCAGCCTGTATGGCTTCAGACTGCAGTTACAAGACTGAAGATATATTTGCCAATAATAACAATAATAATAAATCCCGTACATAGAAATCTAGGATAATCTTCTACAAGGAGGGTAATGCAAGCCCCCAGCTGCAGATTCAATTGGTACAGTCTAGATACAGGTTTATCACCTTGGTAGGAACTAGGACCAAGCCTCCTTTGTGTTAAAGGAGTATCAAGAGAACCATGCCCCACACTAGGGGACTGCTGCTAGCAGAGGTAGCGAAGATTTTGAAGTCTTTGCAAGTGGGGCTCAGGACTGTAAAGAAGACAAGTATGAAAACATTTGACTAGCTTTTCTTGAGACTTATGCTCAATAGTTGTCAGTTTAGACTTCCCAGAAGGATCGCTCCGCCTGTGCCTGCCTTTGAGACGAGCTCCCGTCTCAGAGGAAGCTTTTTCAGTTTTAAAACCAGTCAGAAGTTTTTTTTGACTGGAAAAAAATTTCTCCCAGGCAAGGGAGAAACCTAGAGATCATCCACAGAAGCTTCGTTGTGTTTGTTGGGGACTGGAATTCATTAGGATCGCCTATGAAAGAAGGTAGCCAGCAGCGTCGGACGGAGCCAGGGATTACAAACAAGCTCAAACTGACTAAGCGAGACTTTTTTTTTTTCTTCAAAGAAAAATGGATTTTAACAGGCAAGCATTCTTCTGTCTATTCTTATCACTTTGTTATCGTTACAGCAAAAGAGATTTGTTAAAGACTCAGCAACAAAGAAACCATGGGTGAGTTATAACTTTCTCTTTTATACACGGAGTTAAGGAGGAAGAAAATCGAAATAGCATATCTTTGTTTTTATTGCAAAAAGCTGGCATGGAATAGAGCATTATAAAGTTACAAACGGATGAGGGGCATCTAATCTGAAGAGAAAAATTGATTTATATGATATTTGAGTATTATATGTCTGGGACTATTTTTTCTGGTCTACTTTTTTTTTTGACGAATCTGCTTATTCTTTATGCCATTAATTATTTGGATGCTGTGAACTAAATTTGTTTTGCACTTTTGGACACATAAGAAATAAGGCAGTTTGTGCTGTCTAGAGGGTGATGTCAACAGGCTTGGAAGATTAACTCCTTTGTGACTGGAAAAAGAAATAAACTGTTCTTTGCTTGGGAATAGTGGCTATATTGGAAATTGAAGAGATTTTGTTCTTTTGGTTTTAAGAATGTCAATCAAGAAGGTGGCTGAGACCCTGGAAGGGGTTCTCTCTCTAGATATGTTTCAGAAAATAATGAATGAGATTAAGCTAACGAAACAAGAACTGGAACAGAACAGACAAGAAATGGAAATTGAATTTGGTAAAATGAGACAGGAGCTGAAAGAAATTCAGGATTCTATGAGAAAGGAGGTAGATGAGACCAAAGATACAACTGGACAAATAAAGGAAGATGAAAGAAAAATTAAAGGGAAGGTTCAAGCCCTGGAGATTGGAATAGATTTATCAAATATGGACTTGGAAAAAGATTTGGATTTTATGGCTGTGATGGATCCAAGAGACAAATATTACTGTTTGGAACTCAGCGCTGTCCCTGAAGGAATTGGTGAAGAGATTAGAGATAAAGATATCAACGGTTCAAAAAAATTCCTGGATTGGAAGGATTTGATGGAACTTGAAATAGAGAATGTGACAATGGAAAAACTCTCAAGAGATGTGCTAGTGCATTCTGTAAAAAAGAGGAACAGAGATATAACTTTACAACAATATTTCAGTAATACATTCAGAATTGATGGCAAGGAAATATTTATGATGAAGGAAATTCCTATCAGACTCTTATTATATGACTATGACAGCAAGATTATTGGGTGTGCAAAGATGGAAGATGGAAGATGGAATCAACACTGATAATGGAAGAAGAGCTATTAAAATTATTGGACTTAGTAGACTTGAAGAGAGGGATCAATTGACATGTCTATTTGGAGAAAAATTGATGGATATATATCTCAAGGATTGGAAACTTCTCTTTGACTTTTTGTGGAAAGAATAAAATGATATGTTAATGAGATTTGATACTAATTAAGATAACCACTGGAGGAAGGTGATTTTATAATCTATTAAGAGACAGGTTTGTTATATATTATAGACCTACAGCTGATCTACGATAAATCGGAAGTCAATAGTTTTTATTGTATTAGTTATTAATTTGTTCTTTTTATTTTTGTTTTGTTTTGTTTTTGAAAATTTGAATAAAAAAAATAATGTTAAAATAGTTGTCAGTTTAGTATATACTGTTTCTTCCATTTCTGTGCCTGACACAATACCTGCTTTCTTTCCCCTCCCTTCCTTGTGTTGTTTTTGTTAAGTAGTAGTGGTATATGTTATTTTATCTGTATAGGGGTTAAATTACAATTGTACTTTAAAAACTGCAATTTAAAACAATATTTTTTAAAAAGCAAAAAGTAGGGCTCGGGACATTTACAAAGCTGTATTTCTCAAGCCAGATTCTGCTAAGAGGCCAAATGAGCGGAGTACAGTCCCATCTGCAGCTGGCTGAACAAAAGAAAACTTTACCTGAGTCCAGATGATGTCAGCCAGTTCCTTGCGGTTTTGGACAATTGCCCAAATGAGCAAGTCTCTCACGGGATCCATGGTGAATGTGACTCGGCCAGCAGAACGCTTGTAGAGGGATCGAAGACTCACCCCTTGTACCTTCAGAAGAGAAAACAGTATGATGATAAAGTCTGGAAGCAGATGACAATTGCTAAGTGATGGTATGAATGAAAGAAATGCTGTTGCCCATAACGTATACTTTTATTTTTTCTGTCTCACTGTCACCTCTGGTCAAACAGATTTTTGAAGCACTACAAAAACCCAACAAAAGGGATGAGTATGCATATTATGGGGCAATGATACCTCCTTCATACAACCTTAAATGCTGAGATGGGGTGTGTAGGAGAGGGATCATTTGTCTTGCCAGAGAATGACCATTCAGTTTTTGCCACCAGAGATAGGAAAGAGGAACGGGATGTCCAACCATGGTGGAGGCTTTTTCCCCCTTAGCTTGCCTAACCAATTCTAGGGCTATCTCCTGAAGGCCAGGAAGATCTATCTATCTTCTATCCCACCCTTTATCCCAGGAGTTGCCCAGGGTGGCAAACAAAAGACAAAACACTAAAAACATCTCAAAAACAAAACATCTTTAAAACATTTTAAAACTAAAACATTTTTTAAAAATCTTTTTTTAAAAAATATTTAAAAACATGTTAAAAAGCAATGTCAAAACAAACACAAACTGGGATAAGGTTTCTACTTAAAAGATATAACACAGCACAGGGATTTAGGGATATTTGCCTTTGCTTGGTTTAAGGGCTCATCCACACAGTGGTTTAGTATGCAATTGGTGCTACTCACATCCCCTTTTAATTCACATGGTTCACATGATATTACTGGCAAACAGAAGCTATCACACAGTTTTCCTCCTGTAAATCAGTACTAACCTAATCCTCTGATAATACAAAAGGGAAGGAAAACAATCTTCACTCCATTCTAGTCCTTGCAGATGCTGTGCTCCAATGCTTTTAGGAGGGTGTGTCAATCGTTCCCCTCTCCAAGCCCACTCCCTCCTCCTCCCTTCTTTCATTTCATTTCCTGTGGGCTGAAGAGCAGTTTCCGGCTGCTCTCTCCCTTCTGCTGGCACTTTTGTTGCCACAAACGGTGCCATTATTTTATTTTCCCCCTAACTTGTGTGCAAGAGCATAACACTGCTCAAACAAAGATTTGTTTTTCAGCTGTATCACACCAGTGAAAATACAAATAATCACACTTCTGAGTTGTTTTTAAATTAAACTAGCAGGTAGAACAAACTGAGCATGCTCAGTTGCCAGGTAACCAGTGGGAGTGGAAATGTTAAATTAGAGGGCGTGGTCATTAGGAAACTGCGTGATTGATCTTTCTCCTCAGTGTGAATAGAAAACACAATGTTTGCAGGTGGCATTGAGCCCTTACTGTGGACAGTGCAAATAGAAATGGAGGTAAAATCAGTGTCTTTAGTGTGAAGTAATGCTCTCATGTGAATAAGTCCTAAGTCTTGGAACAAAATCTAGAGCTGTAAACACACCAGTCGCCAGATCAAAGTGTTTCCATAAGCCACACCCAGAGGGGGAACAGGCTGATCTGCCTTTCAGTTGCAAAATCTCTTTGAAGCAGATTTTTTTAAAAAATGCACTCAAGCTACTCGCACCAGGTTCTGCAGTAAAAAGGGGTGGGGTTTGAGTAACATTGTATGCCCTGGTTTTCAGAAGAGAGAGGTAGAGAAGTACTGGAACCAGAAGAACAGTGAGTGTGTTTCTACCCTAAAAGGAAAGGAGCTATGATACATCGATCAACAGTTGTAGAAAAAGGAAGGAGAGATAAAAGATATACACCAATAAGCAGAGGAAGGGTACAAAGCATAGTAAGTGGGACCTGCAATAAAATGTTTCCATGTGGAGTACCAAATTCTTGCCACTCCATTCCACACATTTCTCTCTCTCCTCTACCCACCTCGGCCAACATTCTGTGGCACTGGGTTGTTTGAGGGGGCCCTGCTTAGGGTTTATTTTATTTTTTATTTCTGCAAACCAGGAGGTTTCTGCAAACCCGCTGATACCTCCCTCTAGTGATTGGGTGATGCTGTTTTGGCTATGTAGCAATGGGACTCGCAACCTGAACATTGGAAATAGAATCATAGTGTGAATGTCCTGGATGCCAGGAAAAGAAATCTCTAATATAAATTCTTCATTCAGTCTTTGCTGCTATGGCAAACTGGCTGCAGGAAACAATGTAACATTAAAGCTTGTCCATATGACTATCTTAACAAGGATAAGAGCTGAATTGAAGTGTAATTTTTTCTTGGGATTGGTGTAGGGACCACTATTAGATGTGGAGAGGGGGTAGGTGGATTGCCCTGAACACACTGTACTAAAAAACAGGTGCCATGAAAGGCTTAAGGTACAAGTAACATGCAGGAATACGGTACGTTGAGCTTGATGTGAGGCACAGCGATGGAGAGACGGTGTTGCTCAGTGTTCTTTGGCTTGGGATACAGCTGCTGTGTGAAATCTCCCAGCAATTCCCTCAGCACCTGGGACACATGGTGCATTTGGATCCTTGGTGCTTTGGAGAAAGCTGAGATCTCCCTCTCTTCTAGGAACACCTTCTGTAGCTTCGTGTGGAAGACGCTGGAGGTTGTCATGTTTTCATAGAGGTAGATCAGGGTGTCCCAGGTAACAAACTCCTTCAGGTGCACACCTTGCTCAAGAAACAGCTTTACAAAATCTGGCTTGTTGGCTATGAGGGCAGCTGCCATCACTGGGTGCAGATCAGAGGGCTGTTGGCCAGGAAAACAATCAGAAGGAGGCACATCAACAGAGGGCAGTCAAATCCAGGTTGTCTCCCCGTGACATGAGGGCAGGGAGAGAGAGCAAGGAAAAGAAACTCAAGGTAGGAAGGAGGAAGCATGCAGGAGTTGGAGCAGCCTCTGGTAAAGGAAGCAGCTGATAGCTGTAGAGTAGTTCAGAGGAAGCAGGCAGAAAGAAGCCAAGAGGAAGAAATAGGCCAGCATGCGTTCAAGTGTTCTATCTCCCATTTAGCCCACATTTACACCTCAGCAATGTATGGAAAGCAGCAAGCAAATCCAAGCAAGCAGGTCTCAGTGATGCTGATGGGCATAGGCGTTTCTTCTCTAGCATGAAGTGATGCACGCATGAGAAGCCAATCATAACAGTCTTTCTGCATTATGCTACCCTAAAGGGCAGCAGGACAAGTGTAGGTGAACAATGTCTGCAGGGCAGGGCCGGATCAAGCTGAGGAGGGCCCCTAGGCTGATTCTGAGCTGCCCGCCGTCCCGTCCCATCCCATCCCACCCCGCTTCACCTACCTTTCTGCTTTTTTTGTGGCTGTGCGCACTGCGTGCACAGGTTTGCCATCAATCAAGATGGCAGCCGAGGATTCCCTAAGGGGCTGAAGCCTCTGCTGCCTTCTTGGTTGATGGCAGCAATGCGCGCGTGTAGCACGCATGTGTGCCATCAACCAAGATGGCGGCAGAGGCTTCAGCCCCTTAGGGAAACCTCAGCCGCCATCTTGATTGATGGCAAACTGCAAAAAACAGCAGAGAAAAAGATGAGTGAAGTGGGGGGATGGCGGGCGGTTTGGAAGCTCTTGTCCCGTGATCTGCAGCTCCTGTCCTGCTTCCGCGGATCGCGGGCCCCCAAGAGCTCCGGGCCCCTAGGCTTCATCCTACTAAGCCTAATGGATAATCCAGCCCTGCTGTAGGGCCAGCCAGCAACCCAACCCCCCCCCCATCATTACCACTTCCTCTCATTCCAAAAAGTAACTGCAGGTTGTCATGTTGTCACTGACACAAAATATGTATGACACACACAGGTATTACAGTGTGAGAAGATTCTTCAACTCTTTAGGATGCCACAGCAATAGTGCAGATACCCAACCACACTACCAGTGCTGCAACAATAGGGTTAAACAACTCAGGTTACCTTTTTGTAAAAAATGTAAAAGTATTTACTGCTTAATGAAGTGTTACTTGAAGACCAGGAGAGAATTCCATCTCACCCTACTGTTGTCTCCGAGTGCAAACTGATCAGAAGAAGTGTTTCCTGCACAGCCAATCAAAAGTGGCACTTGCAAAGAGTGTAATTGTGCATTATGAATCCTAGCAAACAAACAGTGATTTACATCAGCCCATGCATACTGGTGCACTGATTTATTATGTATTTACTACATTTTTAAGCTGCCCAATAACAAAATGTTCCCTGGGCAGCTCATGATACAACTGAGTAGATTAGACACAATAGGCACCCACTATGCGAATTTTCTGGAAACAATTGAAGATTTTTTTGTTTCAACAAGCTTTTCCATCTAGATGAAAAGGTCTCTACCTAAAGTGTTAAATTCTGAATTGTTTTTAAACATATATTAGGTGGGTTTTGTACTGTTTTTAAAACTATTTAAAAACTATTTTAACTGTTTTTATGGCATGTTGGTAAATTGCCTTGAGATATATCTAAAAAGGTGATTAAAATCCATTCACTAATAACAACTAGACCAGGGGTTGCCAATGTGGTGCCCTCCAGAAGCTATTGGATTACAACTCCCATCATCCCTGAACATTGGCCATGGTGGTTGGGGCTGATGGGAGCTGGAGTTCAGTAACATCTGGAGGGCCAAGAATTCACCATAGCTTTTCTAAATGCTTTCAAAACACAAAGCACTCCAATCTACAACCATATCCAGTGCTGTGGACTACACTTTAACCAGATGCTATAAAAGACCCAGAGCAGTTGCCATTCTATTTGTTTACCCTTTATCCCCTATAATGTGTACTATAGCACAACACAACATCATGCTCTGTGTCTTTCTATCCCTGCCTGCCAATTATGTGAAATGGGAAGACACACTTCACAATGACTTGGTGTCATGCAATGAATTGCAGTACTTGTTATGAGGAAGAGACGGCAAAAACACACAGAGTGGCAGAAGGCGAGGCAGCTCTTATAATGTTTCATCCTCAAAGACACCTCCATGCCTTCCCAAGAGACATGCTTGCAGTCAAGTCAAGGCTGGTCATCTACTCCCTGCTCTTATTATGCAGGCAGAAAGCAGACATGCTCATTGCCAATGTGTCACAAAAAGCTTTCCAACCTTCCACTCATGATCATCAGTGAAAATCTCACTCCGGGCAATATCCACCCGGTTCCATGCCACTGCAAGTTTCAGCTGGTGGTCCCAGTTCTCATGGCCAAAGTGATCCCTGTACTGGGAGGCTGAAATAGAGGAATAAACAAAAGCATGACTGGAAATAGATTGCAATGGGCTAACCTTTATTGGCTCTCTCTTTTTTATAGGCAGCCCACACTTGAGGGGGAAATATTATGAAGAGAAACATGGCAAGGTACTTAGCTCTCATATACATAAAGGTTCCCTAGCTTAGCCTTTTAGGGCAAAACTATGCTTCTGTAAATATTCTGTGCTTAGTAAACATAAACCCTCATGTATTATATCCAACATTACTGCCTAGAACTTTGTCAATCTGAGTGTTTTCCAGAGAGGCTGAGTCTTTCTTGTTTAAGCTGACATTTAATGCCTGCGGTAACACAGATGTGGAATCATTTTAATGTGTTTTTATTATATGATTTGCATAGCGTATTTTAAATGAGTATTTGAGTTGTTTTCAAATTGCTGTTACCCTGTACGAGCTGTAAAGTTAACTATCAAACTCAACAAATCAAATAAAATGTTTTTGCGTTAAATCACTTTGTACCCGTTAGGATTTCTTCAATATCCTACTTCTGTATACAATGTCATAGTTTCAGGGTATGATATCAGGCAGTATTCTGCCCACTGTGTATAGTGATCAGGTGTCCTGCTGTGCCTCCACTTCTATGGAAACATCCTGAAAGGTAAGTGAAGTTAAAACTATTTCACACACAACGTTCTACAATATTGCCTTCTGCTGCATTCCAAAGCAGTACCACATTCTGGCACAGGAGATGTCCCAAAAGGAATCCAGTGATGCAGGTTCACTTATTGATGCCTGAAGGTGGTCTGCAATGCTTACTGCACATCTCACCTTTGAGCATTGCTTGTAGAATGGCCACATCAACATCCTGCTGATCATCTTTTCCTTCCCTGAAGATGGTCAAGAGCTGCCTGTTGCGCACAATATCCTGGATCTGCAAGTGTCAACGAAAAGATAAGACTGTAGGGATGATTCCTAGCCCATGAGTGCAATTTCACCAGTAGAAACCAGTAAAAGTTTCACAGAGACCATTTGCCTTACCTTTTTGGTCCATTCCACAATCTTACTCTCAGTAAACTGCTCATAGCTGTCTTTGAAGAATATGCTCAGTTTTTGCTGAACGAGGGAGATGGTTATTTGGGGGCTCGGCAGATTAGCCACTTGAGCAATGACATCAGCCACCCTCCCTGAGCCTTCCACAACCACACAGGGGGTGCCATTGGTGATAGCATTGTAGATGGTCTGTAGAGCAGAATACAGGAGTATGATGGCAGTTGAGCACATGCCGTCTCACAAACATCACTACATTTTCTGTAAACAGCTGAGAGGTTTCTCACAATCTAGCAGTATATAAATTTTGTTAAATTAAATCAAATCATTATGATATTGCCACTAAGTTCAGAATCAAACTATACATTCCACAGAAAAAGTTGATAGAATGAGGTGTTAGAATTCTGTACTGTACCACTTCAGACAGCTAGAAAATGGAAATGGACTGCCTTCAAGTCGATCCCGACTTATGGCGACCCTATGAATAGGGATTTCATGGTAAGTGGTATTCAGAGGGGGTTTACCATTGTCTCCCTCTGAGGCTAGCCAGTCTGCTGGCTAGGGTCTGTTCAGCTTGCCACAGCTGCACAAGTCAGCCCCTTCCTTGTCCGCAACTGCCAGCTGGGGGGCAACTGGGCTCCTTGGGACTATGCAGCTTGCCCACGGCTGCACAGGTGGCAAGGCATGTAACCCCTGAGCCACTCACAGTGGGGGTGATCTTTAGCTGGCCCTTGACACCCAGAAGACACAAGCAGGGATTTGAACTCACAGACTCTGGACTCCCAGCCAGGCTTTCCTCCGCACTGTACTATGCCAGCTGTTCAGACAGCTAGTGGGAGATCATATTTCTGAATGCTTCCCCATGTAAAATACTCCCTGTATGCTGTAGTAATCTATAGAGCATGTCAGAGAAAAAGGTTTATTATTGGGAATTTTTATATGTAACATTATTAACATGATTCCCCCATCTGTTGTTTTAAGAGATATAGTCCAGAATTCCACCTTATTCTGCAGATCAGCTTGCAATATGTAGGCCAGCTTTCAACAGTTTACTCTCTTATATCTTCTGTCATGCAGAATCTCTTTGCATTGTATTTTCTTGTATTACAGTTTGCATTCCATAGCATTCAAATGGTAATATAATAAAATACGATATAAGAAATAAAAGAAGCAATAAAATAACATTAAAAATCATCATGAATATTTAATAGGCCATGGACCACCTGAATGAAGCTCATGGACCACTGTTGGTCCACATACTATTGTTTGGTAACCCTGCTATAGAGAACTTACGTCAAGAGTTCCAGGGCCACCCTCCAGTACTACACAAACAATTGGTATTTTAATGGCAACTCCTATGAGGAAACAAAAGCTCAGTCAGTCCCAAATGCATTCATATACGAAGGCAATCATTCTTTTCTTCCTGCTGGTGCCCATCACACCAGAGAGGCAGACTGGCAGTTACCTGAGTCCAATGAAAATGAACAATATTTATCTTAAATAATGTTAAAAGCAATTAACAACAACCACTTAATTGACATTAACAACTTAATTAACATTTGTAATTAAGAACAAAACAAGAACACACAAATAAGTTAGCCTTAAGCCACTGCTGGTTACTCGCAATGGTGTCAATTATTTGTCTGTTTAAAATATTTTTTAAGGGACGTACACAATGAGATGATAACATCCAATATAAAAATATATAAATGTTTAAAACTTTTTTTATAAATTTAAGTTAACTTAATCTAACTTGCCTATCAGTTTTTATAGGTTTTAATTTGTTATGGTTTAAATTTGTATACTTGTTTTTAATGTTCTTAATTGCTGTAAACCACCCAGAGAGCTTTGGCTATGAGGCGGTATATAAATGCAATAAATGCAATGAATGAATGAATAACAGACTAGAGCAACAGCATGAAATGGAAATGGACTGCCTTCAAGTCGATCCCAACTTATGGCTACCCTACGAATAGGGTTTTCATGGTAAGCGGTATTCAGAAGGGGTTTACCATTGCCTCCCTCTGAGGCTAGCCCTCCCCAGCTGGCTAGGGCCTGCTCAGCTTGCAACACAACACAGCATAGAACTTCAAAAAAACTATTTTTGTAGTTTTTTGCCCCTGCCATAAAAAGCTTATTTCAGTTTTGTTGCTCATCTTCATTCTTCCTCTTATTTTACTACTACTACTACTATTATGAATAATACTTCTAACAAGAAAAACCGCATAACAATAAGATCAGTAATACCCAGTTACATATATTTCAGCTTTGTTACATATCAACTATTGTTGTGGCACTTGTTTCCCAGAGTTTGTACAGTATTCCTGAATACATGGAGATGAGAGTCAGTTGCTCCATGGCTGCCACAAACCACCGCTTTGTGCACTATCCCTCCAAGTTAAGACCATTAGCACCTTTCCATTTCTGCATAATGGTTAGTCACAAGCATAAACTGTACCAATTCTTTAAAAACAATATTTGAATTTGTACTCACAAAAATAGATTACAAACATAATTTCTGATTTTTTGCAATTTTGTTGTTGTTGTTATGTGCCGTCAAGTCGATTACGACTTATGGCGACCCTATGAATCAGCAACCTCCAAGAGCATCTGTCATGAACCACCCTGTTCAGATCTTGCAAGTTCAGGTCTGTGGTTTCCTTTATGGAATCAATCCATCTCTTGTTTGGTCTTCCTCCTTTTCTACTCCCTGTTGCTTTTCCCACCATTATTGTCTTTTTAAGTGAATCATGTCTTCTCATGATGTGTCCAAAGTATGATCATCTCAGTTTCATCATTTTAGCTTCTAGTGACAGGTCTGGTTTAATTTGTTCTAACAGCCAATTATTTGTCTTTTTTGCAGTCCATGGTATGCGCAGAGCTCTCCTCCAGCACCACATTTCAAATGAGTTGATTTTTCTCTTATCCGCCTTTTTCACTGTCCAACTTTCACATCCATACATAGAGATCGGGAATACCATGGTCTGAATGATCCTGACTTTGTGTTCAGTGATACATCTTTATATTTGAGGACCTTTTCTAGTTCTCTCACAGCTGCCCTACCCAGTCCTAGGCTTCTTCTGATTTCTTGACTATTGTCTCCATTTTGGTTAATGACTGTGCCGAGGTATTGATAATCCTTGAGAAGTTCAATGTCCTCACTGTCAACTGTAAAGTTACACAAATCTTCTGTTGTCATTACTTTAGTATTCTTGACGTTCACCTGTAGTCCTGCTTTTGTGCTTTCCTCTTTAACTTTCATCAGTATGTGTTTCAAATCATTACTGGTTTCTGCTAAAAGTATGGTATCGTCTGCATATCTTATTGATGTTTCTCCCTCCAATTTTCACACCTCCTTCATCTTGGTCCAATCTCGCTTTCCGTATGATATGTTCTGCGTACAAATTAAACAAATAGGGTGATAAAATACAAACCTCTCTCACATCCTTTCCGATGGGGAACCAATCGGTTTCTCCATATTCTGTCCTTACAGTAGCCTCTTGTCCAGAGTATAGGTTGTTCATCAGGACAATCAGATGGTGTGGCATCCCCATTTCTTTTAAAGCATTCCATAGTTTTTCATGATCTACACAAAGGCTTTGCTGTAATCTATAAAGCAGAGGGTGATTTTCTTCTGAAATTCCTTGGTCCGTTCCATTATCCAACGTATGTTTGCAATATAATCTCTGGTGCCTCTTCCCTTTCTAAATCCAGCTTGGACGTCTGGCATTTCTCGCTCCATATATGGTAAGAACCTTTGTTGTAGAATCTTGAACGTTACTTTACTTGCATGGGATATTAAGGCAATAGTTCAGTAATTACTGCATTCTGTGGGATCTCCTTTCTTTGGAAGTGGGATATATATTGAAAGCTTCCAGTCTGTGGGCCATTGTTTAGTTTTCCATATTTCTTGACAAATTTTTGTCAACATTTGGTCAGATTCAGTCGCAGTAGCTTGTAGCAACTCTATTGGTATGCCATCTGTTCCTGGTGATTTGTTTCTTCCAAGAATTTTAAGAGCAGCTTTCACCTCACATTCTAAAATTTCTGGTTCTTCTTCATATGGCTCCTCCATGAATGAATCTGTCATCCTTGCATCTCTTTTGCGGAGTTCTTCAGTGTATTGCTTCCATTTTCCTTTTATTTCATCTCGGTCAGTCAGTGTGTTTCCCTGTTGATTATTCAACATTCCTCCTCTTGGTTTAAATTTCCCTTTCATTTCTCTAATCTTTTGGAACAGGGCTCTTGTTCTACCCTTTTTGTTGTCCTCTTCTATTTCTATACAATAACTATTGTAATAGTTTTCTTTGGCCCTATGTACTAGTCATTGTATAGTTGCATTTAGGGTTCTGACCGTGTTTTTATCTCCTTTTGCTTTTGCTTTCCTTCTCTCTTTAACATTTTAAGAGTTTTGTCAGTCATCCATTAAGGTCTTTTTCTCATTTTAACAAGAGGTATTGTCTTTTTGCATTCTTCCCTGATAATGTCTCTGACTTCAGTCCATAGTTCTTCTGGTTCTCTGTTAACTAAGTTTAAAGCCTCAAACCTGTTCCTCATTTGATCTTTATATGATTCTGGGATGTTGTTTAAATGGTATTTTGGCATTATGATTGCTTTGTTGTTCTTCTTTACCTTTACTCTGATTTTCGATATGACCACTTCATGATCTGTACCGGAGTCTGCTCCTGGTCTTGTTTTTGCAGAAAGTATGGAACTTCTCCATCTTCTGCTACCAATTATATAATCAATTTGATTCCTATATTGACCATCTGGTGATGTCCACATGTACAGTCATCTTTTTGGTTGCTCAAAAACTGTGTTGGCAAGAAACAAATCATTGGCTTCACAGAATTCAGTAAGTCTTTCTCCTGCTTCATTTCTGTCACCTATGCCCCATTTCCCCACAATTCCTAGTTCTTCTCTGTTCCCTACTTTTGCATTCCAGTCCTCCATGATTACCATCATATCTTGTTTTGGTGTGTGATCAATTTCTTCTTGTACTTCTGCGTAAAATCTCTCCAATTCTTCTTATTCTGCGTTTGATGTTGGAGCGTAGACTTGGATGATGGTTATGTTAATAGGTTTCCCGTTTAATCTCATTGATATCACTCGCTCAGACCTTGCGTTGTAGCTAATTGCTTTTGCTACATCACTTCTCACTATTAAAGCAACCCTGTTTCTTAATTTCTTATTTCCTGCATAAAATATTTTGTAGTTGCCTGATTGAATTACAATTACAATTACATGGTTTATAGTAAGATTTATTTATTATTTGATTTATATCCCGCCCTTCCTCCCAGCAGAAGTCCAGGGTGGCAAACAGAAATGCCAAAAACACTTTAAAACATCATAAAAACAGACCTTAAAATACATTAAAACAAAACAACGTTAAAAACATTTTTTAAAAAGCTTTAAAAACATCTTTTTTAAAAAGGGTTAAAACATATTATTAAAAAAACATATTAACAAGCAATTCTAACATAGATGCAGACTGGGATAGGTCTCAACTTAAAAGGCTTCAACAACATGCTCCCAAAAGCATTCCACTTGAGGACAGCTCTACTGCAAGTGCCAGTATCCACCCTTATGCCTGAGCTTCTCTAGCACAAAGTTGCATCTTGCCTTGTCCTCTTAGCTAATTGGACCTAGATATAAAACCATCTGTGGAGAAGTTTCATGAAATTTTCATGAATATTGGCTCAGATGGACCTGAGAAGTATACATTCTCGCAGGTTTTTGCCCAAGTTCTTCACCAAGGTCATTTTCCCATTGATTTTTGAGACCTGAGAATCCTTTAATATTGATATATATCAATAAATCATTTTTAATGCCAGTCCTTTATAATTCTTTTCAAATTCAGTTTCCTCTCATTTCTGATGTCTGTTCATTTTTTTCCTCCTCATCTTCCCCAGGTCTCTACAACTTCTTCTCTTCAGGATCCACCCTCCAACTGTCACCAACTGACTTTTTTCTGCTTGCTCTTTCCCATCATTCTATGCCTCTCTTTTTACTTGTTGGCATTCCACCATGTCATAGGAGTATCCATTATGTTGTCACAAATGGGAACATAGGAGCTGCCTTAGTCCAGGTCAGAGAATCTAGCTCAGGATTGTACACTGACCAGCAGCCTCCTTCCAGCGTTTCTTCAGGCAAGCGTTTTCCCCAGCCTTGCCTGGAGATGTTAGGGATTAAACACAGAGCCTTTTGAATGCAAAACATGTAGCCCTTGCTAATAATTTGACATCAGAAATACTAAAACTAGTCTCCTCAAGATTGCAGTCCCAATGGAAGAAACTTCATGCCACAGGAAGCACTGTCGAAATCTGAAGAAACCACTGGTCCTCCCTTCTATCTCCAAGAGCAATAGTGTCCCAATTATGCCATACTATAAGAGCATCAATCCCATTATTCAAGTCTTCTGGAACCTCACCTTAACAAGCCCTGATATTAATCATGGTCTCCACTTCACCAGCAAATCCTAATGGGACTATGGATAAGCCTACAGAAGGTATGGGGAACCTTTGGTCTTCTGGATGTTGATGGACTGCCATCAACCCTAACCATTGGCCATGATGACAGGAGTTGGAGTTCAACAGAATCTGGAGGACTATGGGTTCCCCTTTCTTGGCCTGCAACCTGGCTAACATAAATGAACTCAAATTTGCCTAGTCTTGGAAGCTAAACAGGCCTTGCAAGGTGGAAGAGTTAAGGCTTTTATCAGCAATGATATACCCTTATAATAGATTGCCATTACCTCCTTTCACCTTGGTTTGCTCCGAAATGAACTTCTCAAGTTTGGTCCTCAAGAGGATCTCCACACCGTATTTCCCATGTGTCCCATCATCCACTAGAATGAAGTGTGAGTGATTACTGTCCAGGCAAGAGAGATTCCCTTGGGTTTCCTCATCCAGCACATATTCCGCTGGGAAGCTACCCTGTAAACATCCGGGGGGGGGGAGGAAGTAGTCACAAACTGACCAAAGGCTTATCAGGGCTCTAACCCTTGCTTGTGTATGGCTTTGTATGTATCATGTTGTATTAAAATCTTTCTGCAAAGAAATTGCCTGACCTTTTGGAAAGGTGGCATGTTCTGCATATTGAGGTATTTTGCTAGTGCTAAAGCAAATACTAGAAACAGTGTTCACTTTTCTCAGAATTTGATGAGGCAGCAATGGGATCTGCAGGATGTAAGAGCACAAATCTTCCCACTCTACAAGGAATGGTACATTCTTGCTCCTTGTGGTAACAAATCCACTCTCTTTCATTTCTACTGAGAATAAATGAGAAGACTTAACATGGAAAAGGCAATGCAGAGAACCCCAGTGCCATACATTTGGGCGTTATATTGATTAACAATAAAACCTTTGTCTTAGCGCTGCTCTAGTGTGTCTTCTGGATGCACACCATCAAGAGCAAGGATCATCATACCATCCACATTCACAAGGAGGCGATATGCTTCTGAACACCAATTACTGGAAACGGTAGGAGGGGAGAGTACTCTTGCCCTCAGGTCTTGCTTGCAGGCTTCTCATGGGCATGTGGTTCACCATAGTGAGAACAGGATGCTGCAACAGATGGACCATTGGCCTGATCCAGCAGGCTCTTCTTATGTACTTAAGGATCCAGTTATCATTTATTTATTTATTATTTGATTTATATCTCACCCTTCTTCCCAGCAGGAGCCCAGGGTGGCAACTTATTAATTGAGCTACAGAACACATAGTAGCGTATATCCAGAGTGGCAATTTTCACTGGATCTGCAACAGATATTCACGTGAAGAGGGAGAACAATACGTACAGCAGCTCAGGATCTCTCCCTGTTTGCATTCCATTGTTGTTTTTCTCCATATGCCTTACACATTTGTACTTCTTTGTTAAAGTAGAATATGAATGGCCTAGGTTTATATTTTTGTTGCAATTGCCCATGCTGCTTCATCCATCATCAGAATCTTACCAAGAAAAATATACTTCTTTTTTTTACAGGGTACATGCGAGACTGTACACTTACGTTAGTTTTATCTGCTAATTTCTTTTAGCAGAAGTTTAAATGCAAACTGGATTAAGTATATTGTGGAGGGGGGGAGTATATGAATATAGCTGCACACATTCAGTATTTATTAAGAAGCAAATCCCTCCAACATCTGAATCTGCTAAATTTAGGAACAGTAGGCACATTTGCATGTGGAACGCATTCATATTTGTTCTAAGACAGAACAGCAAAAATGAAATGCAATCTAACAGGAATACTGGTCTAGTGTACACTTATTGTGGCATCTCAATCACAGCTATTGTTAATAATAATTATTATTATCATCATCATAATCTTGTGTGTGTGCTATGAGCCTTCAAGTCAATTATGACTTATGGCGACCCTATGAATCAGCAACCTCCAAGAGCATCTGTCGTGAACCACCCTGTTCAGATCTTGTACGTTCAGGTCTGTGGCTTCCTTTATGGAATCAATCCATCTCATTTGGCCTACCTCTTTTTCTACTCCCTTCTGTTTTTCCCAGCATTATTGTCTTTTCTAGTGAATCATGTCTTCTCATGATGTGTCCAAAGTATGATAACCTCAGTTTCATCATTTTAGCTTCCAGTGACAGTTCTGGTTTAATTTGTTCTAATACCCAATTATTTGTCTTTTTCAAGGTTCATGGTATCCACAAAGCTCTCCAACACCACATGTTTCCATAAATCTAGCTCAGGGAAATTTAGGCTGCAATTCTATACTCAGATTCCTGGAAAAAGGCCCATTGAACTCAAAGGGACTTACTATTGAGTAGATATGTATAAGATTGCAATGTGAGCACTCTGTTCTTCTAATGACATGGTCTGAATATGGCTCACCATAGGGCAAATGAGGCTGTTGCGGTTGTGTATAGTCCCCCATGTTGCAATGCCAATGGTGATAACCTCGCCTTTGTAGCAGCTACTCATGCTGAATTCCCGTACTGCTTCTCCAACTTGTTTCATCACACCAGCATGAGAACCACCCGAGATGATCCAGGCACCTGAGGAACAAAGAACATAACTAGAAAAAGCCAGCTGCTTCATTTCTCCAGCTTCGTTTCAGATTAGTAGCTAGACCGTTTTGTCTGGGTGCTGTTTGAAATGACTCTGCGCCCGGCACCCGGCTATACACATCTTTACTATTTGATTCATTTTTTATCATATTGACTCTGTGCATTTTAAAGCGATTCTGCCATCTGCTAGCCATACCTCCCTTCTCCACTGCTGACTTTAGACCTTTCAGGACTGCCCACAGCAAAGTGTTGGGCCAATCACTGACTGTGCCTGAGCCTGCAGCAAAGCATTTTCATTAGCCCCACCTGGAAGGCAAATAGGTTGATCTACCAATCAGTTGCAAAATCTGCCTGAAGCTGAATTAAAAAAACACATACATTCAAGCTGATCTGACCAGAGTTTTAGAGTAAAAAAGGGTGGAGTTTGACTAGTGTCATGTGTCCCCGTTTCAGAAAAGAGAAGTGGAGACACACTGGAACTGGCACAACAGTAAGTGTGTCTCTACCCTTGATCACTGGGTTGATCGATCAAAACGTTTTGAAGTCGGTGTGAAGCTGACTTGAAATCCATCCGATCGCAAAAATCCCAGAATTGGAGTAAACAGAGGCAGAGTTTGAATGATATTGTGCGTACTCGGATTCACAAAGCAGAAGTGGCTGAAACCAGTAAAACTGCAAGTATGTCCATAGCCTTAGAGAAATAAATAAGAGAAACAATACACGAACGTTCCCTTTCTCATGCTGCCTTACCTGTTGTCTGTGCCACTTTGACAAGCCCCCTCCGGAATATGCTCTTCAGTCTCAACTTCATGTTGAAATTCTTAGCACCTCCTGTCACAGATATTAAGAGGTTGGGTATATCAAGGCCCCAGTGCTGTGTCATCAGCTGGTAGATGACTCTCGGTGGAGTGTTAGAGGAGACACGCACATACTACAACAGGAGAATAAAACACAGAAAGGGCATATGATATGAAGTATCTGTTCCCTGATTCTAGCAACTATGTAAAGATGCCCAGGGTCATAACAGTGCCAGGCTCTCCAATACTTCCTAGTTTATTCAACTGCCCAAGGAATCTTATGAATCAGTGACATATTCCCAAAGCTTTATGTGTGAGTGCAATAGGGAGTAACAGAAGCAATGGCAGGAGAATCTTCTGTGACTTCCTTGCAGAAATCCATTTCAGTCTACACAGGGCTCCTCTTGTCTCAGAGACAACTATTTTCTACCCTTCTACTTATGTTATTATTTATTCATCTATTTTTTTAAAAATAAACTACTTCACAAAAAAAACCTCTAAGTGGTGCACATAAAACAACTGCCAACAATACACCGATAAAATCATAAAATATTAAAAACAAGTATACATAACTAGATTATGGGTTGTATTCAACTAAGAGTACTATTCAGAGTAGACCCATTAAAATGAATGAACTTATGTTAGTCACATCCATTAACTTCAATAGATCTACTCTGAGTAGGACTGGCATTGACTACTACCCCATCTATCTGGAAAGACTTACTGAAACAACAAAAAAGGTTTGAGCAGTATGTTGAGGGTGCCTGCCTAATAACACTTCCCCTTCTCTATGCCATGAAAGCCCTATTCAGGCATTCTGAGAACTGGAAAAAACAGCATGTAAGGGTGGGCTGCAGGGACAATTGTGCTAGCTTTGTCCCTCCTCTGTGTGTTGAGGGTGACTGTCTGAAGCAGATAGCCTCCTGTATTGATGGAAGCTCCCCACATGAAGCAGAACCCTGGAAATAACAATAACAATAAATAGAATTTATATACTGGCCTTCCTCCCAAAGGAGCCCAGGGCAGCAAACACACCAACTAAATAATTTAACAAAATTCTGCATTATGTGGGGAGCAACCACTTCAGACAGTTGCTCTCCTTATCAGAAAAACACTGTTCAGTTGACATGCTCACATGATGAATCTACGAGTGGGGCTGTACCAACTAGTATCTCCCAGCTTAACTCAGTCTGAGGTTTATGCATTCAGTGCAAATGTCTTCAGTGAGGAACCATTTGCATGTACAGCTGTATGTGTGAAAGCTTCCTCACTGCGGGCATTCAAGCTATCATGCAGACAAGAAGCGCTGGAGCAAGCCATCAAGAATTACATTGGGGATGAGGCTAGTCTGCAGGGCCTTGTTTGCTGCTCAAATGTGTTGATTCAATGCATAAGCATTTCAACTGAATGGGGAGTTACCTTCAATCCTGGTCAGAGTACAATTTTGTAGTGAGACACATGCAACTGGTCCTGCCCACATCGTTGTGAGCCTTTAACTGTTACCGCAACACAGTAGTACTGTATGTACCCATGGAACAGGGGCTCCCTTGGAACTAGGGTAATATTTAAAGGATACCTAGTAAGTTAGAATTCCACAGTATGAGTATGGTACCTTTTGATGCCATGAAGCAAGTCTCAAAGAGCCTTTTGCCCTTATAAGCTATTCAAACAATGCTCTCAGCTTTTGAATCTTACAAGAAATCCTTGTGGCCTAAGCAACTTTCTAGTGCTGTGAATGCTGACTACTCATGTTGAATGAGTGGACTCCAGTCCCTTGCATGGTAGAGAGTCATGTGCTAACTCACCTTCCCTACTTTCTGTCCCAAGCCTATGAAGCTGAGATCTCCGAAAGCATCTGTTGGCACTTCCTGGACATGTCTTCTGGGATTCCATTCTTTCCCCTGGAACATGGCAGGTTTTATGGCTTCCTCTAAATGCTGCTCCCTCACATAGCCACACTCACATACCACTTTCCTGAAAGAGAGCACCACCACAAAATCTCAGGAACCTCTTGGTAACCCTATAAGAATAGCATGCTGTTATCCACAAAAAAATGATAGACAAACTGGATTGCATATTCTGCACCAAAATAAATGACATTGCACTGTATCCATCATGAAAAGCTTATTAACTGGCTTTGCTGGGGATGTCAAATTTCTTATAGCACAGAGCTTCTGTGTCTTTAATCATTGTGCCAAAGAGTGGATTTTGTCACAGTCCCTCAGTACTACCCAACATTCTTTGTTTCTCATAAGCAATAGTAAGTTAAGAAATTAGATTGTGGCCTGTTAATAGTGTCATTATATACATTAGTCACTAGGTACTCTGGACAGTTGAATCTGGGACCTGCATGAAGTCATAAGTTTCTTGTTGCTGTTTTATTCTTGTTGGAGATAGATAACAATAAACTTTTTGTTTAACTCCCTGACTGGTATGCCCTCCAATCCTTCTAAGATGACAGTGGGTTTCTTGGGCTCCTGGTCTCACAATTCCATAGTTCATAAGTTACAGTATATTTTCTTTTCCAGAACTTAGGATTCTTCCTATGGCACCTTAAAAACTCACATATGGACTGAGACACAAGTTTTCATCAGATGCATCTGTTCTATATAAACATGCATGCAAGCTGATGACTACTGAGAGTATGATGATAGCTGCTTAAAAATATTGTTCATGCTGGATTTCAGGCCACCTGTCATTATGTACACCATTGATCTCTTGACAAGCTATCACAAACATCACTATTTTGAGTGTCTGCTAGCACATGTTTATAGTTGAATTGAAGTGGCAGATACACTTGATCAGCTGGCGAGCTGTGGGGTATTAGTAATAGAATTTTCAAGTGATTTTTGCCACAATCACCTCCCCCAACCAGGAAATATGAATAGGTCCACAAATGTTAACAGGAAAGCCCCATTCTCTAAATACAAAGCAAGAAAATGTTTGCATATAAAGCTTAACAGCACAATTCTGTCCATACCTACTCAGAAATACATCCCACTGAGTTCAATGGAACTTATTCCCATGTAAATATATTTAGGTTTGCAGCCTAAATTGTTTTTGTTTTAAATTGGGTCCTAGGACAAAAGTAAAAACTTGCATGGGCTGGAATGCATCTGATTTTACTTCTGAATTTTCTACCACAATAACTGCATTCATAACAAGACAAACATGAAGTGTGAGCAAAGTTCAAATGCACTTAAGTGTCATGTATACAGGGGCTTTCAGCTTAACCAAACACAATTTACCTAATATAGAACTTGTACTGAGTTTGAATTGTAAAGTTTGGGACTTTATTTTAAACTAACTTTTAAAATCCTCCTCTAGGATGCACAGCTTAATGTGGTGAGGGGTTTGAGAGTGTCGAAGAAGCTGACAGCAATGCCGTTAGAAGTCTGGACCAAGAGGCTAGACTCCTAGCAGGGGCACCCAAGGCGGAATGGTCAAAGCTGAGACACCAGACTAAGATGTATCCAGACTCAGAGGAAGGCAATGGTAAACCACCTCTGAATACCTCTTACCATGAAAACCCTATGAACAGAGTATCCAAACTGCAACACGAGATAGTGGTGGAAGATGAGACCCCCAGGTCAGAAGGCACTCATCGAGATACTGGGGAAGAATAACGGTCAAGCACGAGTAGCACTGTGACAAATGACGCAGCTGGGTCAAAGCTGAAAGGAACCCCAGAGGCTGATGCACACAGATGCAAAAGGAAAGTCCAGAGTTGTACAACGTACACAATAGGAACATGGAATGTGAGAAGCATGAACCAGGGAAAGTTAGAAATTGTCAAGGAAGAAATGGAACGTATCAACATTACAATACTTGGGGTGGGTAAATTAAAATGGACGGGAATGGGACACTTTCATCAGGCAACTACAAAATATTTTATACAGGAAATGAGAAATTAAGAAGAAATAATTTAAGATATGCAGACAATACCATACTAGTAGCAGAAACCAGTAATGATTTGAAATGAATACTGATGAAAGTTCAAGAGGAAAGCACAAAAGCAGGACTACAGCTGAATGTCAAGAAGACTAAAGTAATGACAACAGAAGATTTACATAACTTTACAGTTGACAATGAGGACACTGAACTTGTCAAGGATTATCAATACCTCAGCACAGTCATTAAACAAAATGGAGACAATAGTCAAGAAATCAGAAGGCGGCTAGGACTGGGGAGGGCAGCTATAAGAGAACTAGAAAAGGTCCTCAAATGCAAAGATGTATCACTGAACACTAAAATCAGGATCATTCAGACCATGGTATTCCTGATCTCTATGTATGGATGTGAAAGCTGGACAGTGAAAAGCGTGGGTAAGAGAAAAATCAACTCAGTTGAAATGTGGTGTTGGAGGAGAGCTTTGCGCATACCATGGACCGTGAGAAAGACAATTAATTCGGTGTTAGAACAAATTAAACCAGAACTATCACTAGAAGCTAAAGTGATGAAACTGAGATTATCATACTTTGGACACATAATGAGAAGACATGATTCACTAGAAAAGACAATAATATTGGGAAAAACAGAAGAGAATAGAAAAAGTGGAAGGCCAAACAAGAGATGGATTGATTCCATAAAGGAAGCCACAGACGTGAACTTACAAGAACTGAACAGATGCTATTGGAGGTCACTGATTCATAGGGTCACCATAAGTCGAAATCTATTTGAAGGCACATAATTTTTAAAATTACTTTTCTATAAACAGTAACAAATATGATATCTTATGAACCAAGAAAATGACAACAAAACAAATGTTGAATAATTATCTTCTATACAAAGCAAATCTGAGATATTATCTTAATAAAAAATAAAATGCAATAAGAAGCTGAGGCCCTTCCTGGCCAGTGGCAGGAGTAATGGTTGAAGCAGAAGCCTGTAGTGTATGCAGTGAGAAGTGAAAAGAAATTAAAGGAAGACAATATCAAAGTGATTCCCTTACCCAGAATCTGACGTCTGGGAACTTTCAATAAAATAAATACATTCTTTTTTCCGAATGTTTTCAGGAATCCATGAGCTCAGATTTTCCTGAGAGAATGGGAACAGAACAGCCAAAGATCACTAACAGAAAGAAATAAAATGTGCAATTTTTTTTAATTTTTTCATGGTGATTTTTTTAGGGTCATAGTTCAAATTGTATCTAAGCTATCTATTTATGATGGGATTGTTTTCTTCATTCTGCACTCATGCTTTTTATTTCATGTCAGTTCACTCCTTCACCACAAAGAACCAATGTCTGATTCCTTTTTCTTGCACTTACCTTTTCATTGGAGCCACTTCCGGAAGGGAAGTGAGCTCTCCTCTTGTTTTTACTGAACTTGCTATTATTTCGTCTGAGATTTGGGACCATGTCAAGATCATAACAGCTTGTAGGATACACAGGATAGCTGTCTCCTTCATCAGGGCAGACCTTATTCAGCTCCATGGGGAGTTTTCCGATACGCCTGCCTGGCCCAGCCATGGCTATGTTTCTGAGGTCTCTCACAGAAGCTGTTCAAACTTCAAACACAATTAGAAGAGAAGCCCTGGAAACCATCATCTCCAAGATCATGATATACAACTGGAGTACACTACCTGTATTTTGGAAATACGGGAAGACACCAAAATGGATTTGCTGGTTGAATCACTTCCACTGAGATCTCATCTTTCAACCCAAACAATCTGAGGAATTTGCTAGATTCTCCTATGTTCAGAAAGTACTACAACACAGAAAACTACAGGTATTCAAAGTACACAAATATGTTTTGGGCACTGACATTTTGAAAAAGCACTTAGAGCTACAGCAACAAAAGTTATCTTGTTGATTAAACAAATATGGGGAAAAAAGATTTAGGAACATGAGAAAAGCCTTGTTCGATCAGGCCAGAAGCCATCTAATCCAGTATTCCGTTCTCATAGTGACCACCAGATCTGTGGGAAATCAGCAAGCAGAACCTGGGGCCAACAGCACTCTCCCCACCTGCGATTCCCAGCAACTGGTATTCAGAGGCAGAATATAGTCATCATGGCTAGTAGCCACTGAAGCTTTATCCTCCGTTAATTTGTCTAATTCTGTTTTAAAACCATCCAAATTATTGTCCATCATCACTACATCAATTGGGAGCAAATTCCATAGATTAACTTTGTGCTGTGTGAAAGAACTTTGTTTTGTGTGTCCTGAATCTTCCAACATTCATCTTCATTGGATGGCCCCAAACAACTTCTGTATGAGAAACACAGACCTGTCCATTTCCCCCAAACCGTGCATAATTTTATACACCTGCATCATATTCCCCCTTATTCAACTTTTTTTCCAAACTAAAAAGCCCCAAATGTTGCAACCTTTTCTCACAGGGGAGTTATTCCAGCCCCTTGATGATTTTGGTTGCCCTTTTCTAGCTCTACAATATCCTTTTCGAGCTGAGGTGACCAGAACTTTACATAGTATTCCAAGTAGATTCATAGATTCCATCATAGATTTGTTTAACAATATTATGATAGTGACAGTTTTATTTTAAATTCCTTTCCTAATGGTCCCTAACATGGAATTGCCTTTTTTCACAGCTGCTGCACGCTGAGTAGACATCTTCATTAAGCTATTCTCTATGACCCCCAATGTCTTGTTCTTGGCCACTCACCACCAGTTCAGACCCTATGAGTGCCTTTTGGTGGCACTGAGCCTTTTTTTCACGTCATACCATTAGCACATCCAGGTCCCTCATTCTACAGGAAAACTAAGTACTATTTTTAGGGCTGCCATCTGGATGGTTTAAATTTACTCTAATATGTTTTTGTATTTGCCTCTCATAAGATTTTTTTAAAACCTCAATTGCAATGCCACCAAAAGGCAGTTTAAATATTCATATATTTAAATGAATAACATATGCAAAAGGAGAGATATAGCAATTTTTGTTGAACCTATCTGTTACATACCAGGAAACAGCTTGTCTAAGGACCAGCACAGCTATACTCTTCAAGACCTAAACCAGGCCTGAATAACTTCTGAACCATCAAATCAAATGTATATTGTATCCTGTCAGCTGTCTGACAACCCTCTTGTTTTTGCAGTTACAGATATGCAGAATAAAACAAAAGGAGAATTAATTCCCCATTGCCATACCTAGTGGGTTGTGATGAGTTTTATGGATTGTAAGCTATGCAGGACTAATTTGAACTGAGTTCTGGTCACGACAGGAAAAATGCACTAGGAAGGAATGAAGAAGCCCCATCTCAAAGGGTGGATATGCAATCTTGGAGACAAAAGGAAATGGATCTGAAAAACTGAGGCATCCTCTCATCTTGGTTTAAATAGGGTCCATAGACTTTCTTCATTTCACTCCTTGAACATTCTACTACCACATAGTACCCAGTTTGGACACAATGTTAAATTACTGTTAAGCATTACACACACAAGTAGCTTGCACACTCTCCTCCCCCTCAACTTCTGGTATGGCCACAAAGACGACATCAGAAGCATTCACTTCCCCTTTTAAACTACCAGAGTTTCTCATGAATTGGGGGAACTATGATTAGTTTAAATGAGGTGTGTGGTACCTTTGCTTCTCCAGATGAACAACTCCCATCATCCCTAGCCAACTCTTATCATTCCTGGTCATGGCTATGCTTGCTGGGGCTGATGGGGACTGTAACTCAGGAACATCTGAAGGGTTAAAGGTTCCTCACACCTGACTTAGAGCTTTAGTAACGCCCTTGTTGCTACCAGTCACTCCTTAAACCAGCATTGGTACCCAAGATATCTGAGTAGAGGATTAATATCCAATAAAGTTGAGTTTCTCTGCTGTGAACATGCTTCCCGCGCAGACAACAGCAGAAAAGTCCTGGACAGGACCCTGTAGAGTGATAATAGTGAGGTACGGATCAAATCGGTTTTGCCATGATTCCCATAAAATGTTAAGACAGACGAGGAAAACCTGTGTCCTTCCAGATGTTGCTGGACTACAGCTCCCATCCACCCCAGTGAACATGGCCAATGGTCTGAGATTATGGGAGTTGTAATCCAGCAACACAGGCCTGTAACTAGTCTAAAAATGGGGGGGGCACCCAAAAATTGAGGGGGTGAGAAAAATCCTGCAATAAATTTATTTATTTATTGTAAAAAAAAATTAGGGGAAGAAAAATTTAAAGGGGGAACAGACCCACTGGCTACAGGCCTGCAGCAACATCTGGACAGCCACAGATTGTCCACCCCTGCTCTAAGGCAACATGGCCCCAAGTCTTTGATAAAGGCAAATTCTTGTATCTGCTACTATTTGTAATATCCTTTCCACAAGAAGCAGCACAACAACTGTTTTTCATCTTAATTCTGAGGATACTTTCAAAGCAGCAAGTCCCTTTGAATTCAGTGGAACTTCTAACATGCTGCACACCTACTGTAAGTAGTGTTTCTCTCTGCACACTACCCTGATCTGTTTAGTCAGGAAGCATTTGAGAAATTTTAGCCCAAAAGATACGAAACAGGGAAAATATGATGACTGAATGTCATCATTGATAGCAAATATGCACATTTCGTGGCTACAGTTAGCATGCAGCACCTTAAACTGTTTTCTCAAGATTACTAGTTCAATTAATAATAATAATAATAATAAATTTAATTTCTGTGTCGCCTATCTGGCCAAAGGCCACTCTAGGCGACGTACAAAACAGTTGAAACACAATGAGATAAAATACAATAATACAATAAAAAACAGTATGAGAATAATACAGCAGCAACAATATTAAAACAGGGTAGGAGGCATTTCAGTCACAGTAATTAACCCTCCCCGGAGATCCCAAAGGCCTGTTGAAAGAGCCAGGTCTTTAAGGCTTTACGAAATACATTTAGGGAAGAGGCGTGCCGGAGAACTTGTGGGAGGGAGTTTCAGAGAGTGGGGGCCACCACTGAGAATGCCCTCTCTCTTGTACCCGCCAATCTAGCTGTTTTTGTCGGCGGGATTGAGAGAAGGCCTTGAGTGGCTGATCTTGTTGGGCGGCATAATTGGTGGCATTGTAGGTGCTCTGTAAGATAAACTGGGCTGAGACCGTATAGGGATTTAAAGGTTAATACCAACACCTTGAATTGGGCCCGGAAAACAACTGGAAGCCAGTGTAGATCGAACAACACTGGTGTGATGTGATCCCGGCGGCGACTATTCGTAAGTAGTCGAGCCGCCGCATTTTGTATAAGTTGTAATTTCCGGACCGTTTTCAAGGGTAACCCCACGTAGAGCGCATTACAGTAGTCCAAACGAGAGGTGACCAGGGCGTGTACTACCAGGGGGAGCTGATGAGCAGGAAGGTAGGGTTTCAGCCTTCGTATGAGGTGTAGTTGATACCAGGCTGCCCGGCTCACCGCCGAAATCTGAGCCTCCATGGACAGCCTGGAGTCAAGTACAACCCCAAGGCTGCGGACCTGGTCCTTCAGGGGTAAACTCACCCCATTGAACTTCAGGTCAACATCTCCCAACCTTCTTTTGTCCCCCACAAGTAGCACCTCGGTCTTATCGGGGTTCAGCTTCAGCTTGTTCCTTCCCTTCCATCCACTCACGGCTTCCAGGCACTTGGACAAGGTCTCCACAGCCAACTCTGGTGAAGATTTAAACGAAAGATAGAGCTGAGTGTCATCTGCATATTGGTGACACTGCAGCCCAAATCTCCTGATGATTGTCCCCAGCGGCTTCATATAAATATTAAATAGCATGGGAGAGAGGATAGAGCCCTGTGGCACACCACAATTGAGAGGCCAAGGGTCTGAAACCTCCTCCCCCAATGCTACTTGTTGGTACCTATCGGAGAGAAAGGAACGGAACCACTGTAATACAGTGCCTCCAATTCCCAATCCCTCCAGGCGATGTAAAAGGATACCGTGGTTGACAGTATCAAAAGCCGCTGAGGGATCGAGGAGGACAAGAAAGGTGGATTCTCTCCTATCTAATGCCTCAAATCATCTACCAGAGCGACCAAGGCTGTTTCAGTTCCGTGACCAGTCCTGAAACCCGACTGGTATGGATCCAAGTAATCTGTTTCATCCAAGTGTGTTGACAACTGGTTGGCCACCACTCGCTCAATGACCTTGCCCAAAAATGGTAGGTTCGAAATTGGGCGGAAGTTATTGAAAACGTGGGGATCCAAGGAGGGCTTCTTCAGGATGGGCTTTACAATTGCCTCCTTGAAGGCTGATGGCATCACACCCTCTTTCAAGGAAGCGTTTACCACCGCCTTGATCCCCTCGCCCAATTTCTCTCTGCAGCTCATAAGGAGTCACGATGGGCAAGGATCAGTTAGACAAGTGGTAGGCTTCACAGATGAAAGCATCTTGTCCACATCCTCAGAAGGGAGAAGCTGAAACCGATCCCAACTTACCAGCATGCAACTGGCCAACTCTGGTTCATCCACTGTATCCACGGCGCACGGGATCGAGCTCCGTAAGTGTTCGATTTTGTCAGCGAAGTGCTTTGCTAATATATCACAGGAGGCCTTTGACTGTTCCAAGGGTTCCTGAGCAACTGGACTGACCAGGCTTCGGACCACCTGGAACAGCCTCCTGGGACAGCACTCCGCAGACGCAATAGAGGCAGCAAAGAAAGCCTTCTTTTCTGCCTTTATTGCCACTTGGTAGGCAGCTACTGCTGCTCTAACCTGTGTCCGGACATCTTCGGAGCGAGATTTCCGCCACAGGCGCTCTAGTCGTCTCACCTCCTGTCTCAAACTACGCAACTGTGGTGTATACCATGGTGCTAGTTGAGTTCTATTCAGGGGGAGAGGATGTTTCGGAGCCACCCGGTCTAATGCCCTGGTGATCCCATCATTCCACTCCTTCACCAGGGTTTCGACCAGGCGACCTTCAGCAGGTTCCAATTCCCCTAGCGCAGTCAGGAATCCATCCGGATCCATCAGGCGCCTGGGGCGGACCATTCTAATAGGTCCTTCACCCCTGCGGAGGGGGCATGGCATCGAGAAGTCCATGTTTACCAGGTAGTGATCTGACCATGACACAGGGGTGGAATGAACCACTCCCAACTTCAGACCACTTCTCTTAAGGAAATGTCTGAAACAATTATTATCTCACCAGGAACCAATAATGTCAGATGGTTAAATCAAGGTAGTATTTATGATGCTGGAAATGTTTCTGGCAAAGGAAAATAGAGATATGATTGGGAATGGAGTCACAACTGGCAGGGCTCTCATCAGCTGACAGACCAGTAAAAAGCACTGGTCTTTATTTAAAAGTATCAGCATGTGCTCTACCACTGAGCTACAGCCCTTCCCCTAAGAAACTGAACACTTCTTTCCACTGCCCTTTGCACAGTGGCATCTTGAGAACTTCATGCTAATTCTGAAAACCCAAAAGTATTTTTCCAGCTCTCCATAGCTCATTGTTGGACTCCTCATAACTACTCTGCAAAGGCTTTTTACAGACATGGGTTTCAGTCCTCTGCACACTTACTTAGGAATAAGAACTATTGAATCCACTGATCTCCCAGTAAATATACATTGGCTCAGGGTACACAGCTTGAAAAGAGAAAATGCATAATGCCAAGGTCTCTCTCTCTCTCACACACTCACACACACACTCAAACATGAACACACAGTTAACATGCATTAAGTTCCATGTGCATAGCACAAAGCAACCTCAGACTGTTTAAAATGCATCATGGATGTCTCCTCACCTTGCAGTGCAGAGCATTTCAGTCCAGTCAGTACAATTACTAAGCAATTTCTGAAGAGTCTGCTTTACATTATCCCAGTTGTGCAGAGCACCAGTTACTCTCCACATTGGCCGGGATACAAATCCCCAGCCTTTTGCTGCTTCAGAGGCCCATTTTAAAGGTTCTTAGAATTTGTGATGAAAAGCTACACAAACAGCTGCCTGTACCTTTCCTGCAGCATCCTGATCCCACTCGTACTCATGTGCTTCCTGCCAGACATGGGGGACATACCTCTGTCTCGTACTGCAAGCAGGTGACTTTATGGCTGGAGATGCCAGGAATCTGAGGAAGCCTCCCCGAAGTGACTGCAGTTAAGAGGAGGAGACTGCTCAGGGGCTGGCAGCTTGCCAACAAATCACACTGCAGAAACCATCCCCAGCCCTGCTGGGACAGAAAGACAAATCAAGTTTGCTAGACTGTGGTGTGTGGAGTCACACATCTGTCTGTCTTGAACAACTGCAGAGAAAGCAGTCCTGCCTTTGGAACGGCCTGCTAAGGAGGAGCTTCTTCGACTGAGCAATACAAATGATGGGGCAAAATTCAAATTGCATTTTCAAAGCTGTTCAAATGTTGCTACTAGTCCACATGCATTAGAAACAAATGACACCCCAAGGACTTGGGAAGATGCCTGTAGAGTGACCCTCTGCATAAAGTATGTATGGCTGCAATAAATTTGACTGCAGTTAGCATGCATTCTTTCTTGAGAAAAGCTGGCTCTCCTTCCTGCTAGTGTTATGCTATCATTCTATAAATGAGACTCAGCCGTGGCCCCCATGTAAAAATAGGTTAACAATTCCCCAGAGTGAATAACTGCATTTAGCTCAGGCTGTTCCATATAATTAGGATAAAATGTACAAAGTTTGGAAAAGAAGCCAAGGAATGGCCCAGGGTAGTTGGCAGATACAGCTCTACCCTACGCTACAATCTTAAAATCAGCAGTGACCACATGCAGACACAACAGTCCAGCCTTGTGGACACTACAGCCCAGCGTGTACTCACCCCAGTACATGCTTCCCGCTGCCATAATATTTGTTGGCTCCTTTGTGTTTATGAACAAAGGTCAAAATTACTTCTTCAGGGGTCCTCCCTTCATATCAACATAAAACAACATAAGCTGTGCCCAAAATAAATAAAAAGGCAAAGAGTATTGGGGGTAGGGGAAATGTTTGTTTACTTTTTAAATTTTATTTAAAATATTTCAAGCCTTTGACCATGGTATCCTCCTGGACTGACAGTGGGATGAATATTGGAGGCACTGTATTATAGTGGTTCTGCTCTTACTTTCAGGGTCACATCCAGAGAGTAACATGGGGTGAGTGTTCCTTGGCCCGTGGCACTTGTGCTATGGAGTTCCGCAGGGTACTATTCTCTCCCCAGTGCTATTCAAAATCTGTGTGAAGCCGTTGAGAGCAGTCATTAGGAGTTTTGGAGCAAGGTGTCAGCAATATTCCGATGACCTGCAGCTCTATTTCTCCATAGCATCTGAATCAGGAGAGGCTGTAAATGCTCTGGATCGGTGTCTGAATGCTGTAGTGGACTGGATGAGGTTCAGTAAACTGTGCTTGAATCCTGGGAAGGAGACTCTTGGGTAGCTGGTTCCCATGTCCAGGAGATAGGCAGGTTACCTATTCTGGATGGAGTCACACTCCCTCTGAAGGACCAGGTCTGTAGCCTTGGGGTACTCCTGGATTCATCTTTGTCACTAGAGGCCCAAGTATCCTCTATGGCTTGGAGTGCCTTTTACCTGCTGTTCCTGGACAGGGATAGCCTGACCTCTGTAGTCCATATGTTGGTAACCTCAGGGCTGGATTACTGCAATGCGCTCTGTGTGAGGCTGCCCTTGGCCCTGGTTCAGAAGCTCCAGCTGGTGCAAAATGCAGTGATCAGACTGCTGATGGGAGCATATGGCTGACAACATGTGACACCACTTTTAAAACATCTGCACTGGCTGCCCATCTGATACCAAGCCAGGTTCAAGGTCCTTATATTAATTTACAACCTCCTAAACAACTTAGGTCCAGGGTATCTTAGGGAATGTTTGAACCCTTATTTCCCAGCTTGATCACTGAGATCTTCTGCAGGAGCTGCTTTGGTCACCTCCCGAGTTGGTGAGGCTCATTTAACATCAACATGAAATTGAGCCTTCAGTGTCATCGGCCCAGTTCTCTGGAATGCTCTGCCAACAGAGATTCAGCGAGTGCCTTCTGTTTTAACTTTTAAGCACCTGCTGAAAACCTTTCTGTTCTGCGAGGCTTATGCATGGAATTAAGAACATGCTTTTCTCACAACAATTGACCTTTGTTTTTATTGTATTTTTAATGTTTTTTTAAAAAAAATTCCATGGTGGTTGATGTTTTAAGCGTGTTGCAAACTGCTTTGATGTTTTTAACAAAATAGTGGTATACACATATTTTTATAAATAAAATAAATAAATGCATAACTATTTATTTTAACTTTGCATACACACACAAGCATGCAAAAACATTTTGAATCACATCTTAAACAAACAATTGAAAGGTGAAGACCAGAGCCAAAATGGGAAAAGTTGTAAAGCAATAATTCTCTCTTCCTACACACAATTATACTACATTAAACTAAGTACTCTTTTCCTAGTCTTGTATAGTAACCTATCTTGTGACACATCCATTTTTCTGTGGAAAAAATGTAAAAGTACATGAGGACACATGTGAAATGCACATGAACCATTGGTGATAAACACCAGGAAAAGATAGCTAGTGTCACCAAAGAAAGGAGGTCCAGAAGTGGTTGTGGGTGTGAGTGGAATTGCATATCCATACCCATACATATTTAATAGACCATGCTAGCTCCCATTTTCCATCTAGTAAAGTCAAGACATACAAGACTTTCTCCTCTTTGTACTTTTTCATTCTTATCATAAAATGAGTATTGTGGAGAAAGATCATATATCATTCCCTTTATTTCTGATGTTCAGAGGTGAGTGCCATTGCTAGAATCATAGAATAGTAGAGTTGGAAGAAGCCTGTAATGCCATTGAGTCCAACCCCCTGGTCAATGCAGGAATCCAGCTTAACGTATACCAAGCTGTCTCTTGAATGCCTCCAAGTGTTGGAGAGCCCACCACCTCCCTAGGTAATTGGTTCCATTGTTGTACTGCTAAACAAAACACACGAGAGGGAGGTATCATGAGGCTCAGGGAAAGGCCAAGGTTTTTTGTTTGCTTTGCAGAAGTACAAAAAATATTTTTGGGAAAAACCCAAAACCCTTAAACAGCTTAAAGAAGACTGAGTGTGCTCAGTGGCCAGACTGTTGGAGGGAAATGAAATGGAGTGGATGGAATTCTAAATAGCAGCACTCCACGCTGCAATATTTTGATGCAAGTTCCTCTTGTATGGTGAACTCAGTTATTTAATACCCATTACTATGTAGCCATAACGACACTATCAATACATAAGAAGGATGTATCAGCAGGCTTTGGGGAACTCAAAAGTTTCAATATGTATAAAAAGTTATCTGGGGAAAACACTCTTAAATGGGGAAAGCCCCCTCCCCGTGACATTCCAACTAAATCACTGCACACATGGAATGACTTACATGAGTGCAACAGAACTTCCCCTCCCTCTCCCCCCTCCACGCCATCCCCAAATCTGCTCTGGAGGATTGGGGGAAAACCCAGATGAGATTTGGGTGGTGAGCAGGGGAAGGAGAGGGAAGGGAACCTCTGTTACACTCATGGAAGTCATTCCACCTTGTGAATGCTGGAAGCAGAGGGATGGAGAACAGGGGGAAAAGTGAACAGAGAATCCTGGAAAAGTGAACATCTGGAACTCAGAACAGGAACACTCCAACTACAACATTTTGTTGCAGGTTGCAGTAATTAAAATGTTTGTTACTTCAGAGGTGATTGTGATGTTCCTATATTAACGTATATATGGTAAGTGTTGGTTGTTTAGAAGATACATGGTAAGTGGAGTGAAAGAGGAGGGGGAGTGAATGGGCAGTAGAATGCTAGATGATTGGCTGAGTGTTTAAAATGGCTGAACGTATAAAAGGAAGAGTGAGAGTGGAATCAGGGGGGAGAAGAGAAAGAGTGGGTTGCTTGGTGGGGTTTGAGAGAGTTGTTTGCCAGGAAAGAGTGGAGAAGGAGGGGGGTGGAGTTCGGATTAGTATTGAGTAAAACCATATGCTTATGTGCCTTAAGAAGAAATCTTGTTAATCTTGTTAGCTTTGTTATCTTTAATAAATACTTAATTTGGTTTACCAAAGGCCTGATCCTTGGCTGGGGTTTCACAGACCAGAAGGGAGGGTAAGGTAATGACCAAGGCTGAAGGGGAACTGTAACAAATGGTGGCAGCGGTGAAGAGAATAACAATACCAGTATTCAGAGTCTCTGGGAATACTAGTATTAGGACGTGACTGGTGGTTGCCTAGCAGGGGGATCTGTTGAGATCTGTGCTAGAGCGGGGAGAGAAAAAATAAAATAAAGGACAGTCCGGACTGGTGGAGTCCCTGGTGGTGCCTAGTGACAGGCAGTAGCCACGCGCAGGTAGGAACCTGACAGGGAGAGCCAGGGAAGGACGCCTCACAGTGATCAGTCCCCCAAATTACTGTTCTAATAATTCTTTACAGTACTGTTTAGGGGCACTGATGGGATGAGTAGTCTTTCTCAAGATTACGCTACATAACAGCTTCTAGATTTCTGATAAGATTCATGGTAATAAAATTACTGGTACAATTAATAACTGTGTGCAAAAAAAACACAGTAAAAGTCTTAACCCTCAATAAAAATTAAAAACCTTAGTGACAGTGTCTACTTGCCACCCATGGCTCCTTCAGGAGGAATATAAATTCAGTAATAATCATAGTTCAAATATCTTCAAAATCTAGATTATCAAACAAAAGTCCAGCCTGAATTAAATCTGGAATATCAGTAGTGAATATGGGATACGCATAATGTACTCCAAAAAACCCTCATGTAACATGTAGACACATTACTAGTCTGTTTCACCTCCACGTGTAATAACTGTTTCAATAAGGAGGACCTACAGCTGGTTGGGACAATGCGAGCTGGAGTTCCTAAGTTTAACCTAGAGCACTGATGTTGATTGAGTACACCATGAACTTCCATTTGTGCAAATGAATGGGATGGTAAACATTTATTCCACTCATCAGGGATGCTCTAAATTTTACCCAAACTAAATATTGTCTTGTGCCTTAGGGTGTTCATCACTCAGGGTGCTTCCAGATGGGGGCCCAATACTGCGAACAGGTAATTCAGATCTGCTTCTTCTGTGTTTGGCACATTAACTTACACATAATTGTATTTTTTTGATTGTAATATTCATTGGTAATTTGCCACTTGCTGTCCACAACAGTGTGCAGAGCCTGACAGAATGTGTTTTTTTTTGTTCCTCCCCTAAATCACCTTCTCGTAACTTCCACTACCTTCTTCTCTTCTGGCCATGCATATAGATATTTTTGTACCTGTGCACACACACCGGAAATGTGTAAGAGCAAATGTTACCATGTAAGATGCTTCATGTCACCATGTTTCACAATGGACAAAATGGGGGCTTGTACTTGTTGTTGTTATGTGCCTTCAAGTCAATTACGACTTATGGTGACCCTATGAATCAACGACCTCCAATAGCATCTGTTATAAACCACCCTGTTCAGTTCTTGTAAGTTCAGTTCTGTGGCTTCCTCTATGAAATAAATCCATCTCTTGTTTGGCCTTTCTCTTTTTCTGCATTTCCCCCAGCAAATAGTGAATCATGTCTTCTCATTATGTGTCCAAAGTAGGATAACCTCAGTTTCATAATTTTAGCTTCTAGTGATAGTTCTGGTTTAATTTGTTCTAACACAGAATTAATTGTCTTTTTCACGGTCCATGGTATACGCAAAGTTCTCCTCCAACACCACTTTTCAAATGAGTCAATTTTTCTCTTATCCGCCTTTTTCACTGTCCATCTTTCACATTCATACATAAAGATCGGGAATACCACAGTCTGAATGATCCTGATTTTAGTGTTCAGTGATACATCTTTGCATTTGAGGACCTTTTCTAGTTCTCTTATAGCTGCCCTCCCCAGTCCTAGCCTTCTTCTGATTTCTTGACTATTGTTTCCATTTTGATTAAGGACTTTGCCAAGGCATTGATAATCCTTGAAAAGTTCAATGTCCTCATTTTCACCATTAAAGTTACATAAATCTTCTGTTGTCATTACAGGCGGGCCCCACTTTACGGTGCTTCGCCTTTCGGCCTTTCTCTAATGCGGCGACTTTCAATTAGGGAAAGTCCCCACTTTAAGGTGCTTGTTCCGCTTTTACGGTGGTTTTTGCTTGTCGCACATCAATTTCACACGACACACACCATTATCGTCAATGGGTTCCGCTATTCAGCGGCAGCCTGGAACGGAACCTGCCATATAAGCGGGGCCCACCTGTACTTTAGTCTTCTTGACGTTCTGCTATAGTCCTGGTTTTGTGCTTTCCTCTTTAAGTTTCATCAGCATTCATTTCAAATCATTACTGGTTTCTGCTAGTAGCACAGTATCGTCTGCATATCTTACATTATTGATATTTCTCCCTCCAGTTTTCATACCTCCTTCATTTTGGTCCAATCCCGCTTTCCATTTCATATGTTCTGCATATAGATTATACAAATAGGGTAATAAAGTACACCCGTCTCACACCTGTTCCGATTGGAAACCAATAGGTTTCTCCATATTTTGTCCTTACAGTAGCCTCTTGTCCAGAGTATAGGTTGTGCATCAGAACAATCAGATGCTGTGGCACCCCATTTCTTTTAAAGCATTCCATAGTTTTTAATGAACTACACAATCAAAGGCTTTGCAGTAATCTATAAAACAGAGGGTGATTTCCTTCTGAAATTCCTTGGTCCATTCGTTTATCCAACGTATGTTTGTGATATGATCTCTGGTGCCTCTTCCCTTTCTAAATCCAGCTTGGACATCTGGCATTTCTTGCTGCATATATGGTATTTGTTGTAGAATCTTGAGCATTACTTTACCTGTATGTGATATTAAGGCAATAGTTCAATTATTACTGCATTCCCTGGGATCCCCTTTCTTTGGAATTGGGATGTTCAATGCTTCCAGTCTGTGGGCCATTGTTTAGTTTTCCATATTTGTTGACAAATTTTTGTCAAAATTTGGACATATTCAGTCTCAGTAACTTGTAGCAACTCTATTGGTATGCCATCTGTTCTTGGTGATTTGTTTCTCCCAAGTATTTTAAGAGCAGCTTTCACCTCACATTCTAAAATTCCTGGTTCTTCATCATATGGTTCCTCTATGAATGAATCTGTCATCCTTGCATCTTTTTTAGAGAGTTCTTCAGTGTATTGCTTCCATCTTCCTTTTATTTCGTCTCAGTGTGTGTTTTAGTGTGGGGCAATACAGGATTCATTTCCATTTGCTTGCTTTTAATTTTAATACTAAAGTCTCGTGCAAGAGTGATATTTTCTTGACGTATAAAGCTTATGCAAGAGTTATAAAGAGGTCTTGAGCAATACTTCAGTATTATAATTATTATCATCACTGTAATCCAGACATATATAGAATGATTACAATCTATATGGTAATATGCCACATTTACTGTGTGGAGATCTCTTCTGAACCGGCTTGAAGGTGTGCTTTTACCACATAGCAATTAGTGGAAATAGGTATCTTTCATTTGGTATGAACAAAAGGTTTTAGTGGAATACAAGGACAATAAAATGGAATGACAGCGTTACTTGCTGCAGAACACAGTAATTCCATTGTTAAATCTCCACTCCTCTTCCATGTAATCACCATGCTTCGATGATTTCCATCTCCCCCCCCCCCCACTGGGTTCTGTGGGGGTCCTTAAAATATTGCCAGGAGAGTGAGAGGACAGGCAACTTGATGTAGATTGCCATATGTGTCTGCCTTGAGAGTCTGCTAAATATTTTTTTAATTCATTGCTGTTATTTTTGTGCTGTTTTTATTATATTGCATACATGGAAGGTAATAAAGTTGCTGCTATTGTTATTATCTGCTCCTGCAACGCCATGTTCATTATGATATCTAGTCCCTCAAGCTGCTGTCTCAGAGTGCAATCCTAACCATGTCTACTCAGAAGAAATAAGTTCTGTTAAGTTCAGTGGGGTTTATCCCCAAGTAAGTAGGGAGGGGGAAGAGATTTTAGTCCTCTAAGGCCTGGAACATAGCAAATAGGAAGCTGCCTTGAGTGAAGATCATTGGTCCATCTGGCAGAGTATTATTTATGCTGACTGGCAGAGGCTTTACAGGGTTGCAAACAGGGTTCTCTCCCCACCCTACCTGGAGACTGAACCTGCGACCTTCTACATGCAAAGCAGATGCTCTACTACTAAGTATGGCCCTTCCTTGAAGGTCTACCCATGCAACAGAATGAGGTGTCTGTGTGTATGCTGAGGACCTACAATGGAATGTACCACTAGAGACTGCAGGGAGCAGGGGATTCACATGTTTGAATGCTCCCTTATTTTAAACACCCTACACAAATAGGAAGCAGCTGAGCTAGAACGTTCTCCCTGATATACTAGTTTTCTATTTACATTTTTTAAAAAAACACGGGGGAGCGTTCGAAGTGGCATCCCTCACCGGTATTCAAAAGTAGACCAGCCCATACAACCACATCAGCATTCAACATCTCATTAATACTTCTGCTGCTCATGTAGACCCATCATAAAAACAACTCAGACCAGCGATTCCCAAATTGTCTCCTTTGACTGATAGTTCTCCAGGCTCTCATGCAAAGGTCATTAACAATCTTGTCACTTCAGATCTTTTAACAGGAGATGTTAGGCAATGAACCAGAAGTTTAATACATTTGAAACACAGGCACTAGCCCAGGGATAGCCAATGTGATACCCTCCATCTTTTTTTTTTTTTACAACTCCCATCGTCACTCACCATTGCCCATGCTGACTTAGACTGATGGGAGTTGTAGCCCACAACAGCTGAAGGGCACCACACTGGCTATCCCGATTTAGCCCCTCCTTTTCTCAGCCAACTCAGATGCCCTTGTGACGTCCTTCCCTGGTTCTCCCTGTCAGGTTCCCACCTGCTTGTGGCTACTGCCTTTCACTAGGCACCACCAGGGATACCACCAGTCCGGACCATCCTTTATATGGTTTCTCACTCCGCTCTAGCACAGATCTCACTAGATCCCCCTGCTAGGAAGCACCACCAGTCATGTCCTATAACCAATACTCCCAGAGACTTTGCCTGAGTCTCTCTAGCTGGTTACTTTTGTGACTGCGTGCTTATGCTGTTCCCAACCCCCTTGTATCTTTATAGATAACGCATACAACTCTGGGTTGCTCTGGATACCTGAATTGTTATTATTCCTCTCTTCACCGCTGCCACCATTAGATACTGTTTCTGTTCAGCCTTGGTAATTACCTTGCCCTCCCTTCTGGTATGTATATCCCCCAGCCAAGGATCAGGCCTTTGGTAAACCAAATAAGTATTTATTAAATATCAGAAATAACAAGATTAGTTTTAGAATGTTTCACAAGCGTATGGTTTCATTTATTCGTTTTGTACTTGACTTATTATTAATCAGAACTCCAACTCCCTCTTTCTCCACACTCCTGACCTCCCCCCTCAAACACCTCTTTCTCCACACTCCCAACATCCACCACCAAACACCTTCTTCTCCACCCTCTTAACATCCACCACCAAACACCTTCTTCTCCACCCTACTAACATCCACCCAGATTCAACTGTCATTCTTCCATTTATACTCCCAGCCATTCAAACGCTCAGCCAATCATCCAGCATTCTACTGCTCATGTACTCCCCCCTCCTCTTTCACTCCACTTACCATATGTCTTCTATATAAACAGCACTTACCATATTTACCCTACAAGCAGGAACATCACAGCCCTCTACCCCACCTTCATCATGCTGTCTACAATATAACTGCTGAGGGCCTGATCCAAGTCCATTTAGGCAAGTACGAGTTCTCCACCTTAGAAGGAGCCCCTAAGTGCCCATGAAAAAGAGTGTTTTCCACATATTTACAGCTCTGTGAAAGGAAAAATCAACCCACAATTACGTAAAGAGTACTTTAGAAAAGATGGAAACTACATTATTGTCAGGCATCAAGGTCACCAAAGAGCTTCTAGGATACGCGATGAAGCAATATGAAAGGTGCTCTGGCGACTGAGAGGAAGAGCCTTCAGAGACATACATTTTTCCCTCTATGATATAGTATAAATACAGAGTTGTCACTTATTTGTTGCACAAGTTTTAGATGTCTTTCCTCAAAGAGGAGCATCATTTGTACTGATTTTTGTTAATGCTTGTATTACTTATTTAAAAGCATTTATATACCACTTAATATTTCAAAAAATTATATAATACCATATGACAAAAGAGTTAAAATACAAGAAAGGAATAGAGATAAAACAATAAATACACCAATAAATAAAACAAAGCTTACAAATTTGTGCAAATGAGATAAGCAGCAAACAGAACCAAAGCCCAACAGCATTCATGTGCCGTACAGTTAAACACCATCCAAGTATCTCATGGGAATTCATAGGTTTATTGCTCTCCTCAAAATTCATAAAGAGAGGGCCAAGCACTACTCCCTCAGGAGGTCCCATAAACATAGAACAGTTACTGGGGAAAAAAAGATGCTCTGCACACCAACATCTTGTATTCTTCACAAAAAGAACACTGAGAGCCACATCACCAGATTTATTATTTATTGCATTTATACCCCACCTTTCTTTTCATGATAGAAACCCGAGGCAGTTTACATATGGTTCCCAGGCGGTCTCCCATCCAGGCGCTGACCACACTTGACCTTCCTTAGCTTCAGCAGGGAGCTGGCCTCATGTGCCTTCAGACCATAGCTGGGGACAGGTGAGGAAGTTCACAAATGCAGGAGTCTTTCTTAAGTATGTCAAGCCTTGACAATTTATGACTTTCGAGGTTAAAGAAAAAAAACCTTGAATTGTGACCCCAGAAGTTAAATGGGAGCCAGTGCAAATGTATTGGTGTAGTATCGTCTCACTTCATTGTATCAGTCAACAACTGCTTGTCTAGAAATTGTTATCAGGCTACAGACAAAATCAAATTAATAAAAATAAATAAACCTGGCAGCTGCAATTTGTCCAAAGTAAAGCTTCCCAGGTAGAGCGAAATTCAGTGTAGTAATCTATCTAGACATGACCAGATCATGATTAATGGTGGCCAAATCCCAACTTTTCAGAAGATAGTAGCAAAGTCTAGGAATAGCCACAAGCTGCAACTACCATCTTCAAGGGAATATTGTATGCGATCCTATCTATAACATTTACATCTGGTTCACTAGGACAAACCTTGTTACCAACAGATAATAATCTTCATCTTCTCTTAAATTTGTTCACCATCACTCAGCCACTGTTTTCTCCCAGCACTTGTTTGTTCCATTCACATGTTTTTTACATTCTATTATATGTTATTTATCCATTGCTAATGAGTGCTGTATGTAATGTGGTTGCATGAGTATCATGGGGATCTACTGCCCATGACATTAAGTACACATACTTTATGTTAATATTAAAAAAGGTTTGTTTTATTCATTTTTGTTTTTTGTTTTTTTATTTATTTATATTGCATCGTTCCTCCCATTAGGAACCCAGGGCAGCAAACATAACACAAAAAACACTCCAAAACATCATAAAAACAGACTTCAAAGTATATTAAAACAAAACATCTTTAAAAACATGTTAAAACAAAACAATTCTTGTTTTACTACAGTAATTTAGAAACTCTGTCTTTGTGTAGTTTTCTCTGAAGACTGGAAGCTTCACTGGTATCAGTGGCGCCAATTGCAAAGTACATTTGTTTTAACATGATGTATATACTGTTTAATCATTGAAACCTATGGGGTATAGAACAGGCGTGTAACAGTGGCTCGCATTTCTGTGTACCTGATAGATGGATCCACAAACTCAGCCAGAACACGAAATGTCATCAGTTTTACTATAAGGTTATTCATTCAAGTATATTGGACTATGCTTTGTTTTAAACTGTAGTTCAATACGATGCATGAACTAGGCTGCAGACTCTGTTCACACTGGATTTGACTCTATATGTGAATTTATCATTGTTTGGATTTGCAGCTCCTGCAGCAGCGTAGTGGCAAATTCAGAAGTACAGGATTCCTTCGTGATAGTCACAGCCATGCTCCCTTCTAAGATTACATAACCTTCTAAAATTAGAGAATAATCTGGCCAGGTTTGACTACTGCTTTCTGCTTCTCTATCACTGTTACCATTTGACTGTCCTTTCTCACTGTCAGAGATATTGCTTGAATCACTGAATTCAGTGTCTACTCATTTATCTCTTGCTGCTACCAAAATGCTTGATGATGTAGATCATCATCATCACTGTTTATTTGTATGCCACCATTCCATAGCAATTTATGCTCAAGGCGGCTCATAACATGAAAAAAAGTTACACAATTCACTGTTAGAAAATAAATTCAAATAGTCAATAAGTTAACAAAAACATCTTAAGAAATGTACAATGAATTGATACACCCTTATAATTCCTAATAAGATCTAACAATAAAATACAGAAACATAATCCCAATAATGTCAAAACAAAAAATTGACCAGCAGAATTAAATCTTTACCCAAACATAAGCCCCTCAACAACACCCCACAGTCAAGGTGGTCTCTGGCATCTTCAGGTAGTGATACCTTTTATAGCTGCAGTCACCCTTCCAGGCCAGGTGGAAAGAGGCCAGCAAGCAGGGAGAAGGTCTTGCAGGGCTTACAGTCAGGATGGTCTCTGGCATCTTCTGGTAGTGATACTTGTTATAGCTGCAGTCAGTCAAGGCCCCACCCTTCCAGGCCAGGTGGAAAGAGGCCAGCAAGCAAGGAGAGGATCTTGCAGGGCTTACAGTCAAGATGGGATGCTATCATAAGGATTCACTGTCTCTTCTTCTGCAGTTACAGAATTCTCACTCACCACAACTTGTCGGCTTTTTAAAGTAGGAACTAATAAAGGTTTGCTTGCAATTAACACTAACTGGGACTATTCTCAGTGGCTAAATACACTCCAGGGATCCTGTGGGGACCTGGCTCCCAACCCCCTCCAGACTCTGGATAACTACCTGCCTGAGCTCTGTGGCCAGCTTGTCTGCAGTTAGAAAAACAGGACTGCAAAGTTTGGGAGGACCAACTAATATCCCTTGGACTGATTAAGAAGGACCTGTGGGATAGGGCCTTCTTGGTGGCAGCCCCTAGGCTGTGGAATGCTCTTCCTAGGGATATAAGAATGACCCCCTCCCTGCAGTCCTTCCAGCATCAAGCAAAGACTTTCCTATTCCAACAAGCTTTTGGTACTGACGGTTGCTAAAGTTGGGACTGCTGGGAACTACACTACTAATGCCAAATTTTACTATTTTTAAATTGGTTTTGATTCCTTTTTATCTAGCAATATGATTGGTTTTAATATTGGATGTAGTTTAATTTCATTTTAATGTAGATTCTGTATGTTTTAATTATATGTGCTTTTATCTGGAAGCCACCACGAGTTCCAGTATTGGAAGGATGGTGGGATATAAATAAAGAATAACTAACTTAGAGAAAGCAGGAGTGAGGAAGCCATTAGCTCCTGAAGAGACCATCAATCAGCTTAAGAGGAGTTTGCTGTTTTACAATTTATACCATTTATTTGTTTTACTATTTTAAAATTGTAAAATGCATTGAGTGCCTTGGCAGAAAGGTGGCATATAAATGGAATAAGTAAACAAACAAATAAATGTTGTGTATGAGGACTATCATTATTTATTAAATATTATTGTTTCCATCCATACTGACTGACTGACAAGCTTTGCCCTGGTGTAGCCACAGGCTGCAATCCAATACAGGTCTACTCAGAAATAAGTTTAAATTCAATGGGACTTACTCCCAGATAAGTGTGCATTGGATTGCAGCAACAATATATCAGATTAGCCTACCTCACACGGTCATTATGAGGATAAAAGAGGAGTGGAAGAAACCATATAGGCTACTTTTGAGTTCCTTGGAGGAAAGGAAGTGAGATAGAAATGAAACTAACAAACAACAGTTTTAATAACAGAAATTGATACGTACCACTTCAAAGCTCACTGGGGTCAATCATACACTTTCCGCCTACCCTATCTCAAAGGATCGTTTTAGGATTTTGAGCTTCTGTGAGGAAAAATAGGAAACAAATGTAATAGCGATTATTACCATTAACGTGAAAAACAAACATTTTTCCCAAGTGAGTGGAGAACCTAGCATATTAGCTAGCATGCATATAGAAGATGCTGCAACAAAGAAACCCACAAACTTCCCGCCAACTCCGCACGCCCAACTGGCTCCACCCCTTAAAGAGTCCAGCGCCGCTAACTCCGCCCCTGCAGTCGTTGGCTCAGATTCGCGCTGCGCCGTTAAGAGGCGTGGCGGAATAGAGGAGGCGGGAGTAGGCAGTTACGCTCCACCCTTCGCTAAGTGTGCGAGCTGCGCTGTGAGCGGGATGGAGATAGAGACGATGGCGCCTGCGCCCGCGCCCAGGCCCAGGCCCGCCCTTGGAAACGCGTCGGGAGCTTCCGAGCGGGCCTTGGCGACCTGTCGCGGAAAGCCCGATGCCGGGACCATGAAACTGACTCGTAAGGTGGTTCTGGCCCGGGCGAAGGCCACCGACCTCAGCGGCGTCCGCAAGTTGAACTGCTGGTATGGGGCGACGCCAGCACTCACTTAGCGGACCCTGAGCAGGAGGAGGATGTCCACGGGCTGCTTTTGTCCTCTCCCCGCCAGGAATAGTCCCTGCAAAGATGGGAGGGAGAAGGAGTTGCATGCAAAACGGGATAGTCAATGACTGCTGAGGGAAATAAATGATAGTTAATTCTGCAAAATAAATATGCTGAAAGGAGTCCATCCCCCTTCCCCCTCCTCCGTTGCTCGGTGGCTCCATGTAGGGATGCCACATTTTCTGATAAGGCTCTAATGCCGCCATCGGCAGCACAGCTAACCACAATCAACAAGTGATTCCCCGCCTCCACAAAGCAGATTCAGCGGCAGGAAAAGCTTCACCAGCAGAATTCTTTCCTGCCATTCTGTTGTTAAAACGGAGCCCTTGTCTGGAAAAAGCGAGTTCTAGCCACTTCATGGTAATAGTAGAAATGTGATAAAGATGAATGGCTATTCTGAAGATTGTATGGAGATTTGCTAAAGTGTAAGTGATGGCAAAACCCAATCTGTGAATAGTAATCGTTAATAACTATAATTGTTGGATGTGAATTCAGCATCTTTATTTTGTGGAATTAAATTTCATGTATTGCATTCTTTAGTCATTCATTCATGTTTCCTTATGGATGTTTCAGTCCGCACTCTCATCTACTTCTGTCTTTCCATTACAACGTTCTCTGATCAGATTTGTGCTTAGGAGGGCTTTTGGAACTTGGCCTCTGTCTGGATGACCAGATTGGGGCTGTACCCAGATGAAAAAGAGGACAGGGCCCTCCAGAAGTCAGTTTCAGCAGAGGTTGGTTGTCATGCAGAAGCCCTGCCCCCACCTGCATCCAGTTACACTGTCATGAGGGTGCTCTGTCAGCTTTGGCTCATTTATCAGCTCTCCATCTTCCTGGACTAAAAGGCCCCGAACATGCCCTTGAAACTTAGACTGTAATGCACTTTACATGGGGCTGCCCTGAAGACTATTTGAAACATCAGTTACACCAACACACAGCACCCAGATGAAGTGATCAGTGTGACCATTTGCTTAAACAAAAACTTCTTGGAGTCATTGGTCTCTTCCAGATACTAATTTCCCAGTACACGTTTTTACAACATACAACCATTCAGGCTAGAGAGACCCTAATCCCACTCATTTATTCCAAAACACAGGGTGGACTTTTATGTGTGGCTCTCTAAGGATCAGAGTTAGAAGGACAGATACTTTGTGATTGCAACTCCATTGACTACAGATGCTGTCTTTATATAAAGCAGGAGCAGCCAATATGGTGCTCTCCAGGTGTTGCTGGATTACCGTTTCTATTATCCTGGGCTACTGGTCATGCTGGCTGGGTGTGATGGAAGTTGGAATCCACTATCTGGAAGACATAATGGCTATGCCTGATTTAATCTCTTTTCAATCATTCAGGCTTTGGCTCCTCTTCCATTGGGATATTTGCAATATGTCTACATGTGTTGTACACTTGTATGTTCATAGCAACTCTTCCACAGGTTCCCGATTGTGTGGAGAGGTATACATGCACATATAAGTGTAGGCACATTGCAGAGGTGCTAACATACATTTGTACACAGGATGTGGAAGGAAGAACCTGTCATTGCAATGCCACTCTACACACTTTCACTGAATGCACAGAGGAGAGTTGGAATGCTTCTAAAGGGCATTAATTGTGCCTCTTTCACATGTGGCTTTCCTTTGCTTACTGTAAATGCTGATTTGTAGTATAGTGATTCAACATTTGAATTGCATGTGCAGTTTTATCTACACCTGTTAAAATAATGTTGTTCTCTTTTAGGGGCAGCCGCATCTCGGACGTAAGTGCCCTTCCTAACTTTCTAAATGAAGTAGTAAATTGACATGGTGGTTACCATGTTTTCCTAAAAGATAGGGGAAGCAGGGTAATTTGAGCGTTCTCTATTTTCCCCTGGTGTATACCTTTACCTTCTTGAAGAGGCAGCATATCTCCAAAATTATGAACTCTGTTAAAGAACAAATGCTAATCTTCTGTATGTGATCTGGGAGCAGAGCATCCAGCCTTGGTGGAGGTGAACTCCATATCCTTTCCAGCTCCACAATCCTGGAATTTTTTTTTAAAAAGTCAGTTGATTCAGTGTGTTTTGGCCTCAAGCTAAAGAAACTATTGCAATATGAAACTTCTGAGTGCTGAACATTTTGAACAGCCGTACTGGGTCAGTTAGTGAACTGCATGTTTGTTTTCCCCTACCCACCGCCCACCCACAAGACACTGCGAAAGTTTGCTAAAGCTTCGCTTCTGCCTGATTCTTTTTCTCATTATCTCTCTTTCTAGATTTCAGTCTGCCGTGAGCTTCCCAGCATTGAGGTGATCACGTTCAGGTATGTGTTGGAGTCTGTTTAAACACCAGTTGCTGGCCTAACAGCTCAAGCCAAGGGAAATCATCGTCTTAGTTCTGAGGACAAAGCAAGACTTTCCCTTCAAAGTCTTACCGGTCCAGGCTATTATTCCACTAATGTGTCCCAACACCCACACACACCTCTTCTTGGCTGTTGACTTGTCTGTCTTATGCCACAATTTTTTTACCACCTTTATACTAGCCATGAATTTTGTTTGTGCCAGATTTTATGAAGCTAAATAATATTCCTGCCTTCCCTACACTAGCAGATTTTGTTTGTACCGCTGTAAAATTCAGCACCAGCTTAAAAATAAACCTAAATATACAAGCTTTGTGATGTGCAATACTTGCTAATCATACAGGTTTGTAATAAATATTACACTTTAATTGCAGCTTTCCCATTTGCTTCATATGGGATTGGTTTATTTATTTTATTTATTTATTACATTTATATACCGCCCCATAGCCAAAGCTCTCTGGGTGGTTGTGGGGATAAAAAGAGGAGATAGACTTATGTATACCACCCTGAATTCTGATTGTGCTGTTAACCTTGCAAACTGCCATGTATAGCCTGGCTATACTGTCCTGTGTCATTGAGGGAGCCCCATCTGCAGAGGAACCTCACTGGTGAGGGTGAACCTTCTCCCCAATGAACCTTCACAAATGGCAGGTGGATAAAAAGAGGGGAGACACTTAAGTATATCACCCTGAATTCTGATTGTGCTGTTAACCTTGCAAACTGTCATGGGTGCTGGCCATAACACCCTATATGAGAATATTATAAAGATACTCTCTCTATAGGTTTAAAAAGAGGAAAGCATGCACAATGTATACAGTGCAACTAAGAAATGCAAGGCTTGGTTGTAAGAATGAAGCAGCAATACAAATAATACTCTATCCAGTTGTAAATTAACATGGTATCCAAACCCTGATCTGTGCTGGTAAGGGTTTGGACACAGTGGAGGTGTCCCTCCACTCAGCCCTGCCTGGCTATACTGTCCTGGTGTCATTGAGGGAGCCCCATCTGCAGAAGAACCTCACTGGTGAGGAGCACCCCAATGAACCTTCTCAAATGGCAGGTGGAAGCCAGCAGGATCCCTGCCAATGGTAGCCAGCAGAAATCAGCAGGAGGTCTGGGCCAGCACAGGACCTGCTGGGCCGTGTGGCAATTCTGCTACCATCGTGTGGCTTCATATGCTCCCGCAGAGAGGTAGGGAAGTGCAGTAGATATTGGGAATTTTTTCCAGAGTGGGCCCAGTTAGCTCATGACCCATATATTTATTTATTATTTATTTATTATTTGATTTATATCCCTCCCTTCCCACCCATATATCATGAGAGCCTAATGTAGATGATAATGCTTTGCATCTGGTTTCCAACTTTCACTTGCTTTCTCCAATAGTGCAAATAACATCTCTGACCTGGAGCCAATGAACCAGTGCCAGAATTTAACTGAGCTTTATCTCAGGAGGAACAGTATTGCAAGTCTCCGTGAGCTGTTTCACCTGAAAAAGCTGCCCCGCCTGAGAATCCTCTGGCTCTCTGAAAACCCCTGCTGTGGTTCTGATCCTCATCACTATCGAATGACGGTGCTGCGTAACCTCCCCAGTCTCCAAAAACTTGACAATCAGAGTGCGTATTGCAGTAAATTGCCCCGTTTCTAATTTTTTTTAGTATTTTATTATTTATTTATTAGATTTATATCCCATCCTTCCTCCCAGTAGGAGCCCAGGGCAGTTTGCTGATTTAAACTCCTCTTAGGTTCTACACATGCAGCAGAATGTGGTAGCAGTAGTAGAGGTGTACTACTGGAGATCCCATTTTTTTCAATACTTCAAAATGTGGAAAACTCCTTGCAAATAAAGAGCTAGCAAACGAAGGGAGAGATTTGATATGGCTACTTAAGATATTTTTATACCTGTTCAATAAGAGTTCTGCAGGTGGCTTGCTGTTCTAGTTTTGCACTTGTAGAAAGCTTTTAACATATGTACAGTGTAGCGGTAAAACATTTTACTCCAGTCTGAAGTGATAGTGTTACACAGGAGAATGAACGCTACCACCTCATTCCCTCCACAGTCCCCTGCTTTTCTTGTAATCCAAACTTTATATTTTTTAATTTGAAAGATTTAGACCCTGCCTTTCAATTGAAAGATTCTAAATGCTGCTTTCAAACAGCCTGTAATAATAAACATGCACATGCTATCCATAAGGGGGGAAGTATGACCTCTGTTTGATTTGGTTTGCATCTTTGTTGCATGTGTACCAATGAAATAGACGAGTGTTGAGATACTAGTGCCTATCACACAAGGACTTCCTGCCCAAATTCTAGAATAGTAAGGTGAAGCTCTTTAAGGAGCAACAGGACATTGGTTTGGGAGGTGCAGGATCCTCTGAAATGTAACACAGCTTCCTGTGTGCTAGGAACAAGTGTCTGCTGCCTATGCTGGGTGGGGCTGGAGTAGTATTTACTGCTCTGTGAAGCTCTCTGGTGCCAACCTGCCTGCAGTCCCTGGTCCCTTACCACCAGTCACCTCCCTCATCTGGCCACTAAAGCATTCCATGGTTCAATTTGGCACTACTTATTCCTCCCCCCCTCCCTCCAGTGCTTTCCCTGGTTTTAAGGAGAAGAGCACTTGTTACCAGCAAAGCTATGTTCTTGTTCTCAGTGAGCCTAGTTCTCGCTGAGCTGGTAAATTTGTGGGCTGCAAGTGGGTGTTTACATGACTGAATGCTCAGCTGCTTAAAAATAAAATCTCTGCTCAAAGAAAAAGGAGCATTCAGTTACGTGAACCCCAACCTTCATTTCTGGTATTGTACCTCCCAGATGCAGGGTTACTGCCTTGGTGGGACCTGAGCCTTTGTCTTGTGCATTCTACAACTCCCACATGGAGATTGATTTAAATTGCTTGACATGGCGTGTGCCGTGTGTTGCAGCTGTTGATAGGTAACAGCCACCATGCAGAACAGATGATTTCTTATTCCCTTCGCCCATGCCAGAGGAGAGGAGGGTGGGCATTCACAATTGCATGGAGAAAGTGGTTCAATCAGTGATTCTAATGGCTTGTCATATTTATTTAAAGGAACCCTTATGTGGTGGCTACATGGCTGCACCCGCCATTACTTAGGTTTCTAGATATCTAAGAATTTACTGCTTGACTTGGAGAGACTCCCCATGCCAGCCCTAGAGCCATGAACTCAAACAATGCCCCCTGTGTGGCTTTTGTCTGTTTGTAGTGGTGACAGAGGATGAACTGTCCCATGCCCTGCTGGAAGGGGAGGAGATAACGGCACCCCCAGCCAAATTGGATGTGGAAAACAGCTGCCAAAACTTCACCACTGAGTCCAGTGTGATGGAATCTACGGTGGAGAATGAAAATGAAGTCATGAACTTCAGCTTGGAGGAGACAAAGTGAGAAGGGCTCTGTTTGCTGTTGGAATTTCTTTATTGGGACTGGATTCATATAGCCCCCTGGATGTTGTTGAACTCCGGTTCCCATCATGGCCAGACAGCCTATCCAACGGATGGAGAATTGGATTCCAGTAACATTGCAAGGGTCATAGGTCCCCCCATCCCTGATATAGAATGTCTGATGCCACATAGGGATATAAGCTCTCCTTGTGTACATTCACATAGCAGATTGTTGTGAAGAGCACCAAGAGCTTGTGTCTAACAATGCTCTTGTAGTATAATTTCTTTTGGCTAGCAGGAACAGCTTTACTCAGCCATTTCAAATTGTGCTGGTGGGTGTTTATATAAGGCTGCTTTGCTTAGTTATTTGCTTACTCTCTCTCTTCTTTTTTACCCTGCCCAGTAAAATCCGTGAGCAGCTTGGTATGAAGCCTGTTGTTCCAAGAGAGAAGTTTGTCTCCTTCTCCCCTAGTAAGGAGGTGGATGGGAACCGAAAGAAACTGGTGAGTGAGAGAACCTTCCTCCTTGTTCAGTAGTTCTGTGTGTATTTTCTCAATTGTGTGCTATGCTGCTGTTCTGAGCTGTTAGTATTACTTATTTATTAGTTGCCTCATACCTAGTGCTCAGCTCTGATATCCTTGTTTTGTGCGTCCTGGATTAACAGAACAACATCCTCAATGCCATCCTAATGCTTCTAGAAGAACTTGATTCAGATGGACTAGGAGTTGTCCATCAAACAACTGGGAACAAACTCCAGGCCTTGCAGAAGAAGGAACTCCATGAGGACCGATAGCCCATCCAAGGCAGCTGTTTTGTGGACCAGTGGAAGTAGCATCACCCGCCCTGGCTGCTCCTGCCCTGTCCTGTTGGGCAGTGTGTGGGGATGACCTACTGAGCACAGGAAGAAACTGCATACATTCCCTGTTCTTCATGCACTAGGATCCTGCTCTCAGACAAGCTTTCATCTGCCATCACAACTTGTGTGCCTGCATCTATGCAACTGCTACCCAATAATCCACAAAGGCCCATAACAAGCATACACACAATTTTGGCAAGTAGTTGTCACATGGAAAAAGGGGTAGGCATTTGTGGTCCTGCCTCCTACTGAGTGCCTCCCAGGTAGAAGAATCACTCCTAGTCTTGCTTCCGATGTGAATCTGTCATCTGAAGCTGCTGATCTGTTAGCGTGATGTTCTTTCCTTCCATCATAGTACTGGAGCGAGAATCCCCTTGATGCTTCTATCCTTTTACAGTTAGGAGCTTTTGACAATTAACTTGGTCTCGAGGCCAAATTCTCTCAAAAAATGGAGACACACACAAAAAATCATTGAACTTTAAATTTAGTGCCAAGCTTCTAGCCTTTCTCCCCATCTTTTCTTCTCTCATAAATAGTAATTTAACAAGAATGTCATCTGTAGTCAGAATTCTGGATTTGTATATTTGAATATCTTGTGTCTTATTTGATAAGAACTCAGTCTTGGGTATTTGCCTCAGATTTCTCCTGTCAATTGCCTGTTAAGTTTTCACAGTAATGTTAAGAAAAAAGAAAAAGCGTAAGGTCACCTAGGTGCTGTGAGGAGTGGGAAGTGAGATGATGGTGTATAGTTCAGGAAATGCATTAAATTCAATCCAACAATATACAGACTGGATATCTTCTTATATTGGCCCCATTGTGTGTAGCCTATCAAGCTGTGCCTGGTGCAAAGCAGCACACTATAAATTGCTGCTGTTAAGTAACTTAAACGTAGTGTGATCTCACTTGTTTATAGGAAGATGTTAGCTATTTTTAAAGGATATCTTTTCCTAATAACTGGATACAAACATATCTCAAACAAGTGCACTATTTTTCTGATTACATATAAAACTATAATTTGAGAGTTTTCCATTCCACCTCTGTATAGAAGGCACCCAGTGAGTTTTGTTAACTGTCTTTGAAGTAATGCTGCTTCTTTTTTTCTTTCTGTTGACCAGTGTCCCCTGTACTGGGTTGACATTATATAAGTAGAAGCAAGCTTTGAGTTCTCAGCTCTCCGATAATAATTCTTTCTCTAGGATATGAGCTACTTATGGAAAATGGTACATTCTGTGCTTTTCTTAACAGTGTTATTCAGTTATACCTAAGTCCTGGTGTTTTTTAAAAAAAGCATTCGTCTGTAAACTCCATTATGTTTCAATTAGAAGTACATAACTGGATGACTGTTGTAGAAATAGAACTCTACTTTGTATTACTATGTACTTTGACACTTTAGCAGTGCTTCCAGTGCCTTTGTCCTTCCCTGCATCTTACTTTGCTTTCACCTGTACTCAGTTACCAATCTTAGCATATTTTAAAGCATGCAAAAAGTTGTTAAAACTTGAAGGCTGGAAGTGTAAATGATGTGTTGTAGAATCTGGAAAATGCCCAGCTCTAGCCTCGCTCCATGTACTGAAGGAATTGCCTTGCACTTCTGTTCATCAGGTATTTTTAAAATGGCATTTTCTTTAAGTGTGATACCCATAATACTTGCATGATATGATCATTGCTTCTCATTTTCTAGCACTGTGATTTATTCATTCTCTACGCCTACTACTGTTGCCCACTTGTACAGAAGCAGCAAGACACTGGTCCCAAATATCCTAAGCCAAGGATAGGAAGTCTCCAGCCTGTGGATCTTATTAGGCCCCCCAGGCCTCAGCTGTTGGCCCAACCAGCTACTGTATTTTTAGCAAGCCATGCCCTCCGTCCCCCCACCTGATGTCAATTCATTAGGAAAGGAATTGAAAATAAAAGTGTAAATGCCATCATGACATTATACAAATCTGAGGTGTGGCTGCATTTGGAATTCTGTGTACAGTTCTGGTTGCCTAACCTCAAAAGTAATATTGTAGGGTTGGAAAAGGTTAAGAAAAGGGCCATCAGAATGACCAAGGGGTTGGAGCAATTCCCCTATGAGGAAAGGTTGTGGCATTTGGGGCTTTCTGGTTTAAAGAAAAGTTGAGTTAGATGCATGGTAGAAGAGTATAACACTATGCATGGCAGGGAGAAATTGGATAGAGAAAAGTTTTTCTCCTGCTCTCATAACACTATAATTCATGGACATCCAATGAAGCTTGGAAGATTCAGGACAAAAGAAAGTACTTGATCCAGTGTATAGTTAAACTATGGAATTCACTCCCACAAGAGGCAGTGAAGGCCACCAACTTGGATAGCTTTAAAAGAAGATTAGACAAATTCATGAATTTGGACAAGGCTTTCAGTGGCTACTAGCCATGATGGCTATGCTCTGCTTCCATGGTTGGTCCCTGCACGCTTCTGAATACCAGTTGCTGGAAACTGGAGGAGGGGAGAGTGCTCTTGCGCTCAGCTCTTGCTTGTGGGTTTCCCATGGGCAACGGGCTGGCCACTGTGAGAACAGGCTGCTGGACTAGATGGGCCATTGGCCTGATCGAGCAGGCTCTTATGTTCTTATCAAGTACAGGAAAGTTCAAGCATGGCTCCTGAGTTTTCCTTTGCAGGCAACTTTCTGTGCTTTTTGATTTTGGCACCTTTTTTGGTTGCTCTGCACAACCAAATTCAAAAAGTACTGATACAATACATTCCTGATTTATTTATATATTAAATTTGTCCCACCCTTTTTCCCAGTAAAGGACTAAAAACACTTTAAAACATCATAAAAATAGACTTTAAAACATATTAAAACAAAACAACCATTAAAACATATTAAAACAAAATGATTAAAATATATTAAAACATCTTCAAAAGCATTTTTAAAGCTTTAAAAACATCTTTAAAAAAGGGTTAAAAACATATTAAAAAGCAATTCCACCATGGATGTAGACTGGGATATTAAAAAGCGATTCCCACAGACTGGGATAAGGTCTACTTAAAAGGCTTGTTGAAACAGGAAGGTCTTCAGTAGGCACCGAAAAGATAACAGAGATGGTGCCTTTCTAACATTTAACAGGAGGGAATTCCAAAGGGTAGGTAGGTGCCACTACGCTAAAGGTGTATTAGAGAGGTAGTATGTCTCTAAATGCCAGTTGCTGGGGAACATGACTGGAAGAGAGCTCTTGTATTCATATCCTGCCACTGGGCTTCCTATATGCATCTGGTTTGCCACTGAGAACAGAATGCTGGACTAAATGAGTCTTCAGTCTTACTGAATAGGGCTTGTGTGCTTAGATTTTCAAAAATCATCTAAGGTTACCTGCTCAATGCAAAAAATGATGGTGTTCCTATCTTAGAACTTCTCATATATTTATTTATAAAGACATTTATATAGCCTTTCACATTGAGTTTGAATGAATTTTAAAATATAAACATTAACATTGCAATACAAATTCAGCTAATAATCCAAGATGTGGTTAAATCACAACCAGCCCAATGGAATTAAGCACCCTAAAAGCCTGGGAGCATGTTTTTAAAAAAAGTGCCAAAATGCACACTAATGGTGGTATTTGCATAAGCTCAGAGGGGGAAGTGATTCAATAGAGAAGACACCACTACAGAGAATGCTGGTTGCCATTAAGCAAACCTGCTCAGACTGTGGCACAATGAAGAGGGTCTATGAAGTGATTGTAGTAACAGAGTTGGGCAGTAAGGGAGAAAGCCCTTTTTCAGGTAACCTGGCCCCAAGTTGCTTAGGACTTTATATGTCAAAACCTGTCCTGATAACTTACTTACAGTCACTGAAGCTCTTGTAGGAGAGGTATAATGTGTGCATGATAGGATACCCCAGTAAGTATCCTAGCTGCTGTGTTTTGTTAGCTTCAGCTTCTGGATCAGCCTTAAAGGCAGCATTATTTAATGTGCATTACAGTAGTTCAGTCATGAGGTTACCAATGCATGTGCCACAGCACCAAGGCTATCCTTGTGCAGGAACAGTCACAGCTGGTGTACCAGCCAAAGCTAGTAAAAGGTGGTCTTAGCCACTGCAGCAACTTGGGCTTCTGGTAACAACGATGGATCAAGATGCACCAGCTTCTTTGGAGGAGTGCAGCCTTGTCCTGCATAGTCATGTTGTCCAATTCCTGGACCCCCACACAAGACTTCTGTCTTGTCAGGATTTGTCTGATTGGCCTTCATCCAGCCCATTGCTGCATCAACACACTGGTCCAGAGCTTGCATGGCCCCACCTCATTCAGGTGCAACAGAAAAACAAAGCTGGATATAATCAGCGTACTGATAACACCATTCTGCAACACCCCTATATACCCATCGGCATGTATGAACTTCTAAGGTTGCAATCCTATGGCACATATCTGAAAATATGTAACTCTGAACTCAGAGGGACCTAGATTTCTGAATAGACATGCATAGGACTGGGCTGAAAGATATCAATTATCTTGGGTTATATAGACTAAATTTGGTCCTGCAGCACATGACTGACTCAGTGTCATCTGTATTCCAGTATAACTATCAGCATAAAACTGCACTCTTTTTTTAGAACTCAACTCTGTATGTCCCAGGGTAGTCTCCTTCAGGGTGCCAGGAATCTACAATGAGTTGCAACCAGACTAATGAGCCTTAACAAGGGCCTTGCATACTACTTTGTCTCCACACTGGAAAAGATGGATTTGTTTCTTTATTTTAATTGTTCTTACTCATAGATCTCTAATTGGCTCTTCTTTTGAGGTTTGCACTAATAACTTTGTGTGTGGCACTTTTAGGTCTGCAATAAAAAAAAAAACAGCAAAGAAACTGGCTTGTTTTGAAATACCAGCAACTGAGGACACTTTCAAAAGAGACAGCAGGAGGAGCACAGTGTCAACTGTGAATGCTGTTAATGTTTTAGAGAAAATAGAAGAGGGTCCTTCAAAAATCAAAAGAAAGGGTTGTATTCAGTGTAGTGCCAAGCTGAATGTTCCATCAACGCAAGGACGTTTTCTTGTGCAAAGGAACATTCTCGCCTCTCTCTCTGTGTGCCCATTAAATCTATTCTGGGTTTCCCCTCAACCCTCGGGAACAGATTTGGGGATAGCATAGGGCACACATGGGGGGGGGGGAAATCCCCTTGCACTAGTTGCAGTTGTTCCGCTAACACAAGAGTTTAGTAGAATACTGCCCATATGCCCACTGTACCAAAAAAACCCTTGGGTTAATTAAAAGTTTGTTTTTCTTTGAACTTTTGGGGTGTCATCCCACGGCCAAGTTTTTGCCAATTGAAACCACAGCAAAGTACAGGCACAATCTTTAGATGATGTATTTCTCCCCCTGGACACTTCACTCTCCAAACACACACAAATTGGGTTTCTTTCTGTATGTTTACAGCATGTTCTGCAGTACAAAGTGTATTTATAGGGGAAGGGTGGAAAAACACCACCACTTGCCTGTCATTAGATCCACATCTCATTATAATAGCTCAACAATTAAAGCCCCTCTCAACGCATTATGGCGATAGGTGTCATCTGACTGCTATTTTTTGTGTTTAACCTAGTGACTGTATGATGCTAACCTTTTACTGTTCTCTGGCAGGGAGAAGGAAGGAAAGAATGAGTGAGTGCATACAAACAGTTCTTGAACAGTGTATAACAGTTACCATATGACTGAACCCCTTTCAAAAACAGGATCCTCTATATTCCCTGCCTTGGTGCACAGAGCTGTGGGATAGCTGATCCTTGATAGCCTATGTAGTGTAGAGGCTGCAGTGTCAGAATCAGAATGAGATTAAGTTCCCACTGAACTATGTAGCACACTGGGTGATCATGACCCGGTCACCATCTGTTACCTTGTTGTGAGGATAAAAAAGGGACCTGGGATGGGAAACCATCTGCATCATCCTAAGATTCTGGGAGGAAGGGCAAGATAAAAATGTAATAAAGGCTGGGAAGGAGCAACAGTCTTTTAAAGCTGGGGTGGGGAATTTTTTTGAGACCGAGGGCTATATTCTCTGCTGGGCAACCTTCCGAAGGCCACATTCCAGAGGTGGATGGAGCCAGAGGCAAAAGTGGGTACAGCAACAGATGTAAATTTTACCTTTGTACAGTGGACTAATTTCTACACACACTTGCACACCCCTCTCTGTCTTCCATCCCGATAAGCAAGAGGCACTGTCAGAGTTCAAGGGCACGTTTCAGCTAGGCAGACACTCAAGGGGGTGCAAAGTAGGGCTGGCCAGGATATGTGGCTGAGGTAAAGTTGTAGCCAAGGGGGAGCCAGAAAGAGAGGCTTAGGTTCCCCAGCCCTGGTTTAAGCCACACTGTGCTGTTCACAAAGCTGATTCTGACATCAGTTTGTTTTCATCAGATGTTAACATGATTATAGACCAGTAGTATTTGAAGAGAGATGAGCAAGCACATCTGAACTTTCCGTTATTTCCAAAGCTACAGCAGAGATATTTCGTGTTACCATGGAAAGCCATTTTCCCACTCATTGCTTTCATAGTCTCATCCTGGTTGTGATAGCAAAAATATAGGGGCTTGCCCATCATTTTCTGTGCACAATAATAAATGCAGACACAAGATTAGGTTTTGCAAACAAGAGCAGTGAGCTAATGACTCTGAGGATCAGCCTGTTCCCACTTGCAGGATGATGAAGCTATCACTGCCAACTTGACTGATCTCATTTGGAGAGAATTCTGGTACATTTATGGGTGTTTGCTGGGCTTATTGTGGTACATTCCTTTCACTGAACTTCTTATTCCTAGGTGGGCCCAGCCCAAAACTGTACCCTGAATCCTGTGGCTTTTCTCAGTCAATGTGTATTAAGTAATGAGGAATGAATAAATATCTGCTTTTCAGATAGGTCTACAGCCTGTATAGCTCAGTAACATTTGACATTGCAGAGTCCACCAGCAGTTCTAGGGCAAGTGCAAATGAGTCCATGGGTCAACTGTCCCAGCATGGTGTGCTATATTGCCAGCCTGCCCAGGATGCTGCATTATAATCTCACTGGGACCCAGAATCTATAATGTTTGTCCTGAAGATGTGGGTGTTAAAAAATCTGTTAATACATTTCTTGAGCAAGGCACTGAAACAGGCATTAGATTCTACTTGAGTGTAATATATTAAAAACACACCCCATGTATCAATGTTTGATCCTAAATTATCTTGTAACCTATTAATTCTCCCAGAAAAGAAAACGTTCTGGTAGTAGTGGAAAACAAGTGCCACATGGAGTACAGAAAAGGTTAAGAAAATGACGATTTTGATAAGCATCAGGCTTGTTGGTCTAGAGGCATGATGCTCATTTCAGATGTGAGAGGGTCTAGTTTGACATTTCTGACAAGCCATTCTCATCAGGGATGACTCATAGCTTAGTGGCAAACTACATGGCTCAGGGCACATGGTTTGCAGGTAAAAGTTCCCAGGTTCAATCCTTGACATCTGACTGGATCTGGCTGAGTCACTGGAGAACTGTTGCCAGTCAGAACAGCCAATATTTGAGGGGGAAATGGTCTGACCTTGTATAAGGAAGCGTCTTATGTCCTTATGTTTTCATAGTGAACACAGCCGAGGCAGAAGATCCATCACCACAAATTATCCCACACTTTCTGTCCCTTATTCAGCACATTCCAACAACGATCTCCCTCAATGGAGAACTTGGGATGGTATTTCAGCACCACTTCTGTTAGCCCATCCCATACTGTGTGGAGTCAGACGCTGGTCCCCAACCAAGAATACAATCAAATTCAAAACACACACAGGTTTGGTTCAGTGGATTTTGTTTTAATGTATCTCTAGAGGACACAAAGCTGTGGCACAGACAAATACAGGCAACACAGAACACTGAGTTCACATAAGTGTATTGGGAAGAGCACACAAAGCTGCTGCCACAACGCAGCTCTAGCCAGGGATAATAAATCAGACAAATCAGCCAGACAGCATGGAGAAGAGGGTTTTCCATGCAAACCCACGACACACTGGCAACCCCAGCCTAGCATCCAGACATGATGCCCAATCCTGGTTGGCATATCACCCCAGTGAGGGAGGGTAGGGCAGGGAAGAGAAGAACTCTCCTGCTGTCTGCCACTATTTTGCAGGCAGAACATGCTGGTGGCACACTTCCACTAAATAGGACCTTTTGTGTTGGGTGTTAAAATGATAGCAGCATAAGTTCTTGGGCCCTAAATCAGACCCATCAGTTGGGGAGACACTGGGAATCCCACATTCTCTGGGGCTCCCAACTAAGAGATACTTCTTTCTGGAATCTTGCATTTTCCATGGCACCAGGCCAAAAAGAATCTAAGACCTTCCCTTTTGTCCATAAGACAATGAGTACATGATTCTTTAAATAGTGTCTGAATAAAAGGATAGTCTGGGAAATAGGGATGGACCCTGCCTGGCAAGGGGTGTGTGCTTTCCTAAATCTGCTGCCATCCTTTGCTGCCTGGGGTGAATAGGCTCCAAAATAGGAGCCATGGACATGAGAACACCTGCCTCCATTTGGCAGTGAGGAGTGTACCACTGTGGGTATGGAGTGATTCTGCAACATCAGCCAGGCTGCCCCCAGGCACACTCCTGCAGGCTCACAGTAGCACCAGCACCACACTCAGAAGGAATGAGAAGGTCAGAGAACAGAGGGAGAGAACTACAGAGAACTAGTCAGGGTGAGTAGAATAGAAGATTGTAGCTAGAATCCCTTCTCAATGCTGAGCGTGCGCCGGGTGACATGCTCCAGCTTCCCAGACACATATTCAGTCAGACTGATCTGGTAGTGGGCCAACATCTTCAGCATAAGGCGTAGGTTCAGCCACCATTGTTCCTTGGGGAGCCTGTGCCTGCAGGAAGGGGTGGGGGAGAGATGTCAGTGCCAGGGTTTAATCTGAGCCAGGGCTCAGCCCTGGAATATGTGAAGTTAGTAATAAACAGAGCAGCTCTGTGCAAGTGCAGAGTATCCCCCTCTCACAGGTAGGGGATGCTTGAAGAATTCATTATTTGTGAACTGCAATATGGATTGACCCAATCTTTATCTTCCAGACTAAAGTGCAGATCAGAATGCAGGTACCTTTGGACTTTGCACTTCTCTGAATTTCACAATGCAGTTCTCAGCTCAAAAAGTGCAACAAAATATGTATTTTATGATAAACTATTTTTAGAAGCATGTACCTTCAGAGAAAATACTTTCAGAAATGTGTATTTTGTGGAAAAGTGCTTTCAAAAATACTTATTTAAATGCTATTTAAATATTTTCTCTCTGATTTTTTAAATTTACAAATTAATGCAAAAATGGGATGGAACAGTTTATGAATGAACACAAGTAAAATTGACGTGGACTGTAAACAGACTGATTGGTCTGTCCCAATTCACAGGCAGCCTACACGTATCTGTGGTCATGGAATATTTTTTTTTAGGAAGATCTGAACTCTAACATCTCTTTTTTTTAGGAACTAAATATTTATCAAGAGAGGTAAGCATACAACAGGCAAGGAAACCACCTACCTCACTTTTATACTCAATATGGTAAACCCTGAAAATTGCTCCAAAGGAGAGAAAATGTCTACACTGGCAGACAGAAAGAGAGACCCCAAGGCTGACCAGCAAACAGAGAGAGCATCTGGAACCATCCAGCTTGCAATATCCCAGAACATCTGGGTATTTTCCACTTTCCTTAGAAAATAAATATAAAATGGAGCTGAGAGAACCATAGTTAACACCTCACTGCCAATCTGCCCACTACTTATTTCCATGAGATATGTCTTACAATGCGACAGGAAGTGTCCTCTATGTTGCCAGAATCTCATATCCCATGACTCAGATGGCGAAAGGAGTGCTACTTACTCGAAATCTGTGACTTTCTTGAGTTCAGTCACAGGGCTAAAGGACACAGCCTTCCTCTTCAGGCCTATCACACAGGCAGAATCTGCAGCATTGGCAAACACCCGGCCTGTGGAAACAGGAAGGATTTTTACCTGCAGTGCCAGGCAATTCTGACATCAACCAAATGGCCTGGTATTCCTTGGAGGTGACTGGATGTGGTTACCCTGGAGGTTTTCAGCAGAAAGCCAGTAGCTACAGAGGCTTCTACAATTCTAGCACTTAGCAGGGCTAAAAAAGGCCTACTGTTCTCACTGAATATGGACAAATACTGAAGCACTGCCCTCATGAGTAGTCCCACAGAGCACTCAGTTACTTCATAACACAAGCACAGCCCACCAATGAGGCCTAAGTTTAGGATGGGGTAATCCTTTTGAGGACAGGCAAGATGCCTCAAATCACAATTTTGGGGGGAACATAACCCTGAACTGTCATGGCTAGGCCCTGGTGAGTATGATTATCATTAGCTTTGTTTGTTTTGAGGACAAGACTTTCTTTTGCAAAGCATGCTTTAAGAGGACTACTATAGGGCTAAAGCATTGCTTTTCATAGCCAAAAAGGCATTTGTGGCTTGGACAGAAGTTAGCCCTGTATAATGATGTTGCTGTTGTTAGTGGTGGTAGGAGAAGAATCTGAAAAGGAACACCTTTGCCATTAGACATAGGTGGGGGAAGCTGTGCTCCTTTGGATATTGCTGGATGACAGCTCCCATTAGTGCTGACTATTGGCCATGCTAGCTGGGGCTGATAGGAGTCCAACTTCATCTGGAGAGCCATAGGTTCCCCATTCCTGTTGTAATCTGGTTGCATACAAAACAGCACTGACTACAACACAGAGTATATACAGGCCTAAAGTAGAGGTGCTGAAATTCAACCAGGCCAACAATGTCAACAGTTTCTGCTAGAGACTAAGATGTGGCCATGCTCCTCTTCCCCTTTCTTTGGAGTAAGTAGGCACGTGACAGGAAATGGCCCATCCTTCATGACACAAGGGAAGCTCAGAGGCAGAGCAGCCTCAAGGCGTTTGTCCCTTACTACAGTAGCAGTGGTGCTTCACCTGCAAGTAACTTCTTTATCAGACTTCCTTAATCCCTCTGCTCAGTTGATTAGCAACAGTACAGTGTTCGACAGGCAGTCGAGGGCATGGTGCTTAACAGGTACAGCCCATTCTACCAAAGTTATCCTGAGCATCTTCCCCAACACAAAACGCTGCAGGGAACATTTTCCATTCCCAAGATGGTTCTTTCGACATACCCTTGCGATAAACTTCCTTCAACTTTTCTGACATCCACAATACAGCTTTCACACCCAGCTTGGTGCCATAATTGCGGTCAAAGGGTGTTGGAGCACCTCCCTAGAGACAGAAACAGGAAACTGAGGCAGGGCCAAAAGGATTATGCCACGCCTGCTGCAAGAGAGGCCAGGCTGATCTGTTATTTTGCATGTATCTTCTGCAAAAAGGAGATAGTTAAACGAAGCGGGGGGGGGGAAGGCCAAGTCAGCTGCAGGATGGAAAACAGGACCTTGGCATGACCCTACACAGCTCTGAATGGAAGAAGCTGCTAATTGGTATTTTTGTGGATGACAAAAGGTATTCAGGTTAAGTACTTGCAACAATTCCACCCCCTGCCCAGTTAATATCCACCTTTCTTCCTTTCCCCACTACAAATATTTTAATCAGCTATATCCTTGAGTGACCTGTGCTCACATCACCTCTTGGCAACCCACAACGTAGCCCCACTTACCTGTTGGAGGTGGCCCAGGACGTTGATCCTGCAGTCGAATATTCCCTTCCCCTCAGAGGAGTATAAGTTGTAGAGGAACTCAGTGGTATAGTGCTCATGGCATTTTTCATTGCTAAGGAGAAAGCACAGGTAAGAAGGCAATTTAAATGTAGAAACCTGCCTAATAGCAAGTCAGACCCATCAGTCTATCTTAACTCAGTACTGTTGACACCGACGGCAGTAGCTTTCTGGGGTTTCAGAAAGGAATGTTTTCCCAGCCCTTCTGGGAAATGATGGGAATTGAACCTGAGATCTTTTGCATGCAAAGCGTGTGCTCTACCAATGAGCTACAGCCCCTCCCCTTTGACACACTAAGTGAGTATGACTACATCTGTCACACAAAAGACAGCATAGAAAGAGGCTCAACTCAAGGTGCCGATTTTAAATTCTGAAGTCCCTCTGTGGCTGAATATGGTGTTTCTTAGGGAGTGGCTCCTTCTATGCAAGGCTTCCTGCCCTTGTAGCTCATAAGGAGGGCCCCTGCTTCAGGTTTCCTCCTCTGCTCCTCGGCAAGAGCAAAGGGCAGGGCTTTCTTGCTGGAACGTCCAACAGAAACACAGTAGGGTCACCCATTTTTAACCTTCGGAAGGCAAGTGAAGACAATCTTTGATTCAGTGAGTGGTTCCTGATTTTTATTTACCTCTTTACACTGCATTTCTATTGGGTTTTTCAGGATATACCGTTTAGTAGTTAATACTTTTGATTTTTTAAATTCTGTATGGTGCTTTGATTTTAATTCTGAAACAAGGGGAACATAGTTTTTAAAGAAAGTAAAATCAAAATGAAGTGAGTTTGCATAAGTTAACAAAAGCAAGTGGTAAGAGCTATGGGGAACAGCCACTTATGATCCAAGAAGTGTGAAGAACTGAATGTTTCCAACTTGTAGCTCTGCCAGGCCTACATGGGGAACTGAGTTTCAGACAAATACCAACATTGCAGACAAATAAAACACAGCTAAATCAGCTACTGAGCACTGGCACTGCCTCTACTGGGCTAGCTTTGCACTTGAGGAATCTCTTCTGTCCTTTTTCTGCAGGACTGCTATAGAATCCATCAAACCTCCAACCTGACAGGGAACCAAGCCCAATCTCATCACATTTCTAACCATCCATCTCTTTTCAGTGTTTCAGAGGTTTCTAGGCTGCAAATCCCTTCATTTCTGCTGAATCACTATCCAGCCACACTACAGAGATGTAAGTCTTGGCAATACGTCAGGGATTGGGTCAGCTGAGAACACAGAGAACAATGTCAACTCTGTGATCCAGCAAGTGATAGCATCCTGCACTACTCGCAGATGCTTTCCATAGTTCAGGGGCAGGGAACAAGTGACCATCCAAATTGCTGGACTACGACTTCCATCATTCCTGACCACAGACCATTCTGACCGGGGCTGATTGGAGTTGGGAGTCCAACATCATCTGGAGGGCCACAGGTTCTCAACCCCTCCCAGAGATCTAGTGTAGCATACTGGACTCCCTCTCTCTCTGCTGAGTGCAATGTTTGCTCCCTCATTTCTTGTACATTGAATGAAAACAAAACCCCACATTCTGATGGACCCATTTTGAGTCCCAGATCTCTTGCTGGCTTTATCAGCTATCACTTCAGTCTCTTTAAAACACTGTTGTCATAGGGTCAGCGCACTTATATAAAACAGTATATCATAAAAGCTATTGAGGTTCAATCTTTTTCAATCTCAAATTACACTAAAGATTTCCACCTTCAACAACTGAAGCACGGCCATTTCAGAGCCATTTCCACAACTCACCGAAGTACTAAGCCTCTCTGAATTTCTGTTTTCATTTTGTCAGTCAAATGTTCAACATTTGCCTGGAAAGACAAAGACCAATTGTTTTCATTGGACAGACTTTTGCTGATTAAAGAGAAAACACCTCTTCAGACAAAAGGAGGAGGAAATGTCACTTCTGAGCTACAGAGAGAATGAGATTAGATAAGACCATAAATGCTTTGCTCGCATCCGATTGTGCTAGAATCAATAGTCATTAGTGCAACAAACAAATGAGAAGAAAAGCTTAGACATGAGGAAAGCAAAGTATTTTAGCAATTGAAGAAACCCAGGTCATTGTTGTTTTTGATATCAACACATTTATATGAACATCCGTTATACTGATCTCAATGGAACAAATTCCTTAAGTAAGCCTTCCACAACCTGGTGCCCTCCAGATGCTGTTGGATTCCTACACCCATCAGCCCTTGCCAGCATGACCAGAGATGATGGAAGTTTTAGTCCAAAACAGCTGGAAGGCACCAGATTGCGGAAGGATGTCTTGTAGTAAACTCTTTTAGCTAATGTGTGTTCACTCCCAGCACGCATCTTTTTGCAATATTTAATGCTTTTTTATTTTAAAATGTTACATGGTTTTAGCATGCACTTATATATGGTGTAAATATCTTTAAAAAATTTTAACTAATAGTGGTATATAACTATTTTTGGCAAAGTAAATAAATATGGCAAAGGCAAATGGTTCCATTGAAAACAAGAATGGAAAAAGTCAGAGATGGAATAGTTACATTGAGAGAAGTGGTTACCATCAGATGATAACTTGCTCTTCCCCTATGATCCGGAATTTGCTGGCAATCAAAGTCAACAAGGCCCATGAGGGGTGGGGAGCACTGTTCCCCACCCTGCCATATACAATGCGCCTTTCAGGACAAATGTATATATAAGGCGATTTTGAGTGTGGCAATATTTAATTACCAATTATTTCACTAATAGGAGCCTTACTGATATAGGAGTGTTGTGCTACACTCTCACCCAGGCTCATTTCCCCAGTCATGTAAAGTCCAACTCAGACATCTTTTCTTCCTCTTGCCATACAAATATTCTCCTTGGAACCTATATGATGCCTCCTCCCAAAATGTGGGGCATAAGAGAAAATATGGCACAAGGAGAGAGGGATACTACCATGGTACATGGGCAACCTATTTCCTATCAGGGGCTGATACCAGCAGTAGGTGGAGCCAGAGTTAAAAGTGGATGGGACCACCCCTTTCCTCTCTCTTTCAGCCATCCCCTTTCCCTCCACCTTGCTAGTCACAAGAAAATATGCCAAGGGCTGGATGAAGTTGGATTGAAGACTACAAAAGGTCCTCAGGGTCACAGGTTGCCCACTCCTAGGCTAGCAGATGTTTACAGGGAGTTATTCTTTTTATTCACCCTTCCAACCAGACATTCACTTTCTTGGGCTTTGGAGCAAAGATTTCCTGTAGCAAGAAAGGGTGACAGAGGGATAATTAATTTCTTCTGCCTCACTCTTGCTTTACCCTGTAAGGAGGTAGACTGGTTTTCATGATGGGAGTTACTACCACAGGCAGCCCAAATGCCTTCTTTCTCTCTCAGCCAATTCATCTCATCTGTACTTCCAATATCCAAACAGTTACAGGATTCACTGGGAGCACTTCATTCGTCCCCACAGAAAAACATGTTTTATGTGAGAGAGGGTATTTGCATTTTATATTACTACATACGGTGAAAGCTCATTATAATGTGGGGGTCAGGGGATAAAGGATGCACCCGCGTTCTGCATCATAATGAAAACTGCACTGAAAGGCACCTAGAATGATTTTTTAAAAATAAAACACACAAGAGGATTGGGGCAGAAGCAGAAGCAACCAAAACTAATAAAAATAGTAACCAGGAGTAGAAAAAGGAAACTGGGAACAGATATAGGGTGTTGGAGGAAAAAAGAAAGAAAAAAAATGCATGAAAAAGGCAAACTGCTACCACCACCACAGCCAAGGAAAAAATGGGAAGGGAAGAAGTGGGAAGGGCAACACTGAAGAAAGAATAAGCTAACAAATTAAAACCCACATACATAAATAAAAGGCTTGAGAAGTAACCAAAACCGAGAAGACTTGAGTGATAAACGATCCCTAGAAAAAAGCTGCCAGGAAGGAAAAAGGGTGGGAAACAGGCAGGGAGAATGTCAGGAGAAAAATTAAAGGAACTATTGACAGGAAAAAATGGTTCAAAAACACCCAGGGAAGCAAACAGAAGGACATACTAGTGAAAGGAAAGCTGAGGATGAAGAACAAGGTAGAACAGAAAAAATAAAGTAGAAAGCAAGGCTGATATAAGAGTGAATGAGAAACCTTCCCTGGTTGGATTTCAGCTCAGGCTCACCCTTAAGGGGTGAGCCTTATTTATTTACATTTATATCCTTCCTTTCCTCCCAGAAGGAGCCCAGGGTGGCAAACAGAAACACTAAAAGCACTTTAGAACATCTTAAAAGCACAAGACTTTAAAAACATATTAAAACACAACATCTTAAAAATATCTTTAAAAAACAAATTTAAAAACATCTTTAAAAGCAATTGCAGCACAAACACAGTCTGGAACAAGGTCTGTACTTAAAAGGCTTGTTGAAAGAGGAAGGTCTTCCACAGGCACCAAAAAGATAACAGGGATGTTTCCTAGACAGGCACTGAAGTGAGGAAAGTTGTTTGGAAGAATGGGCACCTGCCACGTTTTTTGATCTTGTGAGTTAAAAGATATGCAAACTGCTATACTGTATATTTTACTCAGGGGACATGGTCATAACTGTGGTATATCCAAATCCATGGCACAGTGAGATGTGTTATAATAAGCTTTCACTGTATGTAATTTATATTTTGCTTTTCCAAATATCGTTTAAAGCCACTTACAAGGCTGCAACACAAAGTACACAAATCAATAACAAGTTATCAGTTCCTGATAACCATCTATATGCAGTTAAATAAACATTCCCAACAGGAAGCAACCTCTTTTCCATGTCTCTCCCTTTGCCCCACCCCAATTATCATACAGTATCCTGCCCTTCATACATGTGACTAATGCAGGGAAACCTTTTTTTTCCAACCCATGGTACTCAAGCAGTACTTCAATAAGCACATTACATACATGCAAAATTTCACCACCAGCGCACCTTTAAGTCATGAATGGTGAAAGGATCTTCATAGACATAGGCAGCATCAGCCCCCACTGCAATGCCAGTCACTGTTGACAAGTAGCCACAGTAGCCACCCATAGTCTCCACAATGAAAACACGTCGTTTTGTGCCGGAAGCAGACTGTTTGATGCGGTCACAGCTCTAAAGTGAAAGGGGAGGAACGAAGAGAACACTTAATTGCCCAGATGTTGGGTGGCATTAAATTATGTCTGCAAACTGCAAACTGCACACTGCCAGGCCATGCAGCTACACTGGGATGAATCTGGTTATGGAGAGCAACCCTTGTTAGGGATCACAGCAGAGCAAGCCCAACATTCAACAGAATTGGAATCACATTGCTTGAATTATCACCACCACTACCCTTGACTGTTTTTTTGTGAAAAACTATTCAAAAGTCATTTTGCTTCCTATTGTAAGAGTTCAATGCATTCAGCTTAATTTAAAAATATGCCTGACAATTGTTCTGGTAAGTTTCTTCCTCAATGCTACTAACTCCTGGTCTGATCAGCCTACATGCCCTAAAAGTTGCCCCTCTCCACTCTAATTATCTGACATTCAGACCAGCAACATTGCATTGTGTTAAGAGGACCCATACTGCTTTAAATAAATAAATGTATTTATTTTATTTATCTCACAATAAATAAAATCATAAGAACTGTTTTGCTTGGACAGAGCCTTTTATATAAATATAAGGATGCTGAGCAATTTTGCATATAACAAAAAACTATTCAGGACAGCAAAAACACAAGCAGCCTGTGAAGAGCTCCAAGATGCTGTCTCTCCAATGGGAGTGAATGAACAATGCCACATGGCAAATTGGGATTCAAAGTGTAAAGTGATACATAGGTGGCAAAAAATACTGACTTCACACATAAGTGGATGGAGGTTTCAACCTGCGGGGGCTAATCAGGAAAACAATGTTATGATGTACTTGCTCAATGAAAGGTCTAAGTGTAATGTCAGTGAAAAGGTAAAAAAAAATGTTGGGGATTATTAGGAAAAGGACTGAACATAAAATAGTATCATAATGCCTTTTATATAAATCTAGGATGCAGAGGCATTTGGAATTCTGGATATAGTTCTTGTCATTCTGTCTCAAAAAGGATATCATACAGCTGCACAATGCACAGAAAGGGGCAGCCAAAATGATAAAGGGGTTGCAACCTCTTCCCCATGAGGAAAAAGCATGTGAGACTTTTAGTGTAATTTAATACCTCCACCCATACTAGCCGCCTCTCGGATGCACACCTTAACGTAGTGAGGGGGTTTGAGAGTATCTAAGAAGCTGAGAGTAATACAGTCAGGAGTCTAGACCAAGAGGCTACACTCCTAGCAGGGGCACCCAAGGCAGAATGGCCAAAGCTGAGACACCAGACTAGGATGCATCCAGACTCAGAGGAAGGCAATGGTCAGAGCTGCTGCTAGGCACCGGGAAGCAGGGCAGTTGCCCTGGGCCCCGTGCTTTGGGGGCCCCCGTGCTTGGCGATCTGCTCACCAGCCAGCTCCTCCCTCCCTGCCTGCTCGCCTTCGCCACACCAGGCAGGGCGCAGCGCTCTCTCTCTCTCTCTCTGCCAGGGACAGGGGCTCGCTCGCCTGCCCGCCATGCCGAAGCCGCCACCGCCGCTCCTGCTGCGGTCAGTGAGCAGTAGCCGCCCCAGGGACAGTGAGCTGGGCCGGCAGTTCTGGGACTGGTGCCTGCGCACCTACGGCGACTTGGCCAAGACCAAGACCAAGACGGTGACCCGGAGCAAATGTGGGGGGCCCCCAACTATGCTTTTGCCCTGGGCCCTGCACATGCTAAGGGAGGGCCTGGCAATGGTAAACCACCTCTGAATACCACTTACCATGAAAACCCTATGAATAGACTATCCAAAATGCAACATGAGATAGTGTTGGAAGATGAGACCCCCAGGTCAGAAGGCACTCAGTGAGTTACTGGGGAAGAACAAAGGACAAGCATGAGTAGTGCTGTGACTAATGACGCAACTGGGTCAAAGCTGAAAGGAAGCCCAGAGGCTGATGCGCACAGATGCGAAAGGAGAGTCCGGAGTTGTACGACACACACAATAGGAACAATACTTGGCGTGAGTGAACGGGAATGGGACACTTTCAATCAGGCAACTGCAAAATATTTTATGCAGAAAATGATAAATTAAGAAGAAATGGGTTGCTCAAATAGTGAGAAGTGATGTAGCAAAAGCAATTAGGAACTATAATTCAAGCTCTGAGCGAGTGATATCAATGAGACTTAATGGGAACCATATCATATAATGAGGAATCAAATACTGAGGATTTTTAATCTTTGATTCATCTCAGTGAACCAGAGTTTGGAAAGCCAGCAACAGCAAGGATTCCTGGGAGACAGCCCCTCTGTGACCTCTGAGTAAATATCTTGCAAACCTGAAGGTATAGACTTCCTGACTCCTATGGAAATTTGGGGAATGTCACCCAGTAAGAATAGGCTCTCCTTTCAAACAAAGAAATGTTTATGATAATCTAGGCCTTCAGGAGGAAACAGAATAGCTCCTTTCAAACTAGGAAGTATTGTGCATTTCTAAGCCTTTGGAACAGACAGGATAGCTCCTTTCAAACTAGGAAATGGTCTGCATAACCGTTATGATAATCTTAAAGGAAGAGACAGAACATTAGAAGTTCACAGGTAGGAGATTGCAGTCATTATCTGGGAATCCCTCAAGGAATGGTTTCTGGAAAAACAACACATTCCTTGACTGATGATCCTAAATTATTTTGTTGTTCTTATTTGTCACGTCCACATCTTCCTGGAGACATTTACATTGGGTTTACATTGGGGTCAGTTTAGTTAGGAAAAGGTATAAAACATGAGGAGTGAGAAGGGGAGGGCAGTTCCTCCTTCGGTAGGGCTCAACAGCTGCCTTTCTTATCAACGCACTCTAGCATCTTTGGGACAATTTGCAGAACCTCAGGGCTAAGGATCTGAGTGAGATCTTTCAAATCTAGCGCTGGTTACAAAGGGCAGAGCATTTGGCTCATTGGGCTAGATACGAAAGTCTCTCTCCCAGCCTTAGTCTTGCTGCAACTCTCGAGGAAAAGTATATGCAACTTCTGTGCTTCTTTCTCTCCTTTTTTCTTTCTGTGTGGATGAGTTTGATGTGAAAGTGTTCATACGGTTAGTCTCTTTGCTTTAGTCTATCCAGTGTTGCTGGCTGAATGAATAATACGTAGAAAGCTGCTTATTGTTAACTGTAATTGTAAAACTGCAATGTTTTTCCTTGTTTCCTCTCTAAATAAAATCACTATTTTACTTTCTGTGTATGTGTCATTGGGTTAAGGGTAAAATTATACATGCTCTGGGGGGTGGCGTGTGGGTAACTCCAGCAAAAGTTCCTGCTACTCTCTTTATAGGGGAACTTGCATTTCTAGTGAGCTCCGCTCATGAGGAAGTTCAAGATCCATTCGTAACAATCAACATAACCATCATCCAAGTCTATGCTGCCAAGTCTTGGCAAACACAAAAGAAGAATAACTGGAGAGATTTTACACAGAAGTACAGGAAGAAATTGATCACACACCAAAATAGGATGCTCTGAATATCATGGGGGACTGGAATGCAAAAGTAAGAAACAGAGAAGAACTAGAAATTGTGGGAAAATGGGGCTTAGGAAATAGAAATGAAGCAGGAGAGAGACTTACTGAATTTTGTGGAGCCAGTAATTTGTTTCTTGCAAACAAATTTTTTGAGCAACCAAAAAGACAACTATACACATGGACATCACCAAATGCTCAATATAGGAATCAAATTGATTATATAACTGGAATCAGAAGATGCAGAAGTTCCATACTTTCTGTGAAAACAAGACCAGGAGCAGACTGTGGTACAGATCATGAACTGGTCATATTGAAAATCAGAGTAAAGCTAAAGAACAAGAAAGCAATCATAATGCCAAAATACAATTTAAATAACATCCCAGAAGAATATAAAGATCAAATAAGGAACAGATTTGAGGCTTTAAACTTAGTTGACAAAGAACCAGAGGAACTATTGAGTGAAGTCAGAGACATTATCAGGGAAGAATGCAAAAAGACAATACCTCTAGTTAAAAAGAGAGAAAGGCCTCAATGGATGACTGACAAAACTCTTAAAATGGTTAAAGAGAGAAGGAAAGCAAAAGGAGACAGAAACACAGTCAGAACACTAAATGTAATAATGCAGCGACTAGTGCGTAGGGACAAAGAGAACCATTACAATAGTTATTGTATAGAAATAGAAGAGGACAACAAAAAGGTAGAACAAGAGCCCTATTCCAAAAGATTAGGGAAATGAAAGGGACATTTAAATCAAGACTAGGGATGTTGAATAATCAACAGGAGAACACACTGACTGACCGAGATAAAATAAAAGGAAGAACTCTATAAAAGAGATGCCAGGACGACAGATTCATTCATGGAAGAACTGTATGTTGAAGAAACAGAAATCTTAGAATGTGAGGTGAAAGCTGCTCTTAAAATTCTTGGAAGAAACAAATCACCAGGAACAGATGGCATGCCAACAGAGTTGCTATCAGCTACTGAGACTGAATCTGTCCAAATTTTGACAAAAATTGCCAGCAAATATGGAAAATAAAACAATGGCCCACAGACTGGAAGTGTTCAATATACATCCCAATTCCAAAGAAAGGGGATCCCAGGGAATGCAGTAATTATCAAACTATTTGCCTTAATATCCCATGCAAGTAAAGTAATGCTCACGATTCTACAACAAAGGCTCTTACCATAAATGGAGTGAGAAATGCCTGATGTGAAAGTTGGATTTAGAAAGGGAAGAGGTACCAGAAATCATATCGCAAACATACATTGGGCAACGGAACAGACCAAGGAACATAAGAAGAGCCTGCTGGATCAGGCCAGTGGCCCATCTAGTCCAGCATCCTGTTCTCACAGTGGCCAACCAGGTGCCTGGGGGAAGCCCGCAAGCAGGACCCAAGTGCAAGAACGCTCTCCCCTCCTGAGGCTTCCGGCAACTGGTTTTCAGAAGCATGCTGCCTCTGACTAGGGTGGCACAGCACAGCCATCACGGCTAGTAGCCATTGATAGCCCTGTCCTCCATGAACTTGTCTAATCTTCTTTTAAAGCCATCCAAGCTGGTGGCCATTACCGCATCTTGTGGGAGCAAATTCCATAGTTTAACTATGCGCTGAGTAAAGAAGTACTTCCTTTTGTCTGTCCTGAATCTTCCAACATTCAGCTTCTTTGAATGTCCACGAGTTCTAGTATTATGAGAGAGGGAGAAGAACTTTTCTCTATCCACATTCTCAATGCCATGCATAATTTTATACACTTCTATCATGGCTCCTCTGACCCGCCTTTTCTCTAAACTAAAAAGCCCCAAATGCTGCAACCTTTCCTCGTAAGGGAGTCGCTCCATCCCCTTGATCATTCTGGTTGCCCTCTTCTGAACCTTTTCCAACTCTATAATATCCTTTTTGAGATGAGGCGACCAGAACTGTACACAGTATTCCAAATGTGGCCGCACCATAGATTTATACAATGGCATGATGATATCGGCTGTTTTATTTTCAATACCTTTCCTAATTATCGCTAGCATGGAATTTGCCTTTTTCACAGCTGCCGCACACTGGGTCAACATTTTCATCGTGCTGTCCACTACAACCCGGAGGTCTCTCTCCTGGTCGGTCACTGCCAGTTCAGACCCCATGAGCGTATATGTGAAATTCAGATGTTTTGCTCCAATATGCATAATTTTACACTTGTTTATATTGAATTGCATTTGCCATTTTTCTGCCCATTCACTCAGTTTGGAGAGGTCTTTTTGGAGCTCTTCGCAATCCCTTTTTGTTTTAACAACCCTGAACGATTTAGTGTCGTCAGCAAACTTGGCCACTTCACTGCTCACTCCTAATTCCAGGTCATTAATGAACAAGTTGAAAAGTACAGGTCCCAATACCGATCCTTGAGGGACTCCACTTTCTACAGCCCTCCATTGGGAGAACTGTCCGTTTATTCCTACTCTCTGCTTTCTGCTTCTTAACCAATTCCTTATCCACAAGAGGACCTCTCCTCTTATTCCATGACTGCTAAGCTTCCTCAGAAGTCTTTGGTGAGGTACCTTGTCAAACGCTTTTTGAAAGTCTAAGTACACTATGTCCACTGGATCACCTCTATCTATATGCTTGTTGACACTCTCAAAGAATTCTAATAGGTTACTGAGACAGGACTTTCCCTTGCAGAAGCCATGCTGGCTCTGCTTCAGCAAGGCTTGTTCTTCTATGTGCTTAGTTAATCTAGCTTTAATAATACTTTCTACCAGTTTTCCAGGGACAGAAGTTAAGCTAACTGGCCTGTAATTTCCGGGATCCCCTCTGGATCCCTTTTTGAAGATTGGCGTTACATTTGCCACTTTCCAGTCCTCAGTCACGGAGGAGGACCTGAGGGACAAGTTACATATTTTAATTAGCAGATCAGCAATTTCACATTTGAGTTCTTTGAGAACTCTCGGGTGGATGCCATCTGGGCCCGGTGATTTGTCAGTTTTTATATTGTCCATTAAGCCTAGAACTTCCTCTCTCGTTACCACTATTTGTCTCAGTTCCTCAGAATCCCTTCCTGCAAATGTCAGTTCAGGTTCAGGGATCTGCCCTATATCTTCCACTGTGAAGACAGATGCAAAGAATTCATTTAGCTTCTCTGCAATCTCCTTATCGTTCTTTAGTACACCTTTGACTCCCTTATCATCCAAGGGTCCAATCGCCTCCCTAGATGGTCTCCTGCTTTGAATGTATTTATAGAATTTTTTGTTGTTGGTTTTTATGTTCTTAGCAATGTGCTCCTCAAATTCTTTTTTAGCATCCCTTATTGTCTCCTTGCATTTCTTTTGCCAGAGTTTGTGTTCTTTTTTATTTTCTTCATTCGGACAAGACTTCCATTTTCTGAAGGAAGACTTTTTGCCTCTAAGAACTTCCTTGACTTTGCTCGTTAACCATGCTGGCATCTTCTTGGCCCTGGCGGTACCTTTTCTGATCTGCGGTATGCACTCCAGTTGAGCTTCTAATATAGTGTTTTTAAACAACTTCCAAGCATTTTCGAGTGATGTGGCCCTCTGGACTTTCTTTTTCAGCTTTCTTTTTACCAATCCCCTCATTTTTGTGAAGTTTCCTCTTTTGAAGTCAAATGTGACCGTGTTGGATTTTCTTGGCAATTGGCCATTTACATGTATGTTTAATAGCACTGTGGTCACTGCTCCCAATCGGTTCAACAACACTTACATCTCGCACCAGGTCCCAGTCCCCACTGAGGATTAAGTCCAGGGTTGCCGTCCCTCTGGTCGGTTCCATGACCAACTGGTCTAGGGAATAGTCATTTAGAATATCTAGAAACTTTGCTTCTTTGTCATGACTGGAACACATATGCGGCCAGTCTATGTCCGGGTAGTTGAAGTCACCCATTACTACCACATTTCCTAGTTTGGATGCTTCCTCAATTTCGTATCTCATCTCAAGGTCTCCCTGAGCATTTTGATCAGGGGGACGATAGATCGTTCCCAGTATTAAGTCCCTCCTGGGGCATGGTATCACCACCCACAACGATTCTGTGGAGGAGTCCGCCTCTTTTGGGGTTTCCAGCTTGCTGGATTCAATGCCTTCTTTCACGTATAGAGCGACTCCGCCACCAATACGTCCTTCCCTGTCCTTCCGATATAGTTTATATCCAGGGATAACCGTATCCCACTGGTTTTCTCCATTCCACCAGGTCTCCGTTATGCTCACTATATCAATGCTCTCCTCTAAGACCAAGCACTCCAGTTCTCCCACCTTGGTTCGGAGGCTCCTAGCATTAGCGTACAGGCACTTGTAAGCAGTGTCTCTCTTCAAGTGTCTTTGGCACTTGTGGTTTGGCCTGTGGTAATTTTGCTCTTCTGAATTTATATCCTGTGCCCCTGCTCTCACAATGCCGACTTCTAGGCCTACCCCTTTTAAAATTTCATCATTTCTTTGGTTTTTATCCCAGGGGGGAGGTTTATTCCGAATTTCAGAAGAATATCACCCTGTGCTCTATAGATTACAGCAAAGCATTTAACTGTGCTGATCATGAAAAACTATGGAATGCTTTAAAAGAAATGGGGGTGCCACAGCATCTGATTGTCCTGATGCGCAACCTGTATTCTGGACAAGAGGCTACTGTATGGACAGAATATGGACAAATCGATTGGTTCCCAATAGGAAAGGGTATGAGATGGATGTATTTTATCACCCTATTTGTTTAATCTATATGCAGAACATATATGGAAAGCGGGATTGGACCAAGATGAAGGACGTGTGAAAATTCAAATCCTGATTGAAGGACCCAATTAGCATTAGTGCAGTGGCAAGGACTTGGCATGGTATGCACTACTTGATTAGGAAAAATGGAAATGGACTGCCTTCAAGTCAATCCCGACTCCCTGGATTAACAAACTACAGCTCCCATCATCCCGACTATTGGCCATGATGACTACGGCTGATGCGAGTTGGAATCTTAACATCTGGGGGGCCATAGGAAGGTTCTCCTTTCCTTGTTTATATAAACTCTTCCTTTTAAAAAATGCTGTTTGGATTTAGCTGCTAGTTGGTTCTCCAAGAACTGAGAGACGATATGCCAAAACCTGTAAATATCTTGAATAATCAAGCCTTGAGCTGTGTAGGCAGGCCCAGAATTTGGCTTCTTGAGAATCAGTTACATCTAGCCCATACAGCAGTGAGAAAATACTTGAAAATGTGCAGTATCTGTTGTACAGTCTCAAATGTGGCCTTGAGCAGAGTTTCTACTGTTTGGAGGGGTTGGGTGGGTTATGTATTCTGCATTACTCCATGTTTTGTCCCCCTCCACCTTGTCTACTTTTCTAGCCAGAATATCTGATATATACAAGAGGAATTCATCTCCCAACATCCCTAGTTCCCTGGATGCTACGGCTACTGGATACACCCATCTTACCTCCATGGCAGCATTGACAGCTGTATCGGATCCCAGACTGAAGTCAGTGCCAGGGACATTGTTACTGATGGTAGCTGGTATCACGCACATGACGATGCAAAGCTCATCATACAGTCCACGCGCTTCCACCAACTGCAGTACTCCCTCATATGCCTGCGAAAGACAAAAGTGTCAGAAACGTAGTTCCACACACAGGCAGCCCAATGCTTAGGCTTAGCAAGCATAGGATAAAGAGATATTTGGCACCTTTGAGCAGCTTAACTAAAAAAATTGATCCAATCTCCGAGCTGGGTATCTATCAGTCCAGAGATATTTTCATATACAGTTACTTACAGCATATGTTTACTAAATAGTCAGGATTGCAATTGTTGAAACAAAAGGCACTATGCAAAAAAGACACACAGACCAGTGAAAAGACACACTCACTGTCTCTGCACAGGAAGCTGCCTTATACAGAGTTGGACCTCTGGTTCATATAGCCCAGGATTATCTGCATTGACTAGCAGCAGCTTTCCAGGATTTCAGACAGGCTTCTCTCCCAGCCTTACTTGGAGATCCCAAGGATGGCACCTGGGACCTTTTACATACAAAGCATGTGCTCTATGACTGAGCTACAGCTAAATAGGAGCTGCAGATAGAAATTTGTACATAGCTTTGTGTCTTAATACCAGCCTTGCACTCTGAAGTACCAATATCAGTGCAAACATGCTTGGCCTAGGTTTTTAGAAAAGGGAGAGAGGTATTTCTCATTCAGTCTTGAAAGGACCCAATGAGCTTCTCACACCTCAAATCCTCCGACAACCAGCAGTGCCTGGATGTTAAATTTCCGGATGTTTTCAACAATCTTTTCCATGCATGTCTTTGGGAGAGTTCTGGCAAAACAAGAACAAAACAGGGTGTTAGCAGTGCCTGTCTTTTCCATTCATACCCTTGTTTTACAGAATATGCTTTAGACTATGATTGTCTTAGCACAGTGAAGGGGAAAAAAGAGAAATTAATTCCATGAAGCAGGCAGAGATATCCTCAGAATCCTTCCAAATTAATCTGCTGCCTTACCTCTATTGGCACTTTCCAGATAATAGTATGAAGCAAAGATAGGACACACAGCAATGGCCAGCCTTTGAAAGAATATGTTCTTTGCCAAGGAAGCAGAGAGAGATTCACTCCCACAGAATGGTAAGTGCAACTCACTTAGGCACAATGTGCTCTTTGTATTGGTTCCTGCAAAGTGAATGGCCCTGTGACCAGTAATGGAAAAGAGGAAACACGTTTAATAAACCAACTTCCTCCCACTTTGGCCATGCCAACAATTGCAGAATAGTCCAGATACTCTTCTAAGGCTTTGGAAGAGACTCTTATGTTCAGATAAACCATTGCCCAATGGAAGAAGAACTTAGCCAGCTAGCTCATAAAAATCTGTGGTCTGTTCTCACCTCCAGAACTAGGCAAAAAGAGGCTGCCTGTGTGAGGGAACATAATCCACCCAGTTCACATAGCAGATAGTTATTGCAGTTACTTATTACATTCCCTTAAGAATTATTGTACAAGTGAAACAGAGCTTGTACAGGAAAGGGTAAAGACGTAACATGCAAAACTGTTACATCTGGAATTGTTTTGCAAATTATTTGGAAATCAGTTTCTGCTTGCAATCTGTGACTGTTCTAGCAATACAATCTCTGCAACAGGATAAAGCAACAATGTATACACAAAGATTATCTGGCAAGGCAGCTGCCACAGCACAACTGAGTCTGAGGATCTGTAATGAGGCAAACTCTGCCTGCCAGACAGTCTACAAGAATAGAATTCCAGAGGTATTCTTCTTTGGTGAAACAGTCCAATGAAACTCATGTCTATACCAGAGCTGGCTTTTGCACATATTACAAGTCTAAATACCAGTCCTTGTAGAGACTGCATGCTATATGTTGACACAGGATGACAATGACTGGATGGCAATGTTGTGTGGATGGTCTGTAAAAAACGAGTGAATCAAGTATGGCAATTCCACACTAAATATCTATTTTGGAAACACTCCAAATGTGACAATGAAGAATTGGCACAGGAGTGGGGTATAGACAAATTACTGAGTTTGTCTATTATACGCCACCAAAACATTCAGGACAGGCAGAAAAAGCATCCTATGAGAGAGAAATAAAAGCATCCAAAGGGCATGAACTAGCAATAATGAAGGACTCTGTAAAGATAAAATAGCAACATGATGACTATCCAAGGAGATTTTGGCATGCATTTTTCATTTTCGACAGCTGAAAAAATAAGATAGGAGCTTGGCCATATTAGGTTTGGTTCTAAGAAATGAAAAAGAAATAGATACTAGAACGTCAAAGGAGGAAAGCACCTGATTATGGTAAGAGGAAGAGTTGATCATGGTAAGGAAATAATAGAACAGCAAAGAATGTGTAGATGGAAAAGCTGGGTTTGATAAGCTTGTTGAGTTATTAAGTAAACATTCATGGAAAGATGTTGAAGTGGACTGATAATTTTTAAGAAGAAATCATATATGAAAAACAATTAAAAATGCATTTCTGCAACAGGATGGCAGAGGCAAGGCAGTAGGAACAAAATCTTAATTACAGTAACAGTTCAGTAATAAAGTAAGTAGCAAGACATTCTTGACGATCTTCATGAAAGGTCAGGAAAGATTTAGAACAGGGGTGGATAACCTCTGGCCCACAAGCCAAATTTGGCCCACAAGATAGTTTTCCCCAAACCATGTCCACTTACCCCAGTTTCTGTTTAGTGTGGGACAGCAAGAGAGTTCCCCACAGGGAATTTTCTCCCGCCTCTGAACCCTTCAGAAAACTTAAGATGATACACGGGGACTTCAATCCTGTTTGGTCACTATCTCCCCTCATCCACACGAGCCAACTCTGACATGTGGGCAGGAATATAAAGATCTGGCCCACTAGACCAAAAAGGTTTCTGATCCCTGGTTCAGAATATCCTGTTTTAGTGAAAAATAGATTATGGAGAAACACTAATGTTACATCTTCACCGTCCTGTCTGCTTTGTGTTCAGTTCTGTAATTTCTCCATTTGCAGAGAACCTCTCTGTGAACTTTGATGTCACTTACCGTTTGGTCCCCAGCATGGATCCTCCACGCCCTAACCAGCCTGCAACATCATGCCAGCCCACCTCTCGGACCTACGAGAGGAAGCATTTTATTAAGTCCTTCATTATTTGTTCAGTCATTCCCAACTGTATCACACCAGATTGTCTCCCAAACCTTGGAAATGGAAGTGAAAACAGTGTGATTTAAAAAGGGAAGATCACACTAGTTTTGTGTTTCCTGAAAGCCTATTAGTACCAACTCCTCCTCACCCCCTTCTAATGAGAAATTCCAAAGCCTCCCTGAATAGGATCAGTCTTACAGTACAATACATAGAGATCCAAATGAATGTTGCCCTTCTGGTTTACAAAGAAACAGGAATATGACTAGGAAAGAAGAACCTCCTCCCTACCAATCAGAGAAAAACTCACCTGTCCTTTGCTCAAGCCTTCAAAGCCATCATTCACCACATACATTGTGTGACCCTGGCAAATCCCAATGCGCACAGCTGACCGGACTGCAGCATTCATGCCTGCTGCAGGGGCCCCCACATTCAGAATGGCGATGCTGAAATTGCTCTGAACAGAAGAGAAAAGGATAATAAGCAGTCCACACGCAACTTGAACAAGTCACTGCAGTATTGAACTGACACTCCCAGGGTCATGGAAGGAGCGCTTAGGAAGTACTTGTGCTATGGAGACAGTGATTTGTAAGGATACTGTGTGTCTTGCCCTGCAATACTTCAGTTAAGTATTTTTAAGGACTCCAGCAAGGTTAACTGAGAGGTGTCTCCTTTTCCTAAATATCCATCTAAAAGAAATGATCAAGGGGCAGACCATATAGCCATATTACAATTCACAACATTTTTGCCCAAACTTTGGCTTTAGAAAGAGAGACAAGTATTTCTGTGGTTGTCCCACCCTATGAAAGGAGTCCAGAGCTGCATAGAGCCACAACTTCAGGTCCTGCTTCCACATGCCCTCTCCATCTTCCTGCACATCTATGCAGACTACTAAGGAAGCAGGGCATGGTTCTGTTGACCTGTGTTCTTGGGATGCAGCACACATTAGGGCAAATGGAATTTCCTGCAGAAACCAGAGGATTGCTTCTGCATTCCTTTGAACAGAATAAGCCAGAACCTTTTCCAGTACAGATACCAGCTCTTTCCTGGTCTGTAAGGACACATCCAACCTCTATTGAAAAAGGCTGGGCATGCAACCAACTGCTTCGAGGATGTGGGGATCTGCAAATGGGATGAGGAGATGTCTAGAAGTCACACTTTTTTCATGATCTTATTGAGAACGCACTATTAGATATACCGTGTGATTTCTAGCATATATAGTGATTCCAAGTCAAAAGGGAGACACTGTTTTTACTGTCTGTGCCTGAACTTATGATGCAAGTGCAATTTGCTCACATGCTTTTAAACCCTCCCTCATTAATTTACCAGATGCAGCTCCTAGGCCTGTGCCCCACTGCTTCGGAGGCTTTTTCTTTATGCTTGTGCACACAAACCTTTTTAATTAATAATTTATACCCAGCTTTTTAGGAAAATTTTCCTTACAACGCAGCCCACACAAATTAATTTTATAGAGAGCAACATAATTAAAACTAAAACAGTGTCAATACAATCACAAACAGACAACGATAAATACTAAACCATTAAAATAGCAAAACACAGGAAGCCTATAAAATAACAAAACAGCACCACAGTAAGAGCAGCCTCATGAAATCATAGAAAAGCAGGAGTAAATAAATAAACTTTTAATGACCTTATTGCAATTTATTACCCATGTGTTGCAATCTCACCTATATTTAGGCACTCTCAAGCCCCAGTGGTTTAAATGGGATTTATCCCCCTTTATCCATTCCTTTTCACATTGCACGATACCTGTAAAACAAACACTCAAATAGCCCACTTTTCCTTGCTTCCTCACCTTTTCCTGTGCCAGCTTCTGGTGTGCAAGAAGCTTGTAGATGTTCCAGTTGTTTTCAAAGCTCCTGTGAAACAAGTCCACAATTAGTTACTTTCATCTTAAACATCTCATGGTCACTGCCAAAGTCTAATCTGCAAGACAGTTTCTCTCTCTCACACATGTTTGGATTCAAGAGTGCTGTTAAGATGCAGAATGTAATACCTTTAAAAGTGGGGAGAAAAAACCCTTTTCTTTCTTCCAGAGGAAGTACAGTCAATGAAATGCATTGTGTATGTAGAATCTCTAACTGAATTTAACTTTTGCCTGAAAGCTGAAGTGCTGTCTTATGGAAACTTCCACCTATTTCAAGAAAGGTAAGTGAACTCTCTACTGTGCATACTAAAAGAATGCTCAGACCTCTTAACCTATATTTCCCATCTGGATACTCAGTGCAACATCAGCACAGGCTGTAGGGACAGGGGCGGGGTGGAGAAGTTGCTGTGGTCTACAGAACTTGCATCTCTATCACCAGGGAGCCACTCTGTCTTGGAGCTGGCTGTGAGGGCCTGCACCTGGTGTAAGGCCAAGGAGACAGTAAACTAGGGTTGCTGCTGCCGTGCCATCCACCCTGCTGCCTGGCACCTTCTCTGACCGAGCTCGCGGAGGCCGTCTCGGCTGTGGTATTGGAGGAGCCCAGAACAATAGACCTCGGTGATTTCAATGTCCATGCTGAGGCTGCCTCTAGTGTTCGGGCTTGAGACTTCATGGTTTCCATGACAACCATGGGGCTGTTTCAAGTTGTCACCGGCGCAATGCATAGGGCAGGGCACACCCTTGACTTGGTTTTTGCTCTAGATGGAGGAAGGGGTGGTCTGGAGATGGGGGGAATGGATGTCACACCATTGTCATGGTCAGGCCACTTCTTGGTGAAGTTTAGACTTACAGCTCCGATGCTCCACTGCAGGGGTGGTGGACAGATTAAAATGGTTCGCCCCTGGAGACTAATGGAATCCATTGGATTCCTGAATGCTCTGGGGGAGTTCCCAGTAGATAGAGCAGGTGACCCTGTTGAAGCCCTTGTCACGCTGTGGAACAGTGAGGTGTGTCAGGCTCTTGACACAGTTGCCCCTCAGCACCTTCTCTGGCATTGTGGAGCCCCGTTTGCACCTTGGTACACCAGTGAGCTAAGGGCAATGAGGCTGGACGACAGCTAGAGCACAAGTGGTGACAGACGTGCTTGCGAGGGTGATCGGGCACAAGTAAAACATCATAATTGTGCCCACTGTGTGGCGGTGAGGGTGGCGAAGAAGGCCCACTTCTCTACCACCATAGCATCCTCAAGTAGCCGTCCAATGGAGCTTTTCCATATTGTCAGGGGTCAACTCCAGGAAATGGACTTTTAGACCCTTCGGAGACCCACTGTAAATTGTACGGAAGGCACTTTGAGAGTCAAGTTGCTCACCTCCGTAGCAATCTTGATACCCCATCCACATCTACTGTAATCCCTGTGAGATGTCCAGTGCAACGTCTACTGCAACGTCTTGGGATCGGTTTCAGCTGATGCGGCCTGATGAAGTGGACAAGGTGCTTGCAACGATGCAGCCAGCAACATGTCCTCTCGACCCTTGCCCTTCTTGGATTATTAAAGCTTGCTGAGGGGGTTTGACTGAGTGGATCCAGGATATGGTCAACGCATCATTGTGGGAAGGAGTGGTTCCAGCCACCCTGAAAAGAGGCAGTGATCCAACCACTCCTGCAAAGTTTCACCCTGGACCCATTGATTTGTGACAACTACCGCCCAGTCGCAAATACCTGTTTTAAGGAACATGATTGAGATGGCTGTGGCACAGCAATTGCAAGTACTCTAGGATGAAACAGATTATCTTCATCCACTCCAGTCTGGGTTCAGGCCTGCTTATGGGACTGAATTGGCCTTCGTCACCCTGATGGATGACCTTTATCGGGAGAAGGACAGGGAGAGTGAGACCGTGTTATTCTTACGATCTCTTGGTGGCTTTTGATACCATTGACCATGGTATCCTTCTGGGCAGACTTGGCGAGATGGGTATTGGAGGCACTGTTTTACAGTGGTTCCAATCCTATCTCTAGGGTCGTTTTCATAGAATAGCACTGGGTGATTGTCTTTTGGCCCCCTGGCAGTTGTGCTGTGGGGTGCTGCAAGGTAGCATCTTGTCCCCAATGCTGTTTAACATCTATATGAAGCCCTTGGGAGCAGTCATCAAGAGATTTGGGGCAAGGTGTCAGCAGTACGCTGTCAATACCCAGCCCTATTTCTCTGTTACATCTGAATCAGAAGGGGCTGTGCAAGCCCTGGGCTCCTGCTGGGAGGAAGGGTGGGATGTAAATCAAATAATAAATAATTAATAAATATATAAATAAGCCCTGGACCGCTGCCTAGACTCGGTGGTGGGCCGGATGAGGTCAAATAAACTGAGTTTGAATCCTAGCAAGATGGCGGCACTGTAGGTTGGTGGTTCCCAAGTTCAGATAATTGGTCAGTTGCGTGCTTTGGATGGGGTTGCACTCCCTCTGAAAGAGCAGGTCCGTAGTCTGGGGGTGCGCCTGGAGCCATCTTTGTCAGTGGGTAGGAATGCCTTTTACTAGCTTTGACTGGTAAGACAGCTGCGGCCATTTCTGGGCCAGGATAGCCTGACCACTGTTGTCCATGCACTGGTAACCTCCAGGCTGGATTACTGTAATGAGCTCTATGTGGGGCTGCCCTTGAGGTTGGTCCAGAAGCTGCAGCTGGTGTAAAATGTGGTGGCAAGACTGCTCACTGGGGTAGGGTATCATCAGTATATCCATCCTGCTGCTAAATGAATTGCACTGGTTACCTATTAGCTACCAGGCTAAGTTCAAGGTGCTGGTTTTGGTGTACAAAGCTCTATACAGCTTGGGACCTGGATACCTGAAAGACCGTCTTATCCCTTATATACCCAGTCGATCACTGCACTCTGCAGGTGATGGCTTCCTGCAGATACCATCTTATCACAAGGTCTGTTCCGCACAACATGGGAAGCAGACCTTTAGTGCAGTGTAGGGTTGCCAGGTCCATGGCCTGAGACTGATCTTGTATCTTTAGGAGAAGAGAAAGTCAGCCAAGTGCAGGTGTTCTTGCAACCCTGTAATGGGAAAAACCACAAGGTGGAATTCTCCCTTCCCCCTGCACAACTTTTAAAGATACAGAAGACCTCTTGGAGGCTGGGCCTGGCAACCAAGAGGTCTTCTGTAAGTTGTGCAGGGGAAGGGAGGATTCCACCTTGTGGTTTTTCCCATTACAGGGTTACAAGAACACCTGCACTTGGGTGACTTTCTCTTCTCCTAAAGATACAGGATCAGTCTCAGGCCATGGACCTGGCAACCCTGGTGCAGTGGCACCTACCCTTTGGAATTACCTCTGCTTAAATATTAGACAGGCACCACCTCTGATCTTTTTCTTGCCTACTGAAGACCTTCCTCTTTCAACAAGCCTTCTAAGTAGAGACTTTATCCCAGTCTGTGTCGGAACTGCTTTTTAATATGTTTTTGAAGCTTTTTTAAAAAAAAGATTTTTAAAGATGTTTTAATATGTTTTAAAGGATGTTTTGTTGTAATATATTTTAAAGTCTGTTTTTATGATGTTTTAGAGTGTTTTTAGTGCTTTTATTTGCCACCTGGGTTCCTACTGGGAGGAAGGGCAGGATATAAGTCAAATAAATAAATACATTTATGTAAACAAAAAAAATAAGCACAAGAATATCTGCAGTCTAAAAAAAATGAGGCTTTAATTGCTACTCCTGCATGTTCTTGCCAGGGAGATCAGTTAAAGCAGCCTTCCCCGACCTCAGGGATGGAGAATATGAGCCCCTTCAGCCCAGCACAGCCAGTGTTCAGGGATGATTGAGGCTGTAATCCAACAGCATCTGAAAGGTCACAAATTCTCCATCCCTTCCCAATTTGGTGGCCTCCAAATATTTTGGACTGCACCAGATGGGGCAGGCAGTGCTAAGTATTCAGGAGCACATTATTGCCTTGTTTTACTGGAACTAGTTATCAATCACTTCCTCAATTAAGCCCATATTTTCAAAGCAATCAGACTGATAGTTTATCTAAGTCTTTCGTCATTGTGATGTCTTATTGGTGAGAGGAAACAGCATTAGCTTGTACCTCCTTCCTGAGACATCAAGGATTTACTTGAAAGAATTACATGACCAGAATAAAAGTCAAGTAATTTCCTCTATATCTGATGACCAGGCTTGGAAATATCATTGCTTGCATAGCCAAAATGGCACCACCCACGCACAGGAGAATTAAAAACCCACAGTTTGCAGAAGTACAAAAAACTTTGGGGGGGGGAGGGGACCCACAAAAACAGTTGACTGACAGGGGGAAAAACAGAGAAGGGGAATGGAAAGGAGTGGCTGGAATCCTAAACAGAACCACTCCACACTGCCAGCTTTTGTTGCAGGACTCCCTTGCATAATTCCCCCACCTCTACCAATTTTAGTACCTGTAACAGTATATGGTTACGGAGAGAGACCAGGACCCCATCTGCACTATACATTTAAAGCGGTATCATACAACTTTAAATCACTGTTCCTCAGTCGAGGAGAGGCATATGAAAATCTCAGGGGGGTGAGTGTTTCCAAAGAATATGTACAATATAAGTAAAATAAAAATAACAATATTATACCATAAAAATATGAAATGTTATGTTTGGAAGGTGGGAATATTGTACATAGCTTATTACAAGATCTGCACATTATCAGAGGTCTGCAATTGTTTGGCATTACTAAGGGAGCAAGGTTTGAAGGGGGATGGGGGTTTTATGTTAGTTAAAAAGGGGGCTTGGGTTAAAAAAAGGTGGAAAAACGCTGCTTTAAACAATCATGGCTTTCCTCAAGAATCCTGGGAACTCTAGTTTGTTAAGTGTGTTAAGACTTGTTAAGGGACCCTTATTCTTCTCACAAAGCTATAATTCCCAGAGTTCCATGGGAATAGGGATTAAACTGTTAAACCACTTTGGGAACTGAAAGTCTGTGACGGAACTAGGGGTCTCCTAACAACTTTCAGCACCCCTAACAAACTCCACTTCCCAGAATTCTTTGGGTGAAGCCATGACTGTTTAAAGCAGTATGATACTGGATGGGAACATTGTCTCTGAATGTGCAAGTAGAACACTCCCTCCACCTGCTCCTGAGTAGTATTAGGGTTAAAACAGGAAGAAACCCCAAGCGCTCACAACCTGGAGCATCTGTGAGATTTCTTTTATTTTACTGAACTAATGACCAATTAAGAAAAAAGGGTTAACCCATACAGCAGACACTTAAAGATGTCCATGTTTCTAATAATGTCTCCTTTTGCATACTGTGGAGTGGTTTGAGATAGGAGATGGGCATTGTGAGTCAAGTGGAAAGGAGAATGGAGGAATAGGTAACAATCAACCTTGATAATATGACTCACAACAAACAGGACTGACCATCAGAAGGTGAAAGCACAGCATAGATCCACTAACAACCAGAGACTTCCTGATTGTGAATGGTGCCTATGGGAGGGGAAATGCTGAATATTTCCATGTCAAGGCTTTTAAACGAGCAGAAAAAAAAGGGGGGGGGGAAAGAACTTCTATAATATTAACTGTGTCTAAAATACATTCATTCTTTTAACTGACTTCAAATTTCCTATGGGAAAAAACCCCACCTTGGAAACTAGTAAATGTTAAAGAAAGGAGGTTTGAACAAATGAGTAACAAGTTCTTATCTTTGCTACTAAATATCAGATGCCTGCAGCCACTGTGGAAGACATTTCCACTCATAACTGTACTTATTGTTTTTAAAATGCTAATACAAACAGTTGAGAGGAAATTCAGTTTCTTCTCAAATTCCAGAAAAATCTCTCACCTCCCTCTGAGCTGGATTGCTTCATCAAATCTTTTCTCATCCATTGCTTTCTGAACATCTTTAGTCTATAAAGATGAAGGGGAGGAAATCACAGTGAAGCTCTTACAGAGAAACTATAGGAAATCTAATAAAACCAAGGGCACAGTGAGGTTAATTCATCTTCTGTTAATTCCTATTCAGGACCCTCCACCACCACCCAAAAAAATCCAGTCCAGGGACATTGAGAACACACTGTCATTTCAGACAGAGAGAAAAAGCAACATAAAGGGGGAGGGGAAGAACCCAAGGTTTGCAGAAACCCTTGGGGGAGATGCACTGCCTTTTCACTTTCTTCCCAGGAAAGGTTGGGCCAAGACAGACCAAGAAAGAGAGGCATTCTCCTCCTCCTGGTGAAAGGTAGCTGACACAGCCTGTTTCTTCATGCATGTCAGGCTCCTAACACAGAAAAGCCATGGTTCATCCAAAACCCTACACCCACAAATCCCACGTTGCAGGGCTGTAACAAGTTTTGCATGTATATTGCACAGCTGATTTGGGAGGCATTGATTTTGTAAAATAAAATAAATGAATTCAATTTGATTTACTCAAGAACTAGAACAAAATGCTTATTAGTGGTAGTAGTAGTTATGTGTTCAAAATAGTCATAGGAACATAGGAAGCTGCTTTCTACCATGTCAGGCCTTTGGTCCATCTAGCTCAGTATTTCCACAAGACTGGCAGTGGCTCTCCAGGGATTCAGGCAGGAGTCTCTCCCAGCCCTTCCTGGAGATGTCAGGGCTTAAACCTGGACCTTCTGAATCCAAGGCTCTACCAATGAGCTACAGCCCTTTCCTTTATTCCAAAGCATCCGATATGGCATACAAATATTTGAATAATATACAACACACAGTAACACACATATTAAAACGATAAACCAATAACTATTGTAAAAAAATTCCACAATATATACAATCTTGCAGCTGACAGACCATACCTTAAGCTCACATATCCCCAGGCCAGAAGGAGGGGAAATGATTTTCACATGATGTCAAAAACAGTGACAATATGGGGGACAGTCCCACCTCCAGTGGGAGGGAATTCCACAACTGGGGGGGGCACAACAGAGAGGTCCCTGCATCACCACAGAATGGGATTTAGCTGATGATGGGATTACAGGCAAGACCTCCCCTGCAGATCTCAAGGCTCAGACCTCATGGGAAATTATGGGGACACTAAGGGCTTTTCCTCTGTGCACTTCACGCACCAAGCCCACACACACACACACACACCACAGGGACACCCAAACACACACAGTGACTCCTAAACAGGTTGCCCTCCCCCTCAATGGGTCGCCAAGCATTCTCCACCTCCACACACCCCAAAAGAGTTGCCAAACGTCTTCCTCTCCTCCACTTTAGACTTTCCCCTATGAGAAGAGAGGCAGCTGGCCAAGGGACACCTGAACAGTGGGGAGTGGCTGGGGCAGTGCCTTAGCAACCGTCCTGCTCTCCCGCTGCTTCCCTCCTCCTTGTCTTCTACCACTGAGGCTGTTGGTGAGATTGGGGAGGGGGCAGCAACAGCAGAGCAGGATGCTTGATGAGGAGCTACCCGAGGGCTGTCCTGTTTTTCCATGGCTTCCCCAGGCCGCCTTGCTCTCCCACTTTGCTTGCTTACTCGCCTCACTCCCACCCCTCCACCATCCTTCCCTGTCTCACGCTCTTGCCACATTTGTTTCCTGCCCACCGTGCCTCCCCCCCCCTACAGAATTCTACCGTCATGCTGTGTAATGATGTGACAGCTCACAGAAATACTATATGTATAGAAAATACACCCGGACAGCTCTATACATATGAGTGCAGGGGCCTGGGCAGAGGCTGGTGCCTGTGCTAGTCAAGCTCCATGTCCAGCCCACTGGAGTTCCAAGGCAATATGTATTTTCTTTGTTTGTAGCAAAAGCTCGGAACATGCTTTCAAATTTCTTTCTGTAACTAAGTAGGCTAGTTTTATTTTTTTTAATGAAAGCAGAGATTTTTGGTATTCCATCTCCAATGCCATATTCCTTCTGCAGCTGTATAATGGCCACACACAAAAATCCAGAGCAGCTAAGATATACCTGGTTAAGCATTGATTACCATCACCATGTGGTAATTGCCACCTTCTCTGCCTCCACACTCTTGTATAAAATTGAGGCCTTAACTCCTTTCCTCCTCATGTAACTCTGTACAACACTGTAGCTCTCTACATTAGATAAATTTGGCTTCTGTGGTCATGTGAAATACTCACCACTTGTACACATTCCATTAGGGGTAGGCGCACTGACTGGTTCCCGGAGAGGCTCACCACACAGGCTGGAGTGTCTGGTGTTGCTTCCAGTAATGCCATCACAGCTTCCATGCCCATTTTGCTGCTCTGGGGAACACACAATGCATTGGCTGTGATAGTCAGCTCTATATACCTTGCATATTTAGCTGCATGGTGTGTATTTCTGGGATTCTGTAGCACCGCATGTCTTTGGCGGTAGACAAGCCTTGCCTCATCAAGCATCAGAAATCATATTTACAAATGAGTATGTGTTTTAATGTGGAAATCGCTGAGATAGAAAGCTGGGGTGATCATGACACTAAGAGAAGTTGGTAGTTTGCACATCACTATTTTGGTGGGAACAAACAGCCTGCAGAATATGCAACTCCTAACACTACAAAGGGCAATAATCAGAAGCAAGACTTTGCAAAAGAACACCAATGAGAAAAGACTTGGATACTTTGACTTGGAGACACAGCCAGGAACAAAGATTCCCAGCAACAGCACTATGTGGTGAGGTGGTGGGAAGAACCAGCAATCAAAGTATGCTCTGTAGGCAAACACTTCCTTGGAACACTCAAACATTAGAAGGCGCACAATGCATTTAGCCCACAGCTGCTCCCTCTCCCCTAAAAAAGTTCTGCAATACTATCTGACACCTGCTCACAACAGTTGTTTCCAGACTGATTTCTCTCGTTAATTCACTTTGCTAACTACCATGTAGACAGATCTTGTTTAACAGGCCCAGAGAGCAATTTCTTCAGAGGAAAAGGGAGACATGCAGCTAAGTTGGGTTGTTTGTTTAAGAAAGGGAAAATTGTCTTTTCTGTGAATTCCATTGTTATTAGTGTCAGGGTGGGGCAGTCTGGACTTTGGGGCAGTGCTTCCTCTTGGGCCAGCTTGCAAAGATGCCAAGGAGGGCACTACCCAGGTTACTCTGCCAGAAGCTGGAAAAGAACCCCTCCTATCCTGTAGCACTAGATAAACCAGCAGATTGCAAAATTCAGCTCTTCCAACAGCAAAAATATTATTTTAAAAACATAGCTACTGGATCACTTCCAAAAGAGAAAACATGAAGACAGCAGGACAGAAGGTTGTCCCCAGAATGCAGAAAAACTGACTATATATTCATCCACTCCTCTCCTGTGTCACTGGAATTCTTAGTGCAATCTTCCATCCCTTTCCAGGCTTTTTTTGGAAGGGTGGGTGCCAAAAATGAAAAGAAAGAAAACCCTAGCCTAGCGCAAAACCTCTCCTTCCCAGCCCAGTCCTAAACCAAGATGAGGGGGAAGGAGAGGGAGAGAGAGAAAAGAAATATTTAAATATTATGAACTTTGAATGAAGTTCTGCTGAGAACCTGTTTGCAGCTAACCAGGCAGGACCAGTCTGGAAATCCAGATGGCAGCCCTGGCCCTTGGATTCTTTGCAAGTTAGCCACTGCCTTTTACAAAAGGCAACGCTATCCTAAAAGTGAAGATTGCCCCATCCTGGCACCAAGGAAGAAAGTCGAGATCCTGGAAAACTAGAAGATTAACTAACACTGTAAACAATAAATAGAAGTTATTTATTTATTTATTGTATTTATATACTGCCCCATAGCCGAAGCTCTCTGGGCGGTTTACAGTAACTAAAAACATTAAAACAAATATACAAATTTAAAACACATCTTTTAAAAACAATTTAAAATGGAATGAAGAAAAAACACTTGTCACTATTACACAGAGCAGATTGTTCAGAAGGGACTATTCAATGACTCTGAAGCCAGACACACAGATCCACAAGCACTAGCCTAAGAAAAGGTTGAGCGATCCTCTGGATTTCACACCAGAGCCTTCAAAGCCAGAACGATTCTCCTGTTTGATTCCTACTGGCCAAGCTGAGACTAAATAAAGCAAAGACCATGCATGGTGCATTAAATGCTTTGTTATCCATCCAGTCTATTATACATGGCATGCACTTGCCTATTATGTATTTAAATGCCAGTTTGAAAAGAGATTTGCAGCCCAACATACCAGCAGTGTTTCCCTTTAGTTATGGCTTACTTATCACCATTCATACACAGCGGGGCATAACGCTCGACCAGTATGGACTATTGATTTCTGTATAGCAACAACTCATGCATTCGGTTTATGAGATAACTGCTTTTTGAAGCTACTCAGCTTTGACCCACCTTAACAAAATAGCACTTTACTGAAAGTGTGGGAAGCCTTTACTTAGACATACCCTGAATGGCTCACCCACCTAGTAAACAAAACAAAACAAAAACAAAGAAAGAGAGAGAGTAATACTTACCAGGACACGATCAAATGCTGAGGGGGTCCCACCACGCTGCACGTGGCCAAGCACAGTCACACGAGTGTCAAAGCCCAGACGCTTCACAACCAGCTGATCAGAAGGGGGGAAGGGGAGAATGCAAATATAGATTTTATACATCCATGCACCTTTCCCACAGTAAACTGGGAGAGGGGCTCTGGGTCAGACGTATTTACAAGTATAATCTGCATTAACAGTGACAGTGCCCACTTCAAATTTCTGACCTGGAAAAAAGCTAGGAAACCCAAATGAAAAATGGACACATGGCAAATTCACAGGAAATATTTTCACTGGGAATATTTCCAGAATTTGGAAAAGCCTGCCGTGACCTTTTGTTTTCTAAGATGGGTGCACTGATAAATATTTTCTTTGTTATGGCTCCACACCGTTAATCTGTTACTTACATCCTTCACGTAGTTAGAGGTGATTGGTTTTCCATTCCTGTCAATGGCCCCTTCAGCAATGATGATAATATTCAGTCGGGATCCTCTGCTTCGTGCCTGACCAAATAAAAATATGGAAACCAATGACTGATACATGAGGCAGAGGCAGAGTCTATGTTGTCTGAGACTCTCTTAGCAGAAACCTAACATAACCTTGCACTTGACATCCAAGCTTTCCCCCACTTTCATCAGTGAGTTTGTAGTTCAAGAATGGGGAAGCAATGGCCCTCTTGATCAGGTGTGGAGAGCCTTTGGCCCTTCAGATCATACTGAATTACAAGTCCCATAATCCCTGGCCACTGGCATGCCTGTTGGGGGTTGACGAGAGTTGTAGTCCAACAAGAATGGAGGGTTAAAGGTTTCCCACACCTGCTCTACCTGTTGCTGGACTACAGCTCAATAATCCCTGACTACCGGCAACAATGGCTGGGGCTAATGGGAGGTAGGGAGTCCAACAATATCTGGAGGGCCAAGAGATCCCTGCCCTGTTGCAGTTCTTGCTTGCTGAAAGAGACTGAGAAAAGTTGTCTAAACACAGCTGGGTGGCTCTGTGTCCTTTACAGCTCTAATCCTCAGATCTCTCAGAGATCCTGCCCTTCTTTCCCCAGCTCCATGTCTCTGTTGGCCAGCTTTTCTAACCCAGTATCACCTGTTCCTATCTGCAGTAGGGGATGCACAAAGGAACATTTTCCACAACGAGCAACACAACAGTGGCAGAGACAGCTCTGGAAAGTTGCTTTGGGTTGGTCACAATACATTAATAGTCCTAATCCTGCTAAGGTCTCTAGAAAAAAATATGGTCCCATTAACAGGGATAGAGCTATTAGCCAGACATTTCATTGCAGGAGAGAATAAATCTGTCCCACCATTTGTATTTGTTAGAGAAAAATTGCATGGTCATTTGTGTTGAGAAACAGACACCACCACACCCACCTCACCAAGCCTCTCACACATGAAATCCTCCCAGCCATCCTCAGGAGGTGACTCAGGGATGAAAAGCCAGTCAGCACCAGAAGCCAAAGCTGAAACTAGCGCAAGGTACCTGGAGAGGGAGAAGAGAGTCAGCTTGTGAATGACAACCCCAGGTATCAATCATAGTGAAGGAACTGGCAGGATCCAAAGTAATTCAGGACTCTGCAGATTTGGGCAACGGGTGGGTGGCAGTCCATTCTACTGCACACACCTCTCTTTAGATTTGATTCCCTAATTGGAAACCCACAAGCCCCTAAGTCTATCTTAATATAACAAATAACAACAGAGGTCTTTTCTTACCCACAGTGCCTGCCCATCACTTCCAACACAAACGTTCTCTGGTGACTGCAAAGCAAAATAAGAGAGTAAAGACTTGTCCAGATGATAATTCAGTGCATGTTTCAACTGCATCTTAGTGCAATATTCTCTCTCTCTCTCATACACACACACGAGAGAGAGAGAAAGAGAGAGAGAGAAGCTGGACAGTGGGAGGAGACAGCATCAATGCTGGGAGTATGAGCCCACAAATATGCTTGACAGCTTGCTGCTGGTGAGTATTTTTTTTTATTCTGGCCAGTCTCCTGAGCCTGAAGGGAATCTCCCTGACCTTGTACTGACTTCGGATGGATAAAAAAGCAGCAGGATATCTCTAGACTTTGGAGAAGACATTTTGCTGCTTACTCAGCAAGACTCTGGATGTAAGGAATGAGCTCCTATGGTCACACTGCACCTTGGAAGTGATCAGCAGGATGTCACAATTAAGACCCCCACCTTCTCTCTAAATAAAAGGGGAAGGCAACTTTGTGGAGCCTAGCTTGGAAAACAAACCATATTGGCTGGGTGGGGGTGACCATGCTGCTGCTCCTCTTTTCTGAAAAAGTGTAGGGTTGTGTGTTTGAGCCCAGGAGAGACAGACTGTGCCTGGTAGAAGGCTGCTGCAATGGTGGCTGTTCACTTCTGAAGATTTGTGGAGCCACATGGCCGAAAAAGGCAATCAGGTCTTGCTTCTCGATCATTTGAGAAAACAGATATTGCTATATTAGGGCTCTAGCACAGCAGCTCTAAAGTGGAACAGTAATAATCTAACATGGATTGTGAGTGTATGTGTGTGTGGAAAGGTATTCACATTTTCTTAGCAACATATTGCTGAATGAGTAGGGAGAAGCACAATATCTAAGCCACAGAAATGCTGTACTTGATGAAGACATTCAGGTACTTGACAAATGAGTTCCTTTTATAGTGCAAAAAGAAAAGCAAAGAAAAATTCCAAACAATTATCTGGAAATGCTCTAACAGGAGTTAGGCCCAGAAAAGCAGTTTCATCACCCCTTGGAAAAAAATACCACAGGGGAGGAAGTAACTGCTGGTTATGTAGCCCTCAGGCTTGTCCTAGGCATGGTGCAGCCTTGTGAAAAGGAAGATAGAAAGCAAAAGACCTGAGAAATAATTTTGCTGACCTCTGGGCAGTCGTAGTGATTGCATCAATCACCTCCATGATACGATGCAGGGCAGAGTCAGTGCCAATGGTCATATCTGTGCCACAGAAATCGTTGTCAATGGAACCCACCAGGCCCACAATGTTTAAATGACAGTATGTCTGAGATACCTCCTCTGTGATCTTCCCTGAGAAAGACATAGAGAGAGAAAATTAACAAATGTGTTTGAATGAGATGTTATCTGTCCAGGATATAACAACTAAAAATTTAAAGAGCAAGACAGTATATCCTATAGCAAAAAAACAGGATGAAGTTAGCTCAACTGGAAATGGTTATTTGTTACTTTGACTGAAGTATTGTCTTTCTCCTAGGTGCAACTGTAAATGAGATTCTAACATTAATGTATTTTCACTTTACCAAATTCACTTTACCAAATTCAGTTGCCATCTCTTGTCTACTCTGTCCCAGTTCTTGTTTCGTTATCTTAATCTCATCCATTATCTTCTGAAACATATCCAGAGGGGAAAACCCTTCCAGGGATACATCCAGGGTCTCTGCCACTTCTTTGATTGTCATTCTTAAAGCCAAAGAAAAAACCCTTCAAATTTCCAATATAGCCACAATTCCCAAGCAAAGAGTAATTTGCTTCTTTTTCCACCAATAAGGGGGTTAATATTCCAGGCCTGTTGACATCATCTGGCCAGCACAGTTCTTATCTCCCGCACGTCCAAGAATGCAAAACAAATTTGGTTCACAGCGCCGAACAATTAGTAACATACTTGAACAGCAGATTCGTCTAAAGAAAGTAGTCCAAGAAAAAGTAGTCCCAGACATATATCAATCAAATAATCATCTAGATCAGATTTTCTCTTCGGGTAAGTTGCCCCTCATCCGTTTTAATCTTTATAGTTTCCAAATTCAGGCCAGCTTTTTGCCATAAAAAATAAGATAAGCTTTTTAAATTTTCTTTCCTCCTCCTTAATTCCTTGTATAAAAGAGAGAAGTGTAACTCACCCAGGTATCTTGATTTCTGATTCTTAAACAAATCTCTTTTACTGTAGTAATTTAAGCCAAATGATAAGATTAGACAGAAGAAAGCTCGCCCATTGTGGATCGTTTAAAAGAAAAAACGTCTCGCTTTTTTCAGCCCAGCTTGCTGGAAGTCCTAACTCCGTCCTCGGCTGCTAGGTATGCCTTCCTTTCCCAGGGAATTCCTGATCGATTCCAGCCACCGACAGCCTAACAAAGTTTCTGTGGATAATCTTCGGTTCACCCTTGCCTGGGAGAACATTTATACCAGTCAAAGTTCCCTTTTGACTGATTTTAAACTGAAAAAAGCTTCCTCTGAGACAGAGCTCATCTCAGAGGCAGCCACAGGCGGAGCAATCCTTCCGGGAAGTGCAGAATCACATTTTTAACTAGGATTTCTTTTTAAAAGGAACAGGATGCAAATTAGGCCCTACATATCAAGTTAGCATTGACTCCATTGAAACTGAAAGCTTTCTAAACATAAATATAACTGGCCTCATGTACTAAATGAGTTACTATTGTGTAATTTTTGGAGAGATGAAAGGACCAAACATTTGTTCCTTGACTGCTTCCTTTCCAAGGTGTTTAGAGTGATATATTGCGTTCTTGGTTACAGACACAATCTCATGTATCTGAATAAATTTTTGTTTAGGCAGGCCTATCCAGACGTGCAGATGTTGGTGTGATTTAATCTTTTTTAAATTTACTTTTAATTATCTTTTAAAAATTTGATTTGTTTATATTAAATGTTTTAAGAAATTGTTTTAACTGTTTTTACTGATTTTTAAAAAATAATTATAGTATTTTTTGTAAACTGCTTAGAGGTTTATTTCAAGGTGGTTCATGACAGATGCTCTTGGAGGTCGCTGATTCAAAGGGTCGCCATAAGTCGTAGTCGACTTGGAGGCACATAACAACAACAAAATTATTAATTTAATTAATAAAATAAAATAAATAACATTTGTATTCCAAGCTATAAAGATGCATAAGCAACTTTTTACAGAATTGTTAGTTTTTAATTTTGTCCTATTGTTTTTCTTCTTCTTACAATTAGGCTCTCTTGTATTTCTGAGTTTCTTTCCCCTTCATTGTATGGAATCAATTATATTTGGAATTTAAAGGTGTGTGGACTATCTATAAACTTTAACAGTCCTCATGGGTCGGACCCCTGTGTTTGTATTTCTGTGTAACTGTTTTTACTTCTTTTCCTTCTGCTCACTGCACATATGAATTGAGGTATAAGAGGGTGAGTGAGTCTGTGGTTGAATTTAAAGAGGTTCACAACAACTTTCAAAGTCACTAATAGTGAGATGTTTTCACAAACGTTGTAAGGACACTGATGTCAGGAAGTAAGGTGAAGTGGGATTTTGCAGAAATTAAATGAGGAATGAAAACAAATTACAGGCATTTGCAACTATTTCAAAACAAGTTTTTATTGATAGTTTTTTTCCTCCCCAAACACTCACTGCAGTTTTTCTCCCAGAGCCCAGTTGTGAGCTGTTGTGTTACTAACCATGTGGAATGTGATTGTATGAGCCACTGGCACCTATTTGATTTTGCTTCAGACATTATTTAATGTGATGATGGACTCCCTATCCCTGTCATAATGCATTTCAGAAATCTTTTGTTTTAGGGGTTTGTTTTTTAGAGGAAAAATGCCTGAAGGTTGGGGAGTCCCCTTCTGTATAATGGTTGCATAGGAGTGCACACCCAGCCAGATTTTAAAGTGATAAACAGCAGCAATGCCATCTCCCTCTAGCAATGCTAGCACCACTTTGTGATTTTTAAAAAAAATGTTTTATTTCTTTAAAGCCTGTGCCCATCCTTGCTAATATGGCACCCATGCAGGGATGCACATCTAACAAGGTATTATTTTTATTTTAAAAAGAGATAACTGGCGTAAGAGGTGCAAAGCATAATATCACACTATTGTCACTGAAAAGTCTCCTGCAGGAACAAGAGCACAATGAGTAAAATGTGCTTGTGCCACACTTCCAATGGCTGCTTAGAAAGGTCCTTGATGACTTAAATCAGCAGATTCTGCTGGATTGTTACAAAGTCTTCTACTGAAATCCGCACACAGTCAGCCATGAGTAGAAGGCCATAAATAAAATACCTATAAGTGGGGCCTGCAACAAAATCTTGCAGTGTACACTCGCATCATAATAGGAGTGCTCCAGTTCAGGATACCAGCCAGCCACTGAAGCCCTCATAGAGGATGCAGTAAGTTGAAAAGGGCTCAAGTAGGACATTCCACTCATGACACCCATCCCAGTTTTATGTTTTCATTTTCCGACATTCAACATTCTGAAGATACTGAGCATGCTCAATCCTTAAAGGGCTGGGGAAGAGGGGTTACTCCCTAAGTGTTTTTTTTGGGGGGGTGCTTCTGCAAACCTCTGGATTCCCCCAAGCACAGAGATACATCCCTCTTGTTTTTCAGAGGCCCCATATTAGCTCCAATCCTGTTGACACTCATCAAGTGAGCTCACTGCTCAGAAGAGTTCTAACATTTAAGACCGATACTGGGAGCTCTCTGAGGTAATCAGGCACCAAGTTGGTATTGGTATTTGGATGCGAAGGGGACCAAGGTTCACACATACCTTCTTTGACCAGTTCCTCCAAAAGACCACCCCACTCTGTGCGGAAGATATTTGCACCAGTCAGGCTGCCATCCCCACCAATGACGCACAAGTTGGTGATGCCATGCTGTACCAGGTTGTACGCAGCCTGGAGACGGCCCTCCCGTGTCATGAAAGCTTTGCAGCGGGCACTGCCAATGATGGTACCACCCTACAAATAAAGAAGCCAGATGAGAAAGGAAACTCAAACCAGAAATCAGAAGTCAGCAGACAGAGCCACAGATGAGCCCACAAGCCATCAACAACATAGGACTAGACTTTGAAGAACTGGGAGTTCCAATAGGAAGTCAACATGGGGACTTTCTACAGCAGGGGTGGGGAACCAGTGCCCCTCAAAATGTTGGACTACAGCAACTATCACTCCCAGCCGGAATGGCCAATGGGAGCTGTGGTCCACCAACATCTGGAGGTCTACAAGTTGCCCACTCCCATTCTAACGGGAGACATTAACCAAACTATGTCTTCTTTGAAGCTCCAGATTCAAGTATCCTCTAACTACAGGAGGTCTATGCCACACAGTCCTAGGAAGAAAATGCAGGATTATTATTTCTATCCTGTTGTACCAGTGGAACTCCAGTACTACTAGGTATGAGGATAAGAGCAATAATCCCAAGGCATGGAATTAGTTTGATACACCAATATGACACGCCAAAATGCCAAGGAGGGAGATTGAACTGCCAAGCTTGCCTGTTCAAGCCATGCTGCCAGATCTGTGGTATTCAGTGGACTTGCTGTTGCAGTCTTTATAAATCATGCTATAGCTCTGAACATTGCTAAAGTAATATGTGCCACTCAACAGCTGGCTTCACTACCAAGGCAACTCTCCTTTTGAAAGGATCTTGGGCAATGCAGCTAGGGGAACGCAGGCCTTTCATAGCAGGAGCCCAGCCAAGTTTGACACAATCTGTTCTGTCCCCAATCACAATACTGGGGCATCTCTCATTTCACTCAAAGTCACACTTGTTCCTTGATGCACTGTCTACAGAACTGCTACTCAGCTGCTTCTCCGACTGGGATCCTCACAGTGCTGATGAACACAGCTGTGATGGGGGGAAACTGTCTTCCCTAACACCCTACTCCCTTGCATAGCAGAAGAGCTATAGGATTAGCACAGCAAACCCACACCCATTGAACTAGAACTCTGAACTATAACCAGTAAGCATCGCTTTGGAGGAAGCAAGCAAGAGGGGTCGAGAAACACAAAGATGGGAGGGGGTGCAAGTTGCTGCTGTTATTGGTAAATATAAAGAGCAATGTGCTGTGGAGGCCTGGAGAGGGAGAACATGCTGTTAGCACAGTTAGATCATTGCTTGGAGTGCTGTTCTATCCTGTTAAAAAGAAGCAAGAGGACCACAGAAACTGATACAACTGCTATCCTTATTCTCCTCTTTAAGAAAAAGGTTGTAGGATAGTCTGCACGGGCAGAAAAAATAAAGCACTGTATACAGCATGCTGGCCTTGCTTAAGCCTACGTTCATCAAAAACAGCTGGCTGTATCAACAACATCAGAAAGACATGAAGGGTGAGAGAGGAGAGGGGGCAATCCTGAAGAGACATGCAAGACCAGACTGTTACCTGAGGGAAAGGAGACACACCAGTCAAATTGAGAAAGGCTCTAAGAAGAAGGGGAAAACAATACAAACACTATTATGAGTGGGTTGAGTGGGTCCAGTTCAGATAGCCCCTGACTATGGAAGCAATTTCAGCTCAATGGTGTGAGAACCACAGCACTCTCCCTCTCTACTATCACCCCCTCACCCCCTGGAAGGATGCTATACCCAGATGAACAGAACAGAGCTGGATTAAACCCAGCCTGCAGCAGAGTTTCTGAGACATCTGGAATTACTGGGGGATAACCCAGGCTGTGGCATAGTCATATTCTGAAAGGCCCAAAACATGGGACCTGAAACAATATGCAGCAATGCAGAATGCTGCTACAGTGAATACAGTAACATGAAACAATATACAATGATGACAGACAATGGAAAATGACACAATAATGCAAATATGACTGTTATTCCGGATTGTTAAACTGTTTCAATGGTTCTTCAGACATTCATAATACTCAAATTTCAGCAGACAAATATTTATTTATATATTATATTTATACCCTGCCTTTCTTTTCATGATAGAAACCAAAGGTGGCTTACATATGGTTCCCAGGCAGTCTCCCATCCAGGCACTGACCAGACCTGACCTTGCTTAGCTTCAGCAGGGTGCTGGCCTCATGTGCCTTCAGACCATAGCCTGGGACTTCTAATGCCAAGCAGGGTCTGCTTCTCTCCCGATTAGAGGTAATTAGAAGTCATTTTCCATTGTCTGTCATCATTGTATATTGTTTTATGTTACTATATTCACTGTGGCAGCATTCTGCATTGCTGCATATTGTTGTTTCAGGGTCCTATGTATTGGGCCTCAATATATTTATCTATTCTGTGATTCACAGTCATTGTGCTAGCTTTTATTGTTTTGCTAGTTTACATTTCGGCTGCATGCGACAGTGCTTTTCATTGTTCTTTCCAAATTTGGGTAGTGACTTTTTCTGTGTATTTTGTGGTTGCACTAGGAACCCTCTCCTTTTGGTTGGCAGTATGGTCATATTCTGAACACTTGACCAAAGCAGGGTACATATATATATATATAGCAGGAAGCTGTGGCCATTTCGGGATTCCTTGAAATCTGTACTTGTGCTGTACACATATTTTAAATGTCATGATCTATTTTCATCAGGCATTTTGTATTTGGGTACAGATATAAAGTACAAAATACACACACATCTAGTCAGGTATGACACACATATATATTGACTGTGGCTTTTTCCACACAAGCAGAAGCCCAATCCTCCTTTTCCAGGCACTACCTGAACATACTTTTGAAGGAAAACATTGCAGTTTACACAAATGTGTCACTTCATACAATCCTAACCCCGGCTGGGCAACAGCAGGGCACAACGGGTTGGTGGAGATGCCACTACAACTGCAGCCTTGCTGCTGCTTGCAGAAGCCAGGAAAAGCTAGTTGCTTTGCAACATCAGCTCCAGGGCTGAGGCAGCAAGTGGGCCCAGATCAGACTCCCTTGTCACAGTTTACAGCTTGCTAGTTCAGCTCAGGATCCAATAGATCATTGCCTGTCTTAATTCTGACCCTTCCCCACCTTTGAAACACTCCATTTTAGGGCTTTATGTTGATTACTGCCAGTGCAGATACCACCAGAGGCAGCTTCCACACTTTTGGCAGTTGGAGTCAGGTCCCCTGTACTAACAGACCCTCCCCGCAGGCAGAGCCCAGCATAGCTGGGCAGAGTTGTTCAGAGGGACATCTCCATCTCATCCAAGCACATTCCAGCACAGCGGATTGGGAAGCTGGATTGCAGTGCCACACTATGAGTGTGTATTTTGTATTCACCTGAAAATGGAAGTGTTTTCTGCTAATGAAAATGGATCCCTATCCAAATATCTGGTAAGAAGTAGCCTGAAGACCTCTTTCCCCACCAGCAGTCAGTCAATAAAAGGCAATAGAAAAGATATCCCACAATGCTCAGCAAGGGCACCAGGCTCTTCCACTCATCAAGTCTTGTGATGGACTAGAAATCTAGGATTCTGACACAATTACACTGTTTCACATTACCTGGGGTGGGGAAGAGTCAGTTGTCAATAATATGCACTGTTTAAACACCTATACTAGCTGGGGGTCTGATCTAAAATCTGACAAGGCCCTGGCAATCATTTTTGTAACAAAACACCCTTTCTCGAACCCGAGGAAGGAAAAAGTCAATTTATAATCTCTGAAAAACACTTAGGAATCACATGACACAGCTATTTTCAAATTGTGCCATCACAAATTAATTCATATCACTTGTGGTTGTTTGCAGGGGTGGGTCACGAATATTTGTCCAACCCACCTGCAATAAATTGCTCTTTTTGTAGAGCAAGCCCAAAATCACTATTTGACTTTTTCTGAAATCTGGCACAGAGAAGAAATCAATCATAAAGATGAGGGGAAAGGGCAAGTTATGCATGCCAGGCAGACAGATGAAATAGAAGGGATTTCTCTGGAGGATGTCCATATGTAAAACAATGACTGACAAGGAGAAGGAATGTATTTTTTTCTGTGCAGGAGTTTTGGATTGGGGCATGCATCAGGTATGAAATAATGTTAAATCAACTGACAGGAGATTTGTCTGACTGGATTGCTTTCTTCCATCTCCACCCTTCCCTGAGATTTTCCTAGGAAAATGTTCCTTAGTAAACTGCTGGAAAGCTGATGCTAAATATCCCAACTGAGAGAGAGACCCTGCCTCATCTCACAATTAGGGCCACATTAGGTAGCAAAGAGGAGAGGCCTCTATCTGAGACACCAAAGCGCTTACCCCTTATACAGAGTCAGACTTAATTGGACCATCTAGCTCAGTATTGTCTACACTGACTGGTAGCAGCTCTCCATGGTTTCAGGCAGCAATCTTTTCCTGCCCTACCTGGAGATGCCAGGGACTGAATCTGGGGCTCCTTGCATGTGAAGTTTGTGCTCTACCACTGAGCTACAGCCCTTTCTCAATGCTCCTCAAGTTTCTGTTAGCGAAGAATGAGTGGAATCAATGCAGGGCAGCTCCTTAACATCTTACCATTTGTGCTTTCTCTAGAACTCCAATAATATTATATATAATATATTATATGGTATATTATTTGGTACAATAATATACCAAAACGCTCCTCCTTTTCCCCTGAAGTGGCAGCAAGAATATCCCCCATCTTTGATGAGGCCATCTTAGCCAGCTACCCAAACCATCACAGGACTTTTCTTAAACCAAACAAGTGATTTCATTTCCAGCACTAGTCAGCATAAAACATCTTTTTGGTCTGTTATCTAACTGGCTGCACCCTAGCTATATTCACTTCTCTGAATTCATGTACTGTAGACTCTTCCTCCAAGAGATCCCTATTTCCACCCGTTTAACATGGACCCTTCTAGGAGGAGATTGCTTCAGCCTATTCCATCAAGTTTGGAAAGAACACTGGTATTAATAAAGGGCACTGGAAGGCATGGGAGTTGAAACAAGCCATAACTGGTGATCGGTGTGACAAAGCCTGAGAAGCTGAACAGATCTTTTGGAGAAATAAGTAGGCTATGTTGCTATACCACCACAGACCTTTTCCCTCTCCTTGACTAGCAAACTGCATCTGCATTTCAGAAAAATGGGACCACAAGAAGAGATGGTATGTCTCACTAACACTATAAATTATTCACTAATAGGCAAAAAACCTTGTGGTTTAAGAGCATACCTATAGCCCACAGATATTTCTATCAAACTTTAAAAAGCAGGGAAATTGCGCAGCTATAGTGAATGTACCAATCAAACGTACCATGTAGCAGGAGACCTGACCTCCTCTCTGAGATATTGGCCTGCCCTATAAATTTGTCAAAATGCAAACACCATTTGGGTTGGTCTTTCACAGTCCAATCCACTTGCTGTGTAGCTTGCAAGAATTTGGTAACATGTGCCTTTGAGCATATGGTGAGTGGTGGCAACACCTGCCATCTCCAAAGATAGAGAATTACATTTTTGTATGTTTGTTGGTGTTCTTCTTACTTTGCTTCTTTCCTGTGTTACTAATGTTTCTACAGAGAATCTAAACTAGAAAATTTTATTTCCCTCATTATTCATCCTAGAAATCTGTGTCAAATTTATTTTTATTAATTCCAAAGCCTTTTTATTGGTCAGTGTCATATGATGGTGAAGACAGCCTTTTGTGTTTCAAATTGGAGGTTATGTTCTATTTCTATTTTGGGTGCATTAACAGTTGAATCTGAAACTGCAGTTTGATGTAAAATCAGACAGATTACAATATGTTGCTACTTCAGCAATGACTTTAGCTGCTATGTTTAAACCACTTTATTTAAAGCAAGGTGGGCACGGTCAATTAAAAACATAGAACACACCTAGAATTTTGCTAGAATATATTTCACCTCCCACTGTTTTATCTTGTGCAAATTGAGACACTCCTGAGGTCCACTGGAGACTATTCTGCAGAAGTCAGTGCCATTATTTGTTGTAAACTGTCCAGAGAGCTTTGGCTATGGGGCCGTATAAAAATGTAATAAATACATAAATAATTCCACAATTATGTTTGGAGTTTTTTTAGTGTAAATTTTGCAAAGTGTTGCTGTACTTCACATCTTCACAGAAACAGAATCAAAAGAAAATGATTTCCTATAGGAAACTTCACTAAAATTGCAAAGGAAATCAGACATATTTAAAGTGACCATCTGAACTATATCAACTGTCTTAATAATGTTGCTTCCTCCCTGCTAAAACAAGATCAGCACAGCACATGTCTTGTTTCTGTTATTTGGGCTGGTTGCAGGTGTTGCCACCACTCACCATATGCTAAGAGGCACATGTTACCAAATTCTTCCAAGCTACACAGGAAGTGGATTGGACTGTGAAAGACCAACCCAAATTGTGTTTGCATTTTGACCAATTTGTAGGGCAGTCCAATATCTCAGAGAGGAGGTCATAATAATAATAATAATAAATTTTATTTGTTAGTCGCCTATCTGTCCGAATTAACAGACACTTTAGGCGACTTACAGCAAACATAATAAAATACAGTATACAATCAAAAAAGGCACAAGGTAGTCTAAAACATCAATTAATACATTATAAAAACTCATCCACCCTGAGGATTCTGTAGGCCTGCCTGAATAGCCAGGTCTTTAAGGCTCGGCGAAAACCCATCAGGGAGGAGGCATGTCGGAGATCCAAAGGAAGAGAATTCCAGAGAGTGGGGGCCACAACCGAAAATGCCCTCTCTCTGGTCCGTACCAGTCTAGCTGTTTTGGCTGGTGGGACCGAGAGAAGGTCCTGCGTGGCTGATCTTGTTAGGCGGCCTAATTGGTGATGCTGGAGGCGTTCCTTCAGATAAACTGGGCCGAAAACCGTATAGGGTTTTAAAGGTCAAGACCAACACCTTGAATTGGGCCCGGTAAACAACTGGTAACCAGATCAGATCTCCTGCTACCCTGGTGCATTCACTATAGCTGCCCAATTTCCCTGCTTTTTAAAGTTTGATAGAAATATCTGTTGGCTATAGGTATGTTCTTAAACCGCAAGGTTTTTTGCCTATTAGTGAATTTCCCTGCTTTTTAATCCAGGAAGTAAGAAATGGGATCCTGTCCAAATTTGCTGAGAATAGATTGATCATTTGCATGCTTACTGAGGTCAGTGGGATTTACTCCCCTGCAATCATGCTTAGGATACGTGAAACTGACCACAGGGGATGGGGAGGGGAGGAGAAGGGAGGGGAGGAAATGCAGAGGGGAGGACTGGGATGGGAGCAGGCAGGAGGGGGAGGGGAGGAGAAAGACAGGTTTGATCATTTGCATGTTTGTTGAATTCAGTGCAATTTACTCCCACACAATCATGCTTAGGATAGGTAAAAGTGACCGGGGGGGGGGGGAGGGAGGGCTGGAGTGGGCAGGGGAGGAGAAAGAAGGAATAAGGGAGGGGAGGAGGGAGAGGAGAGGGGAAGAAGGGGAAAAGCAGGTCTGATCATTTGCATGCTTATTGAGTTCAATGGGATTTACTCCTATGCAATCATGGTTAGGATAGGAAAAACTGACCATGGGGGAGGAGGCGGGGGAAGGGGAAGGAGCGTATTGGAGGGGAAGAAAGGAAAGGGGAGGGGAGGGCAGGTTTGATCATTTGGATGCTTATAGAGTTCAATGGCATTTACTTCTGTGCAATCATGCTTAAGATAGGTAAAACTGACCATGGGGATGAGGAAGAGGAGGGGGAGGAGCGGGAAAGGGAAGGAGGGGATTGGAAGGGGATGGGTAGGGAGGGGCAAAGGGAGGGGCAAAGGAAGGGGGCGGGAGGGTGGGTTTGATCATTTGCATACTTTTTGAGTTCAATGGGATTTATTTCTGTGCAATCATGTTTGAAAATGGAAATGGACTGCCTTCAAGTCAATCCTGACTTATGGTGACTCTATGAATAGGGTTTTCATGGTAAATGGTATTCAGAGATGGTTTTACCATTGCCTTCCTCTGAGACTGAGAGGCAGTGACTGGCCCAAGGTCACCCAGTGTGCTTCATGGTTGTGTGGGGATTCAAATCCTGGTCTCCCAGGTCCTGGGGGAGGGGCAGGGAGGGGAGGGGAAGCCCTTTTCCTTTCTAAAAGGAAAACATTGTGAACAGTATCACTGTTTTTCAGCCTTTCCCCTACCTTTCTATTCTACAGCAGGCACATATAGCCTCCCACCCAAATTTAAACCAAAGCTGCCCCTGGCCACATCCACACCAGGCCTTTATTTCACTTTGGACAGTCATGGCTTCTCTCAAAGAATCCTGGGAAGTGTAGTTAGGGAAGGGTACTGAGAGTTGCTAGGAGACGCCCTGTTCCCCTCGCAGACTTCAATCAGAGTGGCTGACTGTTAAACCAGTCTGGCCACTGAAGCTCTGTCAGTGGAACAGGAGTCTCCTCTCAACACCCTTCACAAACTACACTTCCCAGGATTCTCTGAGGGAAGCCACGACTGTCTCAAGTGAAATCAAAGTCTGGTGTGGGTGTGGCCCCAATTAGGCAAGCCCAGCAGCTGTGAGTCTGGCTTTTAAAACACCGACAGTTGGTTCTTACTGAGCATGCCTGTGCTTATCATAGGGTCCCAGCCAAAATTTATGAAATTAATTAAAAATCAGCCAAGCATTTTTTTAACTTTTAAACTGCAGAAGTTGAAGGTCAGAGTATGGGGCAAGGTCAGTATTAGGATTACAGGGATAACCTGGCTTCAGTTGTCCATGCTCTGGTAACCTCCAAATTAGATTACTGCAATGCACTCTACGTGGGGCTGCCTTTGAAGATGGTTCAGAAACTGCAGCTTGTGCAAAATGCAGCGGCCAGATTGGTAACAGGGACCAGACGGTCCAAACATATAAAACCGATTCTGGCCCGCTTGCATTGGTTGCCTGTATGTTTCCAAGCTCGATTCAAGGTGCTGGTTTTGACCTATAAAGCCTTAGACGGCTTGGGACCACAATACCTGATGGAACGCCTCTCCCGATACGAACCCACCCGTACACTACGTTCAAGATCAAAGGCCCTCCTCCGGGTGCCTACAAGGGAGGGTAGCAACAAGAGAGAGGGCCTTCTTAGTGGTGGCCCCCAAATTATGGAATGACCTCTTTGATGAGGTGCGCCTGGCGCCAACACTGTTATCTTTTCAGCGCCAGGTCAAGACTTTCCTCTTCTCCCAGGCATTTTAGCATGTGTTTTTAAATTGTTTTTATATTGTTTCGAATTTTAAAATTGTGTTTTAAATTGTTTTTAAAATATGTTTTTAAATTGTGTATTTGTTTTAATGTTTTTGATTGCTGTAAACCGCCCAGAGAGCTTTGGCTATGGGGCAGTATACAAGTGCAATAAAATAAAATAAAATAAATAAATAATGAATTTCAACAGATTATGAGAACTCTGAGAGAAAAAAGTCCAAAAGGGCTCTGAGGTTTTTTTCTCTCTCTCCTTAGACTTTGAACTCTCTATTCTGTCTGACTGTTTTGTACATCACCATGAAAATTGAGAAGGTTGTTAAGCAAGCGTTTCTGAGTTCAGGACTATAAGTTTTGTAAGCTTTAGTTTTGAAATGAGCTTATGGGAAGCATCAGAATGGCATGGGGGGTATTTTCAATTTAACATTGCGGAATGTGAAAAATTCCCGCTGGCTATAGTATACAGCCACTTTTGTGGCTGTATAATTATCCCAGCTCAGAAAGGTACACCTAATCTAAATCACTCAGAGAGTCAAGTAAGAGTTCTGTACTCTAGGAGTACAGCTATAGACAGACTTGAGATGGAAAACGTCATAAGGCCTGTCAATTTGCATAGCAGGGGGTCAGGAAGGGCAAACATTCAAGCCTTACCAGTTGAATGATGTTGGACACACTGAGCCAGTTTGCCTGCTTGATGTTCTCTCCTCCTTCTACCAGTCCCTCATAACCCTAAAAGAGGAAAGACAGCAACGTGAAGGTGCCATTGCATCAGGAAAGCTTGTTCCGTGTTCCACTAAAATTAATCCTGCATAAGGTATCTAGCAAGAGTCCCTTAAAACATACTAAAATACTCCTCCCCATCTCTCAAAATAGCTTTTATGTACAGCAGACCTATGAAAGAGGCAGTATATAAAACAAAGCAGACCCCCACCACAGGTTCTGCCAACATATCTCAGCCCTAAGCCCCCCCTCTTATCACTTCATCATATTCCTCACATGACAACAATACAAAGACTGACACTGAAATGGGAAGTCCTTGAATATACACAAATAAAATTATAAAAATGTCAAGGTCGAACGTTACAAAGACAAACTGTACATTATAACAACTTTTCTACAGCATAGCATTCAGTCTTGACTGTTTATAGCAGACTTCTTTCAGCAGCACAACAGAATTTCTTGTACAGCTTGCTGAACTGTGGGAAGCTCACGAGAAAAACTATAGAATTGAAACAGCTCAGCAAACAGGAAAACCTGTTAACAGAACCTGAACAGTTTAGGTTTTGCCTCTCTTACAACTGCCTGCCCCAATTTACAACTAGAATGGATTTTATTGTGGATTTACAGTTTGAAGTTACCATAAGAACAAATATTGTTTTTGCCCGTTTAACTCACTATTGTCATTGCTTTAACTTTTCTACAAAGATCATACTAATGTTTTTTGAAAGTGTTATTAATGCTACTCAGCTTCAGCACTATTGGGGATATCTTATAATTAACTGTGCTATCACAGAAATATAATGTATTCAGCATTTGCTTTTGTAAAACGTGTTGTTAAATTCTTATACTACAATTCCATGGTTTGTCAGTTTTTGTGGAATGGTGATCTTAGGTGACATTTAGTTCTAATTTGATAATCATGCTTCCCCTGTTTTCTTTTTTGTTTTCTTTTTTTTAGTTGCGATTCATATGATCATTGGTTAAACTGTGACATAACTGCACCTTAGGAACATTAGTTTACTGCATGACTTATACTGTGAATTGCGAAATCTGGCTTCAGATGTGCTATCTGGGGCATGTATTAGATTCCTGGCTTCACTTTAAAAAAATTAGGCAATTTATTTTATCCCTGTGGGTAATGGAAGGGTGTTTTGTTTTTTTAAAGGCTACACCAGTGGCCAGGATCCAGATGGTCATATGCACTTGGTTCATTTGCACATCTAATTTTACTTTTTGTATATCCATTCTAGAAACTGTCCCCTGGATTCCCAAGCATGTTTTGTAAACTCCCAAAAGCTCACAAAACAATGTACTGATACCAATACTGCTTGTGGGAAATTTGCAGAATTCACCTTTCCAAGCTGCTGAATTATAGAGGGAGCAATGGAGTCAGTTATGTTTCTTAATTACACAGCCCTTGCCAGGGCAGTTTCTGAGGACCAACCTTCAGAGAAAGAGACTGATACTTTTACCACATCAACAAGGCCCAGGCCCAGTTTGGATGATACACTGTATTATTTTCTCTCTATGCATGCTTGGTAGGGAGTTCATACCTTCCTATTATGCCCATCAGACAGATCTGGTCTGCCTCTGACACCCCCTATATGTCCAAAGTTTGAATAAGGTTATACATACATAAAAGTCAATGTGCATCAGCCCAAATCATACAGTTGATTTCCTCCCACCCACCCCGATTCTGGGAATTGGCCCGTCACACAGTGGAATTTATGCATGCACACCCAACGCAAATGTGGCCAGTAGTGTCAAGAGGTGGGACAGGCACACTTGTGAGCAGGGCATAAAAATGTGATCTCACTCTCCCAGTGCTTAGAGGAAGGAGATAGGAAGCAGGATAATCTAAACCAGGCTCCACTTTCATTTTCATGTCCTCACAGTCTCCCAGCGGCTGTCCAACCCTTTTATAAGGGCAAAGCTATACCAATAACCATCCCCACACCAACAAACAAACAAAACAAAACAGCATTTTGAAGAGGGGAAATTTGAACCTCATAGATCAGGAACACTTTTGCTCCAATATATATTCCCATGCGAGTTACGGCTCGGACAGCAGCATTCATACCTGGAGAGATGGAACACAAGGTAAACAATGGTCTCAACTTGAGCTAAACTGGTGCAGAGCTCTGCACTTTTATCTCAGCAAAAACCATGGCTAGTTTTGCATAGAGCCACACACAGGAAAAGATGTTCTGTACTTAGGTATTTGTTGGGCATGGCACAGAGGGCTTACAGTCCACAGTCCTAGATAAACTTATCAGGGAGTAAACTCTACTGAACACTGTGGGATTTACATCTGATTAAATATGCAAAGGATTGCTTTGTTGGAGTACTCAAGGTGGCATTAGTGACATGCTGTTTGTCAGTAACATGGTAACTCCTAGCATGGCAAGGCTAATACACCAAAAATGAAGACAAGGAACAAGTATAATTGGATGAGAAAGAAAATGATATGAATGAAATCCCACAAAAGTTCCACAAAAAAACACAGCATACTTGGGAATGCATGAGTGTTTTTCTGACATATTAATTGTGTATGTGCACCTTTATTATATTTTAGCTGCCAAAGGAAAATGCCAAAGATTCTGTAGCCTCACTCCCACATTTGAAAGAATTACTAGGGAGGAGGGAAGCAAGTTTTTAAATAAAATATATTAACTTTTAATAAATCATGAAAAATTAACCAACAGACTGATTTTTGCAAAAGCAGCAGATATGTCATTGCCAAGTTAAAAGAGGAAACAGGACAGGACTTTCCCAGCCATTGCAGTTCCAGAGATTTCTCAATTAGAAATAAAGTGTTCAAAATCTGTGACAGAGATGCAATGAGGAGAAACAATACACACTGAGGACTCAGGCTTCATTTGGCCTAAATACAAGGCAGTCAAACTAGCGAGGGATGAAAGGCTTTAGAACTAGTGTCATTTGTCAGCATTTCATATACTCTCTCACTTAATTCATCCACTGAATCTTGGTACTTGCATGGTGCCTTTCCTAATGCATGAGTAATCCTAACAGCCTTGCAATGTAGAATGTAGTACTGCAAGCTAGCAGGGGTGAGGTGGGATTATAACAATAGGAAAGTAGCAGCTTGCCTAAGTCCACCCACTGAGTAAGTGGCTGAGCTGGGATTTGAACTGTAAATTCCCAACTTACTGTATTACGTCCCTGACTGTTAGAAACCATATTCTGCACTGTTCTACATGGCACATGATACTGAGACAATACAATTTAGCTAGTTGTATTGATCATGCTTTCTGTACAGAGAAATGGGAACACTCAAACACTGTTTCCCCCTCTTAGGTATTATTTTCTCTCTTTGATCTGACAAAAGAAAGTTTATTGGAAGCCAGGAAATTTAAATTGGTATTTCCCCCAAAAGGGGAAAGTCTGTTAAGATGTTTTAGAGTGTTTTGTGTTCCGCCCTGGGCTTCTTCTGGGAGAAAGGGCAGGATATAAATTTAATCAATGAATAAATACATAAATATTTTTGCCAAGAAATATGCATTGCTATCATTCTCCTCACACTTCACGCATGTTGTTGACCCTGTTTTTGTTTCATTGTTCAAGGGCCTGCACGGTTATCTGCTCAAATATTCATCTAGTGCCTTGTGGTGTTTTTGCTTTAACAATTTGTCCCCCTCCACGCACACACACACACACACACACACACAAACACTCTCACACACTTTAAAAACCACTCCAAGAAAGTGGGGGATGGTGACTTCATGGCTGACATAAAGGTCCACCAATCAGTTGTTGTGAAAATCCAGCTTCTGCTGAAAATTGGAAAACCAGTTTTCCCTGAATTTGATTCGTGGGAGCAAATGGTATGTGTCCCAGGGTTTCGCCTGAAGGCATATGAGGCCACCACCCTGCTGAAGTTAAACAGATCTGGGTCTGGTCAGTCCCTGGCTAGCTGCCTGCCTAGGAACTATTTGGATTCCATGATGGAAGAAAGATGGGATATGAGGTGTAAGAAAATAAATAAAACGACAAAACGTGCAGCTAAAACTTGGGAAGTGCACTTACAGATGGCTTACCACTGAAATTATTTGAGTCTGCACCTCCACCAATGTCTTCTCATTTTGCTCCCCTACGAGATTCCCACAGTATCTTCATGAGATGGCTATGTAAGAAAGTTATCTGCTTGCACAATACATACAGTGACTTTATATTTCACTCCAGTAGATTTCTTGACACAGGGAATTATGTGGTCTGAATTATATATTCAAATAACCCAATATCCTGATATCATGAGAGGGTAACATTTAAAATAATATCATCTATGACAGGCATCTCACTTATTTCCTTATATTTTCTTAAAAGACATGACAGAGCCTGCCTCTGGACTTAACTAGAAAATGCTCCATCTGGGCTTTTCTCCCAGAGGACAACACCATACAGGCCTGTCCATGGAACAATCAGCAGAGATAGCAAAACCACTGGCAGCAACTGTAAGACAAGGAAGCAGCAACTGCAGTCCAGCTGAGTTGCAGGGAGTGTGCTCATATATGTCCTCATCAACAGATGCCAAGCAGACAGAGTAAAAGGTGTTGTGTGTAAGAGGGAGAGGAGAAACTGTAATGTCCTGATCACCCAGGGAGGTTAGGGCTCTCCTCCAGATTTCATTCAAATGTCTTCCTTCTGCTAAGTAAGAAAGCACGTGTGAACATTACACTCCATTAGAGCTTGCCCTATGAATCCTGCTCACTACATAGCAAATCTTCCCCCATCCCTTGATCTGCCTGGAAGATTATGATGCCTCGTAGACTCACTGGATTCACGGAGTCCAATTCCCTGCTCTAAAGATGGGACCATCCAACACATCTTCCTCTTAAGAGGCCAAAAGGCAAAAAACCCAAAAAAACTTAACTGTCATCAGGGAACTGGTTCAGCTATCTGATAAACTAATCACAGTGAGCAATTTGGCTACCTAGGCCTCACCCCTGCAAGAAATGCAAGTAGGTCAGCATTCCTGTGAAAATACTATTTACCAAGACTATTTTCTCCTAGACAGAGGAAGATAAACGGAAGACAGCATTAAAGCATACATTTGACTAGTGCAGCACAATAGCTCAGACCTGATTTAAGTTATTTCTCATAGGAAGCTGCCTTCTGCCAGGTCAGTCTATTTATCCTTCTATCGAGCCTTTCCCAACCTGGTGCCCTCCAGATATTTTGGACAACAAATCCTATCAGCCCCAGCCAGTATGAGGCTGTAGTCCAAAAATATCTGGAGGGCACTAGGTTGGTGAAGGCTGCTCTGGCCCAATATTGCATACTCTGAACTGGCAGCAGCTCTCTAGAGTCTCCTTCCCTTTTAAACAGAGACAACAGGTTTGAGCTTGGGTTCTTCTGCCTGGACTGTATGTGCGCTGCCACTGAGCTCTGGTCTTTTCCCTTGCAATTTCTTCAAACCAGACACATCCCCTTCTTCTACCCTCTCACTCCACCCAGCCAATCTCATTTTGATCTCAAATCTGTACCAAACCTCTAAAAAAGGCTTATCCAACTTAGTGCCCTCCGGATATTTTGAATTACAACTCCCACCATTCCTGGCCATTGCCCATATTTACTGGGGATGATGCAAGTTGCAGTCCAAAAACATCTGGGGGGGCACCAGGACAGGGAAAACTGCTCTACAATATAACGGCAAGAATCAGCTGCCTATCATTTGCCAGAGTTCACAGTCTTGGATCTGGAACTGCCACATTTCGAGAAGTAAACAGCAGTGTGCCAACCTGCTGAGTAAGAAGGTGAGAGGCCAGCCTGACAAGCAGGTATCTATACATAATCTAGAATAAATCTCATGTCCCAAATAACACTAAAATTGTGGCAGCTATACCAGAGGACGCTGATCCTGCCTTGTCAGTCATTAGAACAGATGCTCCAAAGCGCAATGGCAGATCAGGTTCTACAACATCACATCCCCTGACTACAACTTAAGAGCACGATTAAGGAATATGAATCCCAGTGAAATCAGAAAGGTTCTCTAAATGCATAGTGAATTGCAGACCAAGGAGGAAAAGGAATAAGGTTTGAGTTCTACTGAGTAGTACTTCAGAGGCTAATTAATTGTAATGATTTCAAAGAGCCTTAATATAATTTTACCAGGATTGTGCAAATTTTTGCACTACTCCTTATCAAGAAGCAGCTAATTCATATACCTTTAAGGTAGCCTCAAGGCTACTTGGAAATGATAAGCAGCCCAAATATAAAGGTTTATTGGGAAGTAACTCCACTGGATTTTAATGGAGTTTGCTTCCACAAACATTGTTTTAGGATCACAGTTCCAGTTACTCTTGGTCCGGCATTGAAGGTGCCAAACATGACGGCCCGGATCCAGTGACTTCCTGCTGAGAGGGCTATGAAGCCACTGCACAGATGGAACAGTGGTTAAACGGCAGGTTTGGACAACTCTTTGTTCCAAAGGGCCAATCTCTCTCTCTCTCACACACACACACACACTCACACACACAGTCTCTTTTATGGAGCAGATGCATGAGGGAAGGATTAACCCTCCACATGCACCTTCCTGTCCATCATAATTGCCCTCCCCAAGCTTGCCAAATGACTATATGGCAGGCTGGGGGGCATGCCATTTACTTGGGAAAGACAGGACAGGATTGACCCTTCACACGCACCCCCCTCCCCAAAACAATCACACAGCAAAATTTGGCAGCCAGGTGTGTGTGTGTAGTTTGAGTACAGATGCAAGTTGAACTCAAGGCCTCAGGGAGCTGGATATGGCCTGCAGTGTGTCCACATGTGTTATACATGGAATGCAGGGAGGAACATGCAATCATCATGCAGGTTGCAACTGCATGAGGAAAACAACCAGATCATTGTATACAGATGGGGAAAGTGACCATTGCTTCACCTCGAAATACATAATGAAGCAGTCATAACCTCAGATGGGCTACCATCCTCTGATAGCAACAGCAAAATAGTACCTTCTGTACCCAGATACAAATTACTACCTGTCTCCTATCTGCATATGCCTGCTGATCTTGTGTTCTTTATGCGAAATAGCTCACAAGCAGCTTCTTTGCAGGTGAGTCATCTCTGCATTGGGGTGTTTAAAGTGTGCAACAAGTCCTATTTATCTAACTAATTTGCCATATTGAGGCATACCTTGCATAAGGTTTCTTGCAACACCATTAAGAGTGATAACAAAATGACAGGACATAAATTTATTCAGAGTATGCAGCCATTTGTTCCACTATCAGAAGACTGCCTCATATCCTCCAATATACTGTTAAAATTTGCAAGGATTCAACAACCTATTTACTTTAAAGCTTTCTATCTTACTTTTCTTTTACTAGAGACCTCAAAGCAGCTACTTAAGAGTTACTTTCTCTTTTTGAATGAAAATAAAGTATCAAAACCAGTTCAGAGAGAAGCCAAGCCAAGCTCTAAAAACAGGGACATGGGAACCTTTTTTAACCCAAGGACCACATTACCTCTTGGCCAACCCTCCAAGGACCGGATGCCGAGGGTGGACATGGCCAAGATAAAAGTGGATCTGGTGACTCCTACACAAAAACCACACAAATACATACTTTTAGTGCCCTGTGCTCCTTTGGCAGAAAGGTGGAACAGAAATTAAACTAATAATACATACATACAGCACATTGCACACACACAAAAAGCAATTTTATGGAATTCTATTGATATGTTCTTCCCATCAATGTGGGATGCTATGGTTTTCCATAGTCAATGGGGACCTGCATCAGGTTGCATGTTTGGAAAACAAATCAGTGCAACATTATTATTTTTTTAAATCTCATGCCTTTTAAATCAGTTTTAAAATATAGGGATTAGATGTGCAAGAGTACATACAATGACTTAACTGATTAGAGGCAGCAGTCTCAACTGGCCATCTGGTGCCATCAGTTTAGCTGTCATCATACTGTACTTTGTTCACAGGCTGCACTGGCTACACAGGTCTAACCCCTGCCAAACTTCCGCTATGCCTCCATTCAGTGCAAGGGAGAGGGAGAGGGAGAGAGCTAGCAAAATGGGACATGATGAAGGTGCCGCTTCCAAAATCCTGGAGTGGTATTGCTATCATCCCTAACAAGGGACAAAAATAAAAATAGTTTGCATCATAAAGTACAATCCAAGTGATAATGTTACATAGCTGTTCCCTTAGAGAAAAACATGGACAATTCTGTCAGGGCAAGTGCAAAACAGCAAGGCTTCCACATCACAAGGCTCTGGGAAGGGATTTGCTACACATTTACCTCCCAAAATTTGCCACAAGCCCCGAGTGAGCACACAGGTCTACAAGCATGCTTCAGAATCATAGCCTCTTCCATACTATACAGATCACATCCTTGACTGGTTTACGTGAGGCTAGTTTCACTAAAGATCCACTTATGTATTTCCACTTGAAGAGATGGATAACTTTCCAAGTACTGGACCATGTCAACAGTAAAGATTAGAAACCAAGTCATTCAAAAGACAAGGGAGTAATTAGTGGGACAAAAGGGCAAAACATCTTTGCCAACTGATTGCTGATGCAGGAAACAGATAGTTCCAAGATTGTGAAGCATGTAATTCACTAGTAGAAGAGGGGAATGGTTTCAAGGACACTTAACAAGGAATATTGTGTGTTGATTATTTTTACAGTGCTATTATAATGTACAGTGCTTTACAGGCAAGGTCTCTGTCATAACATTTTTCACTCTACTGATTGGACAAATTATTTCATCACAAATGACCACAGAAAACAAGGGCAAAGAGAAAGCTGTGTAAGGGTAAAAAGCTGTTCCTGAATTTCCCCCTCCACCTACACACCCACACATCCAGCAACTTCCATTTTTCTGTCACATTCTCCTTTCACTCCCAGGCTTCACAGCTGCACAAGCCAGCCCCTTCACTGTCCGCAACTGCCAGCTGTGGGGTAACTGGGCTCCTTGAGACTATGCAGCTTGCCCACGGATGCATGGGTGGCAGGGCATGTAACCCCTGAGCCACTCACTCTGGGGGTGATCTTTAGCTGTCCCTTGACACCCAGGAGACACGAGCGGGGATTTGAATTCACAGACTCTGGACTCCCAGCCAGGCTCTCCTCCCCACTGTGCTATACCAGATAAATGCACTTATGAAGGAAGAATATTTTCTGTCAGTGAAGCATAAGTGTAACAATTTGCCATTCTAGCCTTCTGAAGAGATACAGGCAGGAATCACATAGCAGAAAGGGTAAGTCTGGTTCAGGCTCCTAGTAGCACGTGTACAGCTCAATCGCAGTGAATGGGAAATGAAAGGGCCTTGACTTCACACTGAAATTATCTAGGGCAGGGTGGGTAAATGTTCTGGCTCCATGGGCCAGATCCTTATTAGAATTGATGTTGCAGGCAAAATTTGGCAGCTGGGAGGGGCTGCTCACTTGTCAATCACCCAAAGGCACATAAAAACCAGTTAATGTATTTTGGACCCAGTGGCTCCATTAAACAGGTCAACACTTGTGCTATGTGGCCTTGATGCTGATTCCTGCCCTACTGTGCCTAATCTGTAAGGCTACTACATGGTATGTAGTAATGGAATCCACACTGCCTAAATTTTCACTGCAGTCTTTATGACAGCGATGGAGAAATTCTGACCCACTGGCCTAATTAAGCCCACCAGGCCTCCTAATTTGGCCACCTAGGTTGTTTCAGCTAAGCCATGCCCACTCGCCCTACACCTGACATAATATATAATGTCAAGTGTGGCGCAGGTAGAGACATGCTTTTTTTCTGAAAGAGGGTGCCTACAAAGTGCTGCACACCTGACTTCACAAGCTCTGATAATCAGCTAATGGTCATGTCTTAAGAGGAGCTGTGGACTGAGCTTCACAACCCCAACAATCAGCTGATTGTTGGCGCTTACAAAGCACATTGCACAGTGCACAAAGTGCTGATCACCTGTGATTTGAAGGCTGTGTCTTCGCCCAGTTTGATTTCCAATGTTGCAGGCAAAAATGGGCCATCTGACATTGTGATACCAGGTGGCTGACCCTGCCTGCCAGTCAAACTTAGTCCAAGGGGGCAGGGAAGGGAAGGATCTGGGCCACCCCTGCCTTACAAACAAGCTGTAAGGTAGGTCAGCATTATCCCCATACTGCAGTTGGGAAAGAGGGATGAGACAGAGACAGCCTAAAGAAAGCTAAGGAGTTCATGGTAAAGATGAAACTTGAACTGAGGATGAAGATTTCCCTGCTTACAGACACTCATTCTTTCACCTGCTTTCCATCATGGAGCTCAAGGCACTGACCAGTCTTGTTTAGCTTCATCAAGGTGACTACTCTTATCCACTAAGTCAGGGATGGGGGACCTGATGCCTTCCCAATGTTGTTGGACTTCATCTCCGTCCCCAGCCAGTCTGGCTGGTTGATGGTCAGAGCTGATGCGAGTCTAGCAGCATCTGGAGGTCCACAGGCATGCCATCCCTGCACTGTGTGTGTGTGTGTTATGTGTCTTCAAGTCTATTACGACTTATGGTGACCCCAATAGCATCTGTTGTTAACCACCCTGTTCGGACCTTGTAAGTTCAGGTCTGTGGCTTCTATGGAATCAATCCATCTCTTGTTTGGTCTTCCTCTTTTTCTACTCCCTTCTGTTCTTCCCAGCATTATTGTCTTTTCTAGTGAATCATGTCTTCTCATTATACCTCCAAAGTATGATAACATCAGTTTCATCAGTTTCGCTTCTAGCAATAGTTCTGGTTTAATTTGTTCTAACACCCAATTATTTGTCTTTTTCACAGTCCATGATATGCGCAAAGCTCTCCTCCAACGGCACATTTCAAACTAGCTGATTTTTCTCTTATCCGCTTTTTTCACTGTCCAGCTTTCACATCCATACATAGAGATTGGGAATACCATGGTCTGAATGATCCTGACTTTAGTGTTCAGTCATAGATCTTTGCATTTGAGGACCTTTTCTAGTTTTCTCATAGCTACCCTCCCCAGTCCTAGCCTTCTTTTGATTTCTTGACTATTGCTCCATTTTGGTTAATGACTGTGCCAAGGTATTACCATCCCTGCACTAAGGCTTGCAAATGGGAACCTTCTCCCCAATCCCAGACGTACAGGGATGTCTCATTAGAGAAGAACTCTTCACATGCTCAAAGGTACTCTGCAGCTGCTTCACCTATTCTAAAGATGCAGTGTAAGGCTAGAGTCAGGCTCTGGGGTTTTTCTTCTAGTCTTCCCACACGCCTTTCAGCGTGATGATAAAGTCAGACACAAAAACAGCTCAGATGCACTCACACACAAAAAAAACCAACCCAGAGAAGGCCTCTTGTAAGCAATTGGGAAAATTAATCATTATCGAGCAGAGGTGATAGGAGGAGTTCGCCGGCACCTTCTTCTGGGACGGGTCGTGAAGGGCGGGCTCGGGTCTGGCTATCAGTTTCTCTGGTATCGATTGGACAGACCCCCTCCCCTATTAAGTCCCCCCTCCCGGGGGGCTTCCACTGGTTAGGCCTAGGTAGATAGCTCCTGTTTTTCCTAGCCATGTTCGGCTGCACGTGCCACCTGGCAGCACCGGACAGACAGACCGGGGGTGGGCGACTGTGCCTCGAGAACAGCAACTCGCCCATCTTCCTAAAGGGGGGAGGAGAAGGGGGCAGGGGAAGGAGGAGAAAGAGGAGGCTAATGGGACTCCTCCTTCCCCCTCTTCTCCGACTGACCTTGTGCGTCGCCGCCGCTGGTGAGCACAGCTAGAGCCAGGCCGGCGCCCGCCATGCGCAGCTTCTCAAAGTCTAGCCCCGCCGAGCCCAGGCTGGTGCCCGCCATTGTCCCGACTGACCAAAGTGCAAAACTCCCGCGAGAATGACAGGAGGTAATAACGGCGGCAGCTGCAGCGGGAGCAGCACCCTAACCCCGAGAGTCCAGTTCTGTCTGTTCAGCCCCGACCCCCAGCTGCCCTCAGCCGCTGGCTCCTCCCACGTGGAGGGTGGAACTATCTGGCTGGCGCAGCCGCTGCAGGGCGCACATCGCTGCCTGGCCAATGTTCCCGCAGGGCTCAATTTTCTGCGCTCTACCTGAGGAGGCGGCGGAAGGTGGGGGCTTTGTGCCGTTCTGCAGACTACATCTCCTACCTAGAGGGCCTGCTGCAAAACTGCCTTTACGGCGTGCTGTTCAGAGGGAGGCGGGCGAAGTCACTCGCAATGACAGACCGTGAGGCTATAGAAATAGCCCTGCTGGTTCAGACCACCACAGGTCCCCCCCCTCTAGTTCCGCATCCCGTCTCCCACACTGTCCAATCAACTGCTTCTGGGGAGCCCTCAAGCAGAGCGTGAAGGACACAGTGCTTTCCAACAAATAGTAGTCAATGGCATACCGCGCTTCTGAGGATGGAGGTCAACTTCTCACCCTATGAGCATCACAAGTAAAAGCAGTTAGTGGCCGCTATCTCACTACATCTTGTGACTGTGAATAATGTACATTAATTACACTTTGCCGGAAGGAGGACTTTGTTGTGCCTGTCCTGCCAACCAGTTTCATTTCTCTGTTCGCGATTCTCTACACCACGCACAGATCTATAATCCTCTGTCATGGCCCCTTTTCCTGGTTAACTGCCTTTAGAAAAAATTAAACACCCCAAATATATTCGCTTTTCTTGCAGAGATGTTGCTCCAACCTTTCCCCACACCCAATAAATTGGGTTGCCCTTTCTGAACACTTTTCCAGTTCCATTTTATGGGGTAAATGGGTGGTTATTCTTGACCTATACTGTATTTCGGGCCAACTCGCTGGCTCTACACAGTGATTACTGTAACAAACAGTTAATTGACTCTGTGGCCTCTGAATTAATGCTAAAAGCACAAAGAGTGCGTGAAACTGTTTCATGGTTCTGTAGTTATTATGAGATATAAAGAGAGATAATTGCAAAAAGAGCTCTTAAAATACGTTGCTTTTTGCCATTTGACCTTGAATACTTCGAAGGGTAGGTGTTTAAAGCTTGTTAATACCCCCCATCTTAAAAAATGCTGCTCCCTTTGGGGTGAGGAAAGTATCACTTCTAGCCTTTCAGTTACAAGGGATATAAAGCTCTTCACTCTAGGGTGATTTTTAAGCTGTGGGGAAATTGCTTTTTACTGACACCAAATCACAATTGTTGGAAAAAGGTAACCAGTGTAGATATTACTAGGTATGTAACATAGTTTTTCACCTGGCTTAGGCAATATTGAATAATGCACATGATGTTACTTATTGTGGGATACACAACACTGTCCTGTTCATAGCATTAATACTGGGCACATTTGAGCAGTCCTGCTTGTGTATGGGGGTGTGTGAATGTTGGCAGAAGAGAATGTTTACAAGTGAGATACTTGTGAACCTAGGACATCCTTTAATCCCATTCCAGTCCATTAACTATTCCCTATAATGTGTCTAAAGCAGGATGGCTTACCACTCTACATTTCTGTTTCTTTTATGCATAGTTTTGGTCAATTTTCTTATAAAAATAGCAGAATACATAATATAAAAGAACCATTTTCCCAGCATCAAACTGAAATGCTCAGAATGACTGCATTCTTTGAATTAATCATTATTTAGAAGACTATACTGGCCATTTTGCAAAGTGGAAACATGTTTTCATACAAAGTTATTGTATACAAGAAGATTTAATGCAAGAGAATTGCAGAAAGAATGGAACAAAACTGTAGTGTTGTAGAAAATTGTATAAATTGTAAGTTGTGACTAAGAATAGTGTGTAATTGTGGCATGCAGCCGAAGTGTAAAATACAATTCCACACCTACGACTAGAATCTCAAAAAGATTGTTGATTTTGTTACTGCCATTGCCCATTCATATAAGATTCCTTTTGGTGCTTTTGTTTCTCAACTCTAGCCAACTTAACTGGGCCTTCTATTGATAATTGTTTGGCTGGCCACAGATGTTCAGCTTTAGTTTGCTCATCTATATCCACTTCCATGCAGCAACAAGAAATACATTCAGAATTCAAGACTGCATCAGGTTGGATGAAAATAAGAGAAATTTTAGGGTTTTTTTTAAAAAAAATTGATAATTGGATATTATTGCTACTCCTACATCTCCTCACATCCACACCACATGGTCTCATATATTGACCGAACAGGAAATGGAACATGCTTCTTAAATATTTCAAGAATACATAGAAAACTTCCTGACAACATTTTGTACTTTAACATCTCTATTGCCCTTTGGGACCCCTTTGTTAGATATCTTAGATATAATAGCATTTAGTTACTAATCTATACTTGTCCAACAATCTCAGTTACAAGATGCATAAACGTTTGGGATTATTTTTTAACATTTGTACCTTTGTGGTAGGCACTCTACCGATTTCAGCCATACACACATGGAACTTAAAATTCAAAAACGCATCTTTGTGAAATGAAACATCTGTTTTCTTCTGGGAAATTGTTCTGCCCATAATTGCGTTGTTATGTTTTTGAGGTGATGTTGCAATGCTTCATTCAAAATTCCACTTGTACATCTCCCACAACAGGCCTTCTGAAGCCACTTAGTGAAGTTTTCTCTGCCAACAAGAGGGGGAAGAGAGGGGAGCATCCCTGCTGTGGTAACACATATTAACCAGGGAAACCTTTAAAAAGAGAAACCCCAGCACTATGCTGTATAAAAGAAAGCCTCTTGATAAGATTGTCTGCTGGCTGGAAGGAAAAGCATAGCATGTCATGACTATTGATGTTTTAATAAACTGATTCTTGGCAAGAAGGAGGTGCTGTGGGTGGGCATTTCCTGAGTCTGGCTGCTGATCAATTGCCTGCTTTGGATGGGGTTGACTGCTGAAGGAGCAGGTTTGTATTCTGGGGGTGCTTCTGGGCCTATATTTGTCATTAGAGGCCCAGGTGATCTTAGATGCTAGGAGTGTCTTCTACCAGCTTCAGTTGGTAAGGCAGCCATGGCCGTTTCTGTATCAGGATAGCCTTACCACTGTCATCCATGTACTTTTAACCCCCAGAGTGGATTACTACAATGTGGGAAGGCCCTTGAAGGTGACCCAGAAGATGCAGCTGGTGCAAAATGTAGCTTCTGAATGGAATATTGCCATCATATTATGCCACTGCTTAAATAATTGTGCTGGCTGCTAGCTGGCTATCGGGCTAGGTTCAAGATGCTGGCATTGGTGTACAAGGTCCTATTCAGCTTGGGAGCAGGATAGCTAAAAGATCCCCTGACTGATCACTGAATTCTGCAGGAGAGGACATCCTGCAGATCATCATCCTATCAGGAAGTCCATTCTGCAGGATGTCAGAACTGGAGCTTTAGTGTGGCGGCAGCTACCCTTTGGAACTCCTTCCCACTGCCTAAAAGACAGGCACCTTCTCCATTGTCTTTTCACTACCTGCTAAAGACTATCCTTTTCCAACAAGTCTTCTAAAATCTTTATCCCTGGTGGTATCACTCTTGGATTTGCACTGATTTTATATATGTGCTGTTGTTGTTTTAAACTATTTTTATATTGATATATTTTTAAAATTGTTGTATATATACAATTATTTTAACTCTTTTTATATTTGCAACTGATTTATATATGTTATTATATTGTAAATCGCTCTGGGATACCTCATGGGAAGCGATTCAAAAATGAAATAATAAGGAAAAGAGAATCATTGGGGAGAACTATTAGGAAAACTAGATCAGTATAAGAACGTAGGAAGTAAAAAGCTTAGTAGCTAAAACCGTTTAATGAAGTAAAACAGCTCTGGTAAACAAACAAGATTATTAAACAAACACCATGAAATACCAGAGACCTAAATATGTCTATGGAGTTAAAGGATGAGATAAAGCTACCTATACTTATGGAATAAGAGAGAAAGCTAAGGGGAAAATGTGAGTGTGGTGTCATAGGAGAATATAAGGAACTCGACATTATAAGGAAAATCCTGTTAGATAATTATTGGTGTTGCGCTGTGTGTAGTTGTGTTGCTTAATTTCATTTAAAAGCAACACCACAGCAGCAGACAGTAACAGCAGATGTTGAAATGCGAGTGTGCCAGCGTGTGTGTGTGTTTGCCTAAGAAAACAGGCTTTTACCCTGCATCAGCATCACTGAGACTGGAGACTTAGTAAAATAAGGAAAGCTACTGTATTTATAGAAATACATAGCAGATAGAAAAGGCTTACCTAGTTCTAACTAGCTAAGTTGGAGGCATAACGCCCAGGTGCGGGAGTCAGCCCCATGCTTGGAGAGAGAGAGACAAAGGGATGTCTCATCTCTCCTGGACAGCCAGAGGACAAAGGAATGGAAAGGGCAGAAGGAGGAGGCGCAGGTAAGCTTCCCTAAAGGCATCACAGTCTAGCAACAGAAGGAAGTCAGTCAGAGCATCACAGGTAAAAGGTAAACAAAGCCTATCCATCTAGAGGACCCTAGCTCTATCTTCCCTCTGGAGCTTAAACAAAAGAACAAAACAGGAGTTGCTCTTGCCCCACTTCCAACACCCCTTCTCAACGAGTGTTTGGTTCAGCCCACGAGATTCATCTTGTCTCTCAGCTTGCAATGCCTGACTTTGCCCAACGTCTTCGTGAGAGCGTCTGCAGTCATGTCTTCTGTTGGACAATACTCCATCTTGAGTAGTCCTCTGCAGTAGGTATCTCTAATAAAATGGTGCTTCACGTCTATGTGCTTGGTCCGTGAACTCACCCCTCTGACTCCTTGAGTCTGATGCATCCTTGGTTGTCCTCATGCATCACAACAGGCCCAGGTATAGAGATACCTAAATCTTTGAACAGTTCAAGCAGCCACATCAGCTGTCTGCTTGCTTCAGAAGCTGACACATACTCTGCTTCTGTGGAAGAGAGTGCTACAGTCTCTTGTTTCTTGCTTGCCCAGCTGATCGCTGAATTTCCGCAGTAGGAGATGTTTCCACTTGTGGATTTTTGATCTGTAGTGTCTTCAGCCCAATCAGCATCTGCATATCCCACTAGTTTGGGATCTCAGGTAGCTGCTAACTTCAGTTTCATTGTTGCAGTGCCCTTTAGATATCTCGCCACTCTCTTTATTGCTTCCCAGTCCTTTTTGGTTGGCAAGCTGGTTTTTCTGCACAAGTATCCCACTCCTACTGCCACATCTGGCCTGCAAACAGTGCTGATATACAGAAGTTTTCCAATAGCTTGTCTGTAGCTCTCATGGTCTTCCCATGGTTGGTTGTTCTGGTCTGGTTTCAGGTACCCTGCTTCCATTGGAGTAGGTGCTGGATGTGCATCCTTCAGTCCTAGACTCTCAAGAAGGTCTTGGATCTTTTGTTTTTGATTCAGCAAGAAGGATCCATCATCTTCTCTTTCAATTTGTATTCCAAGGTAGTGAGTGACATCACCCAGGCATTTAACTTCAACCTCCTTGAGATGATTTACTAGCTGTCGCTTGTCCGTTGGATCTTGATACGACAACAGCAGATCATCAACATATATCAGTAAGTAAGTCCATCTATTGTTCTTGAATCTGCTGTACAAGCATGGCTCTGCTTTGCCTTGTACAAAACCTTCCTTCAAGAGCATTTTGCTCAGTTTCTCATTCCAGGCTCTGGCAGCCTGTTTCAGTCCATAGATGGATTTTTGAAGTTTACACACTAGGGTTTCCTTTCCTGGAACCTCAAACCCTGGTGGTTGCTTCATGTAGATTTCTTCTTCTATTTCTCCATGCAAGAATGCTGTTTTTATATCCATGTGCTCCACCTGCATTTTCCTGTTGGCAGCAACACTCAGAAGAGTTCTGATGGTTGTGTATTTGACTACAGGAGCAAGTGTTTCATGGTAGTCTTGTCCATATTTTTGAGAGTATCCTTTGGCTACTAGTCTTCCTTTGTATCTCTCAACATTTCCTTAAGCTCTATCTTTCTTTCCAGATGTCCCACTCTGCACAATAATTGAACTTTCCCTCTTCCTTCAGAGAAAAATTCCTCTCCAGATGCTGTCAATATCTTTTGCCTGTGACTTTCAAAATTTTTAAACAGGCTTCTATCAATTATTATATGTGAGTCAATAAAAAATCTGCCTTTACAGTCACTCTTGCCTTGAGGAGACACATAGCTAAAATCCTCTGGTGGAGACATCCTTTGTCTTTGTTTAAAGACTGTATGCCTGGAGGCTGGCCTTTGTTTGAAGTCAGGCTCTCGTCTGCCCCCTATCGCAATTTCTTTGAAAATGGTTTAGAGAGCCACATTTGAAACACAAATCCTGCCTGTCTCCTCTCCTTTGTGGATTGAGTTGATGACCCATCTGGCTACCTTTTGTTTGTTTGTTTCTCCCCACAGTGAGGTTTGCTTGCTCAGAGAAAGCCTGCATTTCCTGTTTTTCCCTAAAGTCCTGATCCTTCAAATACGACACAAGCTGATTTAAACTTTGATCAGAATTTTCCAGTATGCAGGAAATTAATTTATGATCCTCATTAAGAGAGCTTAAAAGCAATCCTTTCTGTAATTCTTCATCTAGAAAACGGCCACATCTTTGCAATTTTGCTAAAAGTTCTGAAAATTTTTCTATGTATTTACTGAGACTGCCTCTCTCAGTAGTTTCCTTTAGAGAAAACAACTCCTTGTACAGAAACATAATGTGGCTCTTTGTTTTCTTGTTATAGACTTCCTGCAATTTTCATAAAATTCCTTTACAGTGCTGCAGCCTGTACAGACATTCAATGCATCATCTGATAGAGCAGAAATAAGCAGAGATTTTACTTTTGCGTTCTTACGTGTCCATGCAGCCCTTGCGTTTGCATCCTCAGCTAAGGGTTCAGGATCAGTCAGTATTCCTTCCAACTCTTCTCCTTCCAGGAATGCTTTAAATCTCAAATCCCATAGTTCGAAGTTATCTCTTTGCCATAGATTCATATTACATTTTGTATGGAAGTGCTATAATCTCCTCATTTTACTGTTGGTCTAAAATAAACCCAGAAGTTTCTAGCTTTGCTTGCTAAAAGGTATAAAGCAGGGTGTTGGGATTTTCTGTCAGTCATGTGATGTCTATTGTTTAATCAAAGTTAGAGCCTCGCATCACATAGATGAGATTTTACTATCTGCTGAAAGGAGATTATTCTACTTCTGCAAAAAACAACTATCTTGAAATCACTGAACTTAATCATCACTACTGATAGAAATACATTTTTGTTTAACTTTGGAAAGGTGAGTTAATTGAACAAGGGTTTTGTCAACACTGTGTACATTTGTTATCTTGCAAATACTCATAAAGGAAGATGCATGTGCCTTACCAAGGGAGAAGCAAAATAAAGAGTATGTAAGAAAGCCAGTAGTTAGACTAGTTTAGTTGACTTGCTACATCTCCTGGATTCTGTCACACATTCCAGAGACCATAACTGGACATTGTGACTCATGTAGGATGGCTACTTACACATTGTCAAAAAAAGTAAATGCATCACACACAAAAAAGCCAAAAGTGGACACCCATTTCATTTGCATATGCTAATGTCTGTGAATAGATAAAAAAATGTAAATGTACGGTCCTCAAGTCGATTCTGACTTATGGCGACCCTATGAAGAGGGTTTTCACAAGGCTGAGAGGCAGTGACTAGCCCAAGGTCACCCAGTGAGCTTCATGGCTATGTGGGGATTTGAACTCGGTCTCCTAGGTCGTAGTCCAACATCTTAACCACTACACCACACTGGCTTTTTTGATGTGAATAGATACAGGCTTAGAAATAGTTCCAATAATTTAAATAGATTACATCTCACCATAGTGGGGAAGACTTGAGCAGGTGTCCTGTGTCCTTGCTCAGCCTGCTGTTCAGGTGTTCACTGTTGATGAACAACTTCAAGGCCTCTCCTGCTCTCCCTTCTTACTATTCTTTAAGTTCAAACTGGACTTTGACAGGACAACTCTTTGAATAGAGGACACATGGCCACTCTGTTGGCATTAGGCCGTACTGCCTAAGGATGTTTTCATCAGGTCTGGAAAGTTACAAGCATGTGTTTTGAGAAGCAGTCTTATCTGCCATGTCTGGCCTGAGAGAGCAGACTTGAAGGTCAGACAGGTTGTCATGGTAATGGGAGATAACAGCTGGGAAAGTTGTGACAGAGTCTATGTGTTGTCGTCTTCTGAATTATGCCTCTGAGCTGAGAGGCTGTCTTTTGTGTTTATCTATGGAGAGAGATGTACCAGAAGGGGGGTGACTGAGGAATCTCTACATGTATTTACTCTTAAGCCTCTGGCCTTAATGTCTTTCAATAAAGACTCTTAACATGCTCTGAAGAAGTTTCTTGCTCAACTTAACTCCAACATAATGTATGCTGTTTCACACAACAACGCACACAAGCCAACAGTGGTAGCAGAGGATGGTTGCGCTCCACAGCGCATTACACCGGAGTAAGTTGCTGGTCTGAACGGCAGACGGAGTTCCAGAGAGGGCAGCTTGATTGATTGAACCAGACGGAGGTGAGCAACATGGCTGTAAACCTGTCTGGGGGAGGCTTGCCGATGGAACGGCTTAATGAAGCGAATTTTGGCAGCTGGAAGCCGAGGATGAGGGCTTTGCTGATAACAGAGGATTTATGGGACGTGATTGAAGAAACCCCCCTGGCGGTGCTGACTGCGGCTTGGACGCGTAGAGATCAGAAGGCGCAGGCTTTTATACTTCTGGCTCTATCTGACTCTCAACTGCTACACGTGAGAGATGTTACAAACGCCAAACAGATGTGGGACGTGTTGGAAGGCATTCATGTGCAACAGACTGCGGGATCTAGATTGTGTTTGGCACGGAAGCTTTATCAAATGCGCTTCACGGGTGAGTGCGACATGTGTGAGCATCTCACGGAATTCAGACGCCTGTTTGCTGAGTTGACGGACCGAGGCGTCGAACATTCTGAACTTCAGAAGACCTATCTGATCCTGGCTTCATTCGATGGGACTTGGAATAATATGGTCATGGCTTTCAAAGCTATGCCTGACGGAGGTTTGAACGTTGTGTTTATTGAGGAAAAACTGACCCAGGAATGGCAGCAGAGACAGGAGGCGAAAAGAGCCGAGTCGATGGAGGCTGTCAGGAGTCCAGAGGTGAAACATGCCGTGCCGAAGGATAATAAACGGGAGCAGCAGCGGCTGAAGTCTTGTTTTGCCTGTGGGGCCCGTGGGCATCTCCGTAAAGATTGTGCAATCAAGGGAAACTCCAGGGACGGAGGCTTGAAGCAGGGAAGTGTGAACTTTGTTTGTAAACAGAAGTCTAAAGACTTGGAACAAATTAACTTTATTCTTGACAGTGGAGCAAGCCATATATTAATTAAAGACAGACGTTTGTTTTACGTTTCAGAAGAAGTGAAAGACTTTGTTTTACTTGCTGATGGATCACGGAAATCCGTAAAAGCTAAAGGTCTGGTGAAATTTGACAAACTTGGAATAATGTCAGACTGTTTGTTTGTTCTGGAATTGGCTCATAATATTTTATCAGTGGGCAAACTGGTGAGTTGTAATTATTCAATTTTGTTCCACAAAGACCAATGTTTTATAATGAGGGGAGATGAAGTGTGCATGCAGGGAAGCCTTAATGATTCACAGTTTGTAATAAAGAGCAGTCAAGCAGGGTGTGCTGTGTTAAACGCTGAGGCACAGGTACATCAGGGCTGCGTCCATGAATGGCATCAAAGGCTGGGGCATGCAAACCTTGACACGATAAGGAAAACCCCTTTGCACAGTGAAGGCATGCGTTTGAAGGATTGTGGACAGTTAATGGATTGTGATTCTTGTAATCAAGCTAAAATGACTATTGCACCAACAAACCGGGAGGCTGAGAGAACCACAACAGCTCCCTACCAGCTAGTACATGTTGATTTAGCAGGGCCAATAAATGCTTCACGAGGAGGTGCGAAATTCTTCATGGTACTGGTAGATGATTTTTCAAGATTTTGTCATGTTTTTCTGTTAAAGCATAAAAGTGAAGCTGAGCAGAAGCTGAAACTGTTCATTAAGAGAATCGAAACTCAACACTTGGTCACGGTGGGGGCTATACGCTCGGACCAAGGTGGGGAGTTTACGAGTAAAGCATTGAGTGACTTTCTGGAGAGTAAGGGAATAAACCAGAATTTCACTGCTCCACACAGCCCGTTTTCCAATGGAACTGCCGAGAGAAAAAATAGGGTGCTTGGGGAAGCAATGAGAGCCATGCTGCTGGATTGCAGTTTAGGGAATTCTTTCTGGGCAGAAGCAATTCTTTATGCGAATTACATTCACAACAGGGTATTACACAGTGCTATTGGAATGTCTCCTTATGAGAAACTTACTGGCAGAAAGCCTAGAATACAACACATTCAAAAATTCGGGGCAAGGTGCTGGATCCACATCCCACAGGGAAAAAGGAGGGGCAAGCTTGCGCCCAGAGCACAGCAAGGTTTTGTTTTGGGATTTCAGAATGCATATTACAGAGTTTGGTGTCCAGGAACACAGCAGTTAATTCTGAGCAGAAGCATTAAAGTCTCAGAAAAGCCTTGGGATCAAAGGGAGACAGTCCTTCTTACAGGAACAAATGACACACAAACACAAACACGAACACAATCACAGAAATTTAAGCCAGATGTTGACGTTAAAGTGGAAGGTACACAAATACCTCTCAGAGATGCTTTGAATGAGCTCATTTGTGGGAAACGCAGATCGAAGAAACGAAAAGCTGAGGAAATGGAAGCTCCTGCGCAGGTTGTGCCAAGCACAAGCACAAATGGGGGGGCAGAGAGAGCCGAAGCTCTGGTTCCTTTAAGACGCTCCACGAGAGCGAATTTAGGCAAACCGCCTGACAGATTTACTGTGGGATTAATAACAAGTCCTGGAATGCATAAAGTTGTAGACATGGATCCTGAGACACTTTATTTGACATGTGTTGAACCAAAGTTTGATTGAACAACGTTTTAGCTAAATGTACAGAGAGTTTCTGAAATGTACTGCTATGTACTGAGATGTAATTCTGAACTGTACTGAACCGCAAATGTATGATGCAATGTACTGAAATGTATTGCAAGATGTATTGTAGAAATGTGTTATTGTTGTAATGGATTTACAGACATGATGAAAAAGGGGGACTGTTGGCATTAGGCCGTACTGCCTAAGGATGTTTTCATCAGGTCTGGAAAGTTACAAGCATCTGTTTTGAGAAGCAGTCTTATCTGCCATGTCTGGCCTGAGAGAGCAGACTTGAAGGTCAGACAGGTTGTCATGGTAATGGGAGATAACAGCTGGGAAAGTTGTGACAGAGTCTATGTGTTGTCGTCTTCTGAATTATGCCTCTGAGCTGAGAGGCTGTCTTTTGTGTTTATCTATGGAGAGAGATGTACCAGAAGGGGGGTGACTGAGGAATCTCTACATGTATTTACTCTTAAGCCTCTGGCCTTAATGTCTTTCAATAAAGACTCGTAACATGCTCTGAAGAAGTTTCTTGCTCAACTTAACTCCAATGTAATGTATGCTGTTTCACACAACAACGCACACAAGCCAACACTGTTCAGGTGTTCACTGTTGATGAACAACTTCAAGGCCTCTCCTGCTCTCCCTCCTTACTATTCTTGAAGTTCAAACTGGACTTTGACAGGACAACTCTTTGAATAGAGGACACATGGCCACTCTGTATAAATCTCTGGACTGACTCCTCTCAACTGCTTTTATATATGCACAGTCTTGCTCAACCACCTCAGTAAGAGGTTTTCATCCAAGTAATGATGTCTGGACAAATTTGTCCTTCACAAACTACTAAGGCTGTTAATTGGAGGCCAACAACATCTGGCAGGCCACGCAAGTCATGGCTCCACTTAATCAAGTGAGGCTTTGAAATATTTGCCTTAATGATGTTATGGCTTTGGGGTTTGAGACAGATGATTTCTATGAGTCCCCTTCCAGCCTTTGATTTGAAGCCCTGCACCTGGAGGTGAGAAACCTAGTCCACTGGTCAGATGAATCTCTTTTGTTAAGAGTGGCCAGGTGGGCTAATGGGTCTGCCAAGTGCCCATTAACTGGCAAATGGGCCAGAGAGATCCTGTTTTTTAAACTTCAGGAGAGCCCCCCCCCTTGGGGTCAAAAAAGAGACTTGCATTTTTAGTTGGGTCTGAGGAAAGGCTGGGAATTGGAGACAGGCAGGCTCTTTGCACCATGGCTTTAGGATATCTTCTGTAAGCCTGATGGAAAAGCAAGATCTATTGGACTGCTGATGCGTTGAATCTCCTCCATCTTAAGCTCAAGTTGGAATGTGTGTAAATAAACAAACCATATTTCATAAAGTCACCACAGTCTCCACTGACCTTCTTTCCAAGAAAATCAAACCCTGGGCAAGCGCAGGGACCCCTGGAGATCTCTTACAGTTTGGAGATTGGGGTGGTGTGCAACAATACATTTGTTCATCTTAAAAGCACCATATGGCTCAGGTACGTGTTCCAAGATTAAGAAATACTGTGGATTTGGGGTTGTGTGCTGTATTCCATGCAGGGCAGTATCTCTAATGCCCACTCCTGTAATGTTATGGAATGTGGCTGGAGTAAAAGGAGGGACACTATTCCGAGACATTCATTTTAGTGAACGAATGAGAGCTGGTATATTGTATTTTTATTTATTATATACATATTGTACATAATTGCAGTGGATAATGGTACAGTCCTAGACATATCTATTCAAAAGACCCACAGAGATCAATGGGACTTGCTCCCAGGTAAATGTGTACAGGATTGTAGGATTGAGCTACAAATCAGGATGTTTTGAGTTCAAACCTCACCTTTGCCATTGACTCACTGTGGCCTTAGGCAAGCCACTCTCTCTCAGCCTCAGTTTCTCCATCTTCAACATGGGGGATAATACTGACTTATTTTACAAGTTGTTGTATGGATTACAACTTGATAACACATGTGAAGCACTTTGAACGCTTGAACGAGACATACAGTATTAAGTATTACTCAGGGGTGTAGTCGTCCAGGGTCTCAGGGGGTCTTAGTCACTATACTTTTTTGGGAGCAGGGTTCCAATGTCTCCAGCATCCTCCAAGCCAATCTGCATGAAAGGGGATTTGTTAGCCACTGAGAAGTCTTCTAACTTGGTACCTTGTCTTTTCCTGCTGATTGGATCCAATCAGAGTAAAAGGAGGTGTCAGCCATTCATAAGACTCTTCTCAGTAGCTAACACTCTCCTCTTTCATATTTATTGGCTCCTAGGGACATCTGTTGTTGTGGGAGAATGCATTAACAAAGATCTCTTTCTTAACCCAGCAGCAAAAAAGGGTGTGGCATGGCTGTGACTAACATGAAAGGACCCTGCTCTTCTGAATTTGTCACTATATTCCTGGTATTACTACAGCTGCTGCTACCATTAGTAGTAGCAGTAGTACATCTGCAGTGAAGGGAAATCAAAGGAAGGTGGAAGTCAGATGGTGACAGCTGTAGTGTAGGAGCTGCAGACTGAATAGAGAGAAAAGAGCAAAATAAAGGGCGAGGTCAGGCAGGATCTCAGGAAAAGGAAAAGCAGAAAAATGAGCAAAACTAATACTGTAGACTGAAAGTGAACCTTTCTTCACAGAGACTGTTAAGAGTCAGCTAGTGAAGGACTAAGTAATCAGCTAAGTAGCCTAGTTGGTTGGCATTGGGTTCGTATGTGTAATAATATTTTGCATTGTTTATAGCTATCTTTTAGTTATTCTGTGTTTACTGAGTTAATTCATGTTTTAAATAAACAGCGCTTACAAATTCATCAGTCCAGAGATGGATTTACCAGTTTGCCTCTTCTCATATCTATTACAGAGAGACCATCCTGATATGGCTGTTGGCCGGTCATTTCTTTATTAGGGGAATTGCTGGCCAAGATGCTTGGCTGATGGCTCATCAGAGTACAGTCACTGGTTAGAACTGGTTTTCTGATAGCTGGGAATCTCTCCGTACTTTTTAATCAGAGTTGGGATACAGTGAGGGACATATACTCTTGCAAGCACATGTACACATGCATGTGTGTAAAAAGGCAGTGGGTAGTTTTTATGCAGAGGCAGGGAGATGAAACACTTTGTGATAGATACAGAATCCCTGGTGACCTGAAGTGGTCTAGTGGATTTGTTGCCCTGCAGAATGCCTCTGCATGTATTTGTAAATACAACAGACATCACAGACAATGTAAGTATCCCATGCATAGTTAGACCAGTAGTGCAGCCCTAGGAGGTCTCATTACTCAAGGAAGTAGGAAGTGTACAGCAACACGCTTTACACATTTGCACCTCAACACTGTGTATGAACTGCAGCAAAAGTCACTATCACTAACTATGAATCCCAAAGCTATGCCATCTGCAAAAAACTGGCTCTTTTCCTACAGTGTGTAAATAGTACTTTCCCCCACTCTCTATTTTGATTTCCCCATCGCATGTATTTTTCTTCTCCCACCTCCATTTCACATAATAAACTTAGGAAATGCTTGGTCTTTTAAAACAATTTCCCAGCTACAGTCTGGGAACATAGCAACAGCACTGCTGTGGGAGAAGAGGGGTCTGGCAAGGGAAAGGAGTAAGTTCCTCTACAGCAAATGAGGAAATATGAAGGAAAATGGAACAGTACGCTCCACCCTCCCATTCCCAGCAGGGAACTCTGGCCTCCCTCTTCTAATCCTGGCTGGGCAGGGTAGAGAGCTGGATCCCTGATTATGCTTGCATTTCCCAAAGAATTCAGCTCACAGCACTTGAGATATAAAAAGCCTGGCTTTCTTTCCACAGACTATTAACACCCCACAGCACTTCCAACACTTAAGTACTCCTGGCTTTTGCAAACAAGTGGTCCCCCACTGGGAATGTTACTCCTGCAAATACTCCTAATTTCGGCTCTCTGCCAGTGGGCATACGGCACAGGTAAGTGGAAATGTATTGTTCTCTAATGGTGCACTCCTATGGCTATCTATGCAGAAGTAAGAAGTTAGTACTTGTAGCATAAGGCTGCTGGCTTAAAATACATTATCTAAAAACATCTTTAAGATAGGGAGTGGTGTGTAGTATCCTGCAGTTTTCTTAGCTGAAAGCATTTGCTGAGTATAACTTTTTTGGGGGAGTGTCTATTACTTAGGGCTCTCTTCATGTGTGATCTATAAGAGTACCTCTACTTCCACGTTATCCTGCCTCTTTTTTAAAATCATCTGTTGAGATTCTCCATGTGTGCCTCTTTCCATCAGAGTTTTTCAAATCTTCTTGGCAATGGTGCCCCAGCTTTGGAACACTCGCCTCAAGAGGTTTGCATGGCACCAACATTGCTGCTATTTAAGCATCAGACGAAAACATTTGCATTTACCCAGTCATTTTAACAGCATTTGGTGTAGCCTGCAAACTCATATACTAAATCTCCTAAACACACAAACTGGGGAGTAAACCCCATTCAACACATTGGAAATTACCTCTGCGTAAACATGCATAGGATTATTCTGTTACTTTTTTGTTTTGTTTTTGTGTATTTGTTTTAAGATGCCTTGAACAATGTTTTTGATAAACAGCACTATGGTGCTTTGACATTTAGGGGAGAAATCAAAACAGGAGATATTAGCCAGCATTGCAAGTTAGGCTTAGAGCAAAACCTGTGAATGGCTGGGAAGAATGTAGAACTGACAACTGGGAGCTAGAAATTACAAATCAACTTCAGTCTCATGTATAAAATCATTTTGTTAAACAGACCCTATTGGCCTACCTCTACCAACTTGCATGATTCATTAAAAACAAAATAATTTGTCATATTGTTCTGTCAGATACCTATTATGTTCTATAGAGTACTTGTTTTCTGAATAAAAACAATGGGACCCTTGTGACCCTCCAGATATTGTTGGAACTACTACTGCCATCAACCTCAGCCAACACGGCCAATGGTTAGGGATGATGGAAGCTGTCGTTCAGCACCATCTGGAGGACCAGAGACTCCCCACCTCTGATCTAAAAAGTGTCTTGCTAATCCAGGGCTCCTTTAAAAATATTGCCAGTTTAAAGGGCTGAGGCCTGTCAACAGGCCACAGACCTCTCTCCACAATGCTTGAAGTTGTAACCACTTCTCCTCAGAATGGTTTTCTCAGCCCTTATCTGTATTTCCAACCTTGTCATACCATCCAAACAGCTCTTCTAGTCATCATCAATCTTTATTGCATTTAGCCATAGGCCATTGCATAAAACACAGTAAACATTTAAACCTGTACAGCTTAAAACACGCCAACATATCAGACCTATGTTCATTTGGCTTTAACATAATTTCCTCTTAGCTTTTTTGCGGCTAAGGCAAAATTTGCCACCGCAAGAGTGACCTGCTTATGTTTGTCAGCCAAGAGCTCCACCACCAAGTTATCACTAAAGATCCCTCCTAGAAAACTGATCAAGGGTACTAAAAATTTGTGTCTGGGGTCCTGGTACAGGGGACAAATGAGCAAATAATGCTCTAAATCTTCGGGTGCCTTACATCCGAAGACACAATGTCGTTCCTCTGATGGAATACCCATATATCTACCTTCAAGATAGGCTGTGGTCGTTGTTTGGAATCGAAGGTTGGTAAATGCTCTTCGTAGTGGGGCATGTGTCAAAGTGTCAAAATCGCAGGGTTTAGCATGATTGAGTTTCAGGTGGGGAAACCATGATGAAAAAGGAGCTGTAACTATTATTGCCCGATCTTGATTTGCGTCATGGTCAAAAACCAAATTTTGGAGGTCAGAGGGGTTGAGGGCCAGAAGCTCCTTTTGGGAGAGATTGTAAAATCCCAGTATTGCCTGGCACCCTTGAACCCACCCACCCATCCGATGTTGCTCGTGCCAGCAAAGCTTTGTAAAAGAGGTATGCTCCATGACAGAGATTCTCTTCCAATACCTTAAATAAGCCAGATCTATTCTTGCGGCGAGAGAGGGAAGGCCTCATTCAGCTCTTAAATGTGCAGACGGTGTCCTTTGGGGGAGCCCCAAGATCTGTCTGATAAATGTGTTTTGGAGGACCTCGAGCCGTGGTTTGAGTGAACCGCCCCAAAGCTCATATCCATATAGGATTTTTGGCAGAACTTTAGCCGTGAAAATTTTTGCCATCGGGTTGATCAACTGTCCCCCCCGCGTATAAAAAAACCTTCTTAATTGTCCCATGACTCTAACGCCCATTAATTTAGTGGCCTTCAACTGAGGACTCCATGAGAGCCTATCACTAAAGTTTATACCTAAGTATTTAAAAGACTGCACCTGTTCTAGTGACTGCCCGTTAAGAGTCCAGTTTGATTTAGATTTCTTATGTTTCCCACAGATCATTATTTTAGTTTTAGAGTAATTAATGTGCAGACAATGATTTTTACAATATCCTTCCAGTCGGATCAGCATCCGTTTTAAACCAACTTTATTTAAGGAGAACAGGACCAAATCGTCCGCATATAATAGTGACGAAATCTTCCTGGTCCCCACTGCTGGAGGGAAGAAAGAGGGAGAGGCCATTGTGGGGATGATATCATTTATAAAAAAGTTAAAAAGGGGCCAGTATACACCCTTGTTTGACTCCCCTTTCAGCTGGAATTTCTTGCGAGAGGACTCCGTTCATCCCAAGTCAAACCCGCAAGAAATTTGCCTGATGGAGGGACCTAATCAGCCACAGTAATCTTTTATCAATGCTAGTTTGACCTAGTTTGTACCACAACAAATCTCTATCGATTGAATCGAAGGCAGAAGTAAAATCAACAAATGCCACATAAATGGACCTACTTGGCCCCGCTGTGGGTTTTTTTATTAGATGGTGAAGAACGTAGGCCTGATCTACTGTACTCCTGCCTTTCCTGAATCCAGCCTGTTCTTCATAGATAATGGAATGATTGCAGTCCCATTCCCATAATTTATTTAGAAGGAACCGTCTGTACAATTTTGATAACACATCTAATAGGTTAATAGGTCTATAATTTCATGGATTTGAGGGGTCACCTTTCTTAAAAATAGGGACCACTATGCTAGTGCGCCAACCTGAAGGGATGGTGCCAGAGGAGTTGATGTATGAAAAGAGTATGGCTAAAAGTGGGCCCCACCAGGCGATTTCAGAGAGAAATAACTCTTCTAGTCAATCAGGGGTGGGGAACCTTTGGCCCTTCAGATATGGCTGCTCCCATCAGCCCCAGCAAACATGGCTAATGGCCTTGGATGACGGGAGTTGTAGTTCAGCAATGTCTGAAGGGCCAAAGATTCCTCACCCCTGCACCATATTGTTGTAAGCAAGAGCTCTGTCCCCTTACCAACAGGCTCTCCTTCTTACTGTACAGTTTTCAGCCAGGGCCATCCCTGCCATGCAGCAGGTCTGCTTCAGGCAGTGCCATACAAGGGTATAGATTAAGGCATGAACTAGCATCTGAATGGCGTGGCAAGCCTTTAAAAAGTGTTGGCCCTATCAGGATGTGGGTGCCATTTGGACCCCACTTCTGGCAGCAACATGTGTTAGGTCAGCACTGTCTTCAGCCATGAGGCCTGGTGATGACCCACTTTTCTTTCTGTACCACTCAGTGCTGGTCTAAGATATTTTGCTGCCTGAGGCAAACAGCACATGATTCCCCTGACTCCCAAACCAAATTAAGTTAAGGTCAGCCAAACTATTTTGGCTCCTGAGATAGAAAATCCCACAAGTGCCTCTCCAACTTCTCAGCACTAAAAAATCAACAATAATAAATTAACTAACAATTTTCTTCCCTTTCATGACACTGAAAACCAGTTGCCTGAGACAATTAATGGTAGGGCCACCACTGCGCTCCAGTGGCCCATATGTCAGCAGAGACAGGATCTCAGCTATCACCCCCAGAACTCTGCCAGCAAATAGATGGAAGGAATAAGTGGAATGTCTCTTTCTTTCAGCCTATCTACACCAGATATCACATGGTGGTAGCTAGGACAGCAGGGCAAGCAGCAATCTCAGGGCCAGCCCTACCACTAGGCAGAGCGAGGCTTCCACCTCAGGTGGTAGATGCTGATGGGTGGGGAGCTGACACAGCTGTGTTTTACATGGGCTGCCCTGAGCTGGACTCAGCTTGCCGATGCTGAAGCAAGTTTCAACTACGAGTTTCATCGGCTTTTGTAGATGGCACCAAAATGTCTTGGATTGGCCCTGGCACCCATCAGGCACCAGAAAACAAACAGTTGAGCTCTCCTTACCATGGTATATCATTACATATGAAGAAGATCCAGTGTGGGATCTTGATTCTTTTATTTTATACAAGTTCTCCATCTCAAAAGCCTCCATTGTGGCCCTGGGTTGTATTCAAAGTAGCAATTGTTTCATCAGTGCAAGGATTTATCTTTGCCTCAAAGAACAATCTCCCCCTCTTCTCCTCCCATGCATCCCCTAAATATATTCTGAGCAGAGCAGATTTAAGGGACTGTGCAGAGGAAGGAGAGGGGAGAACCCCATTGTGCTAGTACTAACTCTTACGCTTGCACAAAACGTTAATTGAATACTGCCCCAGTGCTTATTCTGAAGCTACAAGGTTGTAAATGCTGGATCAAAGCTTTCCCATTAGCCACACCCAGAGAGGGAACTGGTTAATCTGCTGATCAGTTGCGAAATCTCCTTGAAGTGAATAAAAAAAAATCTGCACTTTTAAGTGACTCCCACCAGGTTTTATAGGAAAAAGGGGCGGGGTTTGAGTAGTGTTGTGTGCCCCAGTTTTTAGAAGAGAGAGGTAAAGATGCACTGGAACCGGCAGAACAGTGTGTTTCTACCCTGGATTACTGTCAACTCTTGACCAGAGTCTTGTGACTATTTTGGCATGGCACTAGATTCTATCTTAAAAGCAAGCACACGCCTGTAATTTGGCATGGCTTTTTTTTCTCCATCAAACGAAAAACTTATAATTGTTTTCAGAGATTACATCATTCAACAATAGCCTTTTTAGCAGGTATATTACAGCATCCTTTTTTGAGTTCAGTATTTGAAACCAATTCCAAACAAGCACCAACTGGAGAAATTCTGAACGTTAGTTTTCCCATTTGAATTGTAGAAAATTTCCCTTTTGGTTTTAAGCAGTGGTAGTGGGGTGAGAGAGGGATGGAGCAGGAAGGAAATATGTTAGCATTCAAGCTAAACAAAAATTTAGAATCCATAGATATGTTCAACAATATTTTTAATTTTACTATTAATTTCAATGACATGTCAATTGATTGAAAGAAAACCCACAAAACAGTTCCATATGACTGCTTTATCATGTAGCTTTAATTCTGCATCCTTTCTTTTGGCAAAACTTTTACCAGCTAGCGACCAGCCCTAACTACTTTTGCATAGCTTTGCTAACTTGACTGCACAGCCCTGATCAAGAGACCTTTGCTTTTACAACTGAAGCTAAAGTTCAGGAAGACACCTCACTTTTGCTTTGTTTTAATTCACATAGAGGGAGGGTGGAGGCAGGGAAATAGTACTTCCTCTGAAATCTGCTTCCGAAAGGAACTGCTTTTTCTTGTGGCATGGTTAAGGCCAGCTGTACGATAAGGTGTTGGTATTTAACACGGGCATGTTTGCAGCACATAAGAAGCTAGCTGTTCTCTGCAATGGAGCAGATTTATCTCCTACTCAGCTGCTGTTCCTGCACTTGAACAAAAGCAATAACAGAACTGCTACAGGAAAGAGTGGTGCCATCCAGTCTGGGAAATATTTTGTTAAATAAATATAATTGGATAGCAGCCAGCCAATTAGTGCCATGCTGTCTTGTGAAATAGAAAAGCATACTTTGGGAGGAGAAACAAGGCAAGAAACTCCTTCCTTCCTGTGCAGTTTCCTCTGCCTGCCTGTTTTTTTCATTTGTATCCGCCTCTGTGCAGACAGCAAGGAGGATTGGATAGTGTGGAAGGAGGTCTAGCTTCTGTTTCCCTTTCAGTCCCATTTGCAGCCAATGGATGGCAAGAGCTTGGGTTGAGTATGGAGTCTAAACTTTCATCCTTGCTTCAGTTTCATCACTCCATGTTGTGCTTTTTCTCCTAGGATCTCATGCCTTCATCATGATCCAGCTTGCCTTTTTTCAAAACAGCAGCTCAGTGGAATTTGTAGGCAATGCCACTCTGGATGGGAAACTTACCCATAGCATGGAGGTCCAAAATGGGCAACTCAATGCAAGCCAGCTGCTCCCATTGGAGCCTTTATACCTCTGGGAGCAGAGAAAGAGCAGTCTACAACAGTACCTCAAGCAGTTTGAGACACTGGTCAACATGTATGCTCGTGAAAGGAACGTACCATGTGAGTAATGAGGTGGGGAATGGGATGGTAGCAGCCACAGTTGTTGCCTTAGTAACGTCTCAGTTGTTTAGAATGATGGCATCGCTGAGCATCTAAGTTTGGGAAAGTGTGATGCTATTTCCTGTTGGTTAAATCAAATCACTGAGGCAATCCAGAAACTTCACCCTGCAATTGCAGCCAGGGAACTGTATCACTATAACAGAATATGGCAGTATTTACATATCTACCATGGGTTGAAAACAGAGGGTTGGTTCATCATTACCAGTCACAGCCTGAGAGCAGCTTCTCCATAGTTCTTTCCCATTCTTGCTGTGGAGATTCATGGATAAAGGAACTGTGCACATAGTTCCTTCGCATGGTATATGTCTCTCTTCCACACCACATACCAGCATATGTGAATCAGACCTGGCTTCAACCCTGGACAGAACGGTTACTGTTTCGTTACTGAACCAACCCATTGATTCACCTAGCCTCAGTGTCTAGAATGAAGAATGTGCTATCAGAATTATAAAAAAATAATTTTGTCCATCAGGAAACAATTGTCCAAGAGCTCAGCAGTGGCCTTTCCCCGTTTTTCAAATAGAGATCCTTTGATGAGAAATAGCAGAAAATAAATGTATATATAAAATATGTGCTGTACCCTTCAACTATGACCTTACCTGTTGGCCTATGGTGGAAATAAAACCAACTATATATTAATATATCTATTAATTCATGTTATATTCCTAAGTGTTTTCTAGCAACTCTTAAGGTTTTTGTCATGCTTTATAACTAAGTGGTAGATATCGGTCTTTGTTCTAATTTGCTTGTATATAGGTGTTTTCTGTTTAATTTGTCAAATGAGCTAAGGTTCAGATTTAGTAAAAGTAACTTGCAAAAGAAATAAAGTGCTGTCAAAGTGATCTGATTTGATCCAGCAGTTTGTACTGTGGAAAGCTTACTAGATTTAATAGGAAAGTTGGGTTGTATTGTAAAAATGCATTGCTTTGATCTAGCATTCAGATATTTTATTGTCTTATATTTATTAGTTGCTTTTTTTCGGAAAGGTGTACTCAAAGCAACTTACACAGTAAGTGCTATAAGACCTCAATAAAAGGTCAAATTGCCCAGATGGAGGTCAGTTCAGCTTTTAAATTATGAGGAAGATCCTGAGGAAGAATATCTGTCTCCCCAAAACTATTTCCAAAGAAAGATGCATCCGGTAATCCTAGCAGTGGTAGGAACAGAACTTCTCATACTGACAGTACTGTTCCGGCTCTATTACAAAGTTATTTGAAAACATTAATATTTATACTTTTTGGAGAGCTACCATTAACTGTAGCTCTATGTTGAGTGTACACTTGTTATTGTGTAACACAGGAATGGCTCTCAGTGGATAGGACAAAGGACTAATTTTCCGGAGAAGCCCAGACAGACTGTTTCCTGCATAGTACAAGTGTGCATTTTAGAAAGATGAGGTCATTTACGGAGAAAATCTCTTTTGTTGCAGATCCCCTACACATATATTGTACTTTGGGGTGCCAGATCTTCAAGAATGGCACCAACGGCACCTTCTATGAGGTTTTGCTCAATGGGACTGATTTCCTGAGACTCCATGCAGCCAATCATAGTTGGAGACCTTTACAGGACACTCCTGTGGCCAGCTTTGCCAGTAAGGAACTGAACAAATACCCTCAGACCAACATCAATCCAGCTTTCTTCCTACAGGAAACTTGCATCAATTTTGTGAGGGAGCACACTGAAGTGAAAGGAGCCTCAACTGGTATGTGAAACAGTAGTTACATGACATCTGAGAAGTACCCCCACCATGCCAGGTTGTCTAAGGGAGGACACAACCAAACCTCCTTCACATCAGTCAAAAACAAAATGTTCTTACCAACACACTCTTATTGGCAGGGATGTGTATATCTTGTGGTGCTCTTGCCCCACAAGCATAGACATACAGAATTCTATGTCATATGGTGAAGATAGGCTTGGAAGCATTTGATGATTAAAGCAGATATAAAAACATCTGATAATTCCAAAGGTGATGGGGGGGGGGAGAAGGAGTGGAATACAAAAGAAGGTTCCAGTGATCAGGGGTTCAGGACCCTTGCAAGCTTTGCCCCTCCTGCCTAGCTGCAGAATTCTGCACATATATCAAATGTTTTATTTGTGTTGTCTATTAGCTTCAGAATCCAGATTTTCTTGGTGCAGAGAATACAGTACACCAACAGACATTTGCTTTTAGATTTCTATTTTCTATTCCTTGCAAGAGACATACATAACCTCCTGTGAAAGACATTGGTTGAAATTACCTCAAGTGGATAGTAAACCACTTTGTAGATTCACCCCCCCCCCATATACTACCCTTCACAATACTTTTTTACAAGCAGGCTTCAATCTAACATTTTGAGCCATGAAGCTAGCTCAGACAGTAGCATCTTAAATCCAAAAGATCCCAGCTCTACACCCACCCACCTGAACAGGTGCAGCAATGTTACTTTCTTAGCAAGTCTTAACACAATGCAGGTGTGGCCCCTCAGCTGTAGAAAAGCTCTCAACTCTTCTCTTTTTGCCTTCCAGGGAAACATGAAGGACGCTCACACACACCACTGGTGGTAGGCATCAGCCTTGGTTCCCTTGCTCTAATGGCCCTAGCTGTTTGCATCTTCCTATGCACAGGTGGAAAGAGATAGCACCAAGCATAATAACATTACGTGGACCAGCACTCCTGCAGATGAGTTAGCCAAGCTAACCAGAAAGGAACAATGCAGACTCCTACCTAGGAATGGGAAAATCTGTCCATTTCAGTTTCTCCATTCATTTTTGCTCTCTTAAGTTCAGCTCTCAGTATTTCCACATCAGTCTGCAAATTATTTCACTGATATATGCATGTTTATGAACACTCTACCCCAGTATATGTATTTTTTTACATGTCACTTGGCTGGAGAACTGCATTGCAAAAAATGTGAACTTCCAAGGCTGGCTGTTTCAGTTATGTGTAATGTTTCAGAAAGTGTGGATTAAGCTGGTTAGCCTTTAAATGTGAACTGAATCAAATTTTTCTCCTACCCCTTCCAGTTTAATTTTCTTCTCAAGAAACATACCAATATCTGTATGAACCTGTATCCCTTACCTCATACCTACCTGTAAGATGAACTGTAGAACAGCAGCAAGACCACTGCCAGTATCATAGGAATCTTTTTATTTCCTACTGCTCTACCTTGGAGGTCCCCGATTCATAGGGTCGCCATAAGGCATAGTCAACTTGAAGGCACATAGCCACAACTACTACTTAGGCAAACAGCTTCTCCGCTCAGTCCATTTCACCTGTATATCAATGGACAGAAACCAGAGAAGCACAGCAAAAAAACACACCTGGATGACTTTGTGCTCTTCAATTTCCCTCAACTCTTCTTTTAAAGCATCCTAAATCTTGAGAATTACTGCTACTATTTAACATTTATTTCAGTCCAACAGAACAAGAGATATTGAGATAGGATTTATGCATAGTTTTAAAATGAACTTCACTGCCACAAGATGTGGTACTGGCCACTGGGTCAGTCTAATTTATGAAGAATGCTTACTGTTGTGCCGGTTCCAGTATGCCCCCACCTCTCTTTTCTGAAAATGGGGGCACACAGCGCCAGTCAAATTCCACCCCTTTTTACTATAAAACCCTGGTTGGATCAGCTCGAGTTCTTTTTTTAAAAAAATCAGCTTCAGACAGACTGATTGGTAGGCCAACCAGTTTGTCTTCCAGATGTGGCCAATAGAAATGTTTTGCTGCAGGCTCACGCAGATAGTGACACTTTGCTGTGGGTGGTCCTGAAAGGCCTGAAGTCAACAGTGGGGAAGGGAGGTGTTGCCAGTAGAGGGCACAGTTGCTTCAAAAACGCAACCAGAAAAATTCTGGATGCTTTTGAAGTGACTAGTGTGCCCACAGCCAAGGTCTATCCATGCCTATTAAAATGGAGGCTCCATTTAGCCATGTCTTAGGCAGCACGTTTGCTGTAGCGAGAAAGAGTCAAGGGAGGACTATTGCCTTTATGTCCTGTTTGTTGGCTTTCTGGCTGCCCACAGCTGAATAGAGTGCTGGACTATAAGGGATGTTTTTATGATTCTGGATCCAGAACTGGGCATTGCAGTATCTATGCCCAGTCTTTACAAACAGCATCAAGATGAGGTTGCAGAGTGTTTGGTGGGGCAGGTGTACCCAAGGCAATGTGATATATACTTCAGCAGATTCTAGCGAAGAAACCCATTGGTGGCTCTTGTTATACCTTCAATAACACCATTCATTCTATGCATGCAACACACAATGGCAAGTTTCAACAAAGACAATCCAACATCCCAGAAATATCCCTCTAGTGTCTTTAAGGGAATCAGGAACCACAGAGATGTCTGCTTTGATGAAAACAGATTGTATCAAAAATAGCACTAAGTCATGGTCCCATCAGCACAAGGATTTCTGCTTGCACAAGGGACTTTCCCCCTCCCCCTGCATACCTCCTAAATCTGTTCTAGGGGTTCCCCCAACCCCCTGAAACACATTTGGGGACAGCATGGAGGAGCAGAAAGGGGAAGTCCTGTTGCAAAAGCATAAATCCTTGTGCTGACGGGACGTGTCACTTGGATACCACCCAATGCTTCTCTTACCGAAGCTATTACTCCTTTAAACAGAACTCTTCTAGACATCAGGACCCAATTACTTTCTTTCCCTGGACTTCCTTGAGATGTCAGCAGTAAGTGGCTAAACGAGGAGTTGGGGAATAACTCCACACATTGAGTGAAAATCCAACAATTGTGAAGCAGCTCCTAACACATCATTCATAAATGCTCCAATGAACCTCTCTAGGTTATACTCCAAATAGTAGGCATAACCCTTCTGTTTCTGTAAAATAGTAAACTTGTAGCTTTCAGCTTTGAAGTGGTGATGGCTTTTTAATAAAAGCAATCCTTCAGACTCTTCCGGCTCTCTTTTTGTCTCTTCACTTTATGCACAAAAATATTTTCAGCAATAGGAGAAAGGATGGGATGTGGTTGGCTTTCTGAATGTTAACAACTGTTGGATATTTTTATAAAATCATTCCAATTTATAAACAGTTATGTGGACACTTTCACTGCTAACTCATCTCTAGCGCTCTGTTCGCACAGATTATAGTGACAATACACTTCTATTTGTAACTTCAGTGGCTGTTGATTCAGATAGTATTAGCGGCTACCAATACAATACTTTCATCTTTAAACAGAAAATAAACATTGATGCACGCTATCCAATGCAAGGAGCTGATCCACAAAGAAAAAGATCCAGCCAGCCTTTTACAAGGAGAACAAAACATGAGCCATATTGCAACACACACACACGCACCCTACCTCATTCCAGGGCAGATAAATGCAAGATTTTAAGACTGCTGTGCTCGTTAGCCAAGAGACAACTTGGATGAGAAAGGAAGAACTAAATGCCATTCCAAGTCATTGTGTCTTGAATGAATGCATGTGCAATCAACAAGTTCTGAAAGGCTTGCTAAGCAGTTAGAACCAAGGGCAAAGTCAGATGCAAACGTGTGTATTGCATATATGCCAGTGTTTGCAGGAATACAGTACCATATGCAGTGTGAAATGGAGACAATTGTTTGTAAAAGTGGGAAGCCCCAAGGGTCCTAGGCTGCCTAGTTCTCACACGTCCACTTCAGGCTTTATGGTGTTTATTGCTGCCAACATACTTGTCATGTAAAACATGAATTGGCCCTATGGTTTCCAAGAAGGCTACAGGAGTATCTTGGCTTAAATCAGTTGCATAAAATGCAAAAACTAAATTTGTTGAACCAGAGGCTAGGGAGGAAGTTTTTTATACAGTTCTTTGGAAGAAATGGGAAAAGCAGCAGTGGCTGTGTAAAGGTGGATATAGGGGAGTACATTTCTATTTCGATGCATGGCTCAAATTGTCTATCAGCAACAAGGCTCTTTGTTTGTGAGTCTTATCTCTACCACCCCACAGGACAAAGGGTAAGCCATTTCTATCCAGGTGTTGAAACTAATTGCTATGCCTGCAGGACTGCATAGCCTTTGCTTGCTGGAGTGTCTGTTTACAAAACCACATATTACAAATCCATTACACATTCACTAGCCTATAAAGGAAATTCAGTGTAGGTAACAGCTGCCAATCTTGAGAGATGCATAGTAAGCTGCCAAACTTTCATGGGCAGCTTCACATATTGTAGCAGTGCTTGTGAAGACCTAAATGCAAAAGTGGGTAGTGGCAAAGACTACAGTACACTTCCACAGTATAAACAGGAAGCATCTGGACAGTTATCAGAACCCTAAAGAGAGGACAATGCAGATAACAATGGAAATTTGCAGAGATAAGGGTCTCTCATGCCTCAAATCTATTAGAATGATAGGTAAGAGGATTAGGTGTTTACAAAAATCAGGACAGTGAGGAAATATTTTTACCAATAGTTTCCAAATTGGACCCAAAAATCAAAATGTTAACAGCAAAGGACCCTTGTGGTTAAATGTCTGAAACAGAGGTGATACCAAGCAAAACAGAGGGACTGTGAACGAGTTATGAAAATTCACTCAGTGGGGCAAGAAAAAGTAACATCAAAATATATTTTAAAACCAGAATTTCAACGTGGTATTTGAATTGAAATGCCTCACATTTCTCAACTGCTGGAGCCTGACTGCTCCAGATAGAGCACCAGTTGTGTCGCTAATAAGGAAATTTCTTTTACCGTCTTCTGATCTGTCCCCGAATTACCCTCACTATTTGTAAAAATAGAAGTCTCAGCAGTCACTCCAACACCCCTCAGCTTTGTTCTACAACGCCCAGAAGTCTGCAGTTTACAGCACTGATTTCACTCATCTGCAACAAAGTTCATTTGTCACCAATCTTAATATCCCTGCAGTCCATTGTATACCTTCTGCACCGATTTCTGTTTCAACAGTTGTTTGAGACCTGCAAAAGAATTTTAAACAGATCACCATACAAAGCTCCTAATATGTTAAAAAGGAAAAATCAACTGAATTCAAGCTGCTCCAACTTAAAGCCAGTATTTTCAGTTTACATATTTTGAAACTGACTCCCTCAAAACAGTTTTGAGAAGTTTCAGAATGATGCCTATGTCTATGCAAATATGTTCCAAACACAAAAACAATTGTGCCACAAGAGCAATGACATTACCATGGCTACTATCTAAGAAGTAGACTAGGAAAAAGCAAGTCACCTGGAAAAGATCCTTGACCAGTTTTTAGTAAAGTCTCACTGAAATGTTAGCAATATTTAAACATTTAAGCAAAGCAGAAATGGCTGCTGTCCTCCCCGCTATCCCTAGCCTTCCAGAATATACCCAGAAGAGATCCTGGCACTTTCCTCACAATCTTTGCAGTGTTGGGGACGTGCTATAGCCAGTCATTGAAAGGATCAGCTGAAAGAACAGCCCTTTCCAGTCAAATTGCAACAAATTAGTTTGAGAAATATCTTAGAGCTCACCTGTTCTAACAGAGGTGATGTCTTTCTGAACAGAGAATCTTAAAACTGGAAAAAGACAGAATACCCACAAGATGGACACTATAGATGGCAAAATAACTTCTCATCTCAGCAGGAAGAGCATACATGAACAAATGCAGTTACTGATCAAACTATTTGGGAATCTGTCATCACAGTACTGGTCTAGGATACACAATTACAAACCTTCCCGTTGTTCACTTGTCAGCTGCTCTTTGGGAAAGTCTACATCGAATGTAATTATTAGAGATCCTTTAATGTTGTTGTTGTCGAAGTTGGGAAGACCTTCTCCTTTCTTCCACAGCTTGGCTCCAGGCTTTGTGATTTTATCCCGGGCAACATGCACCTAGTGGATGGAGGGTGGTGAGGAGTTTACAAGATTAGCATTTATGACCAGGTACTCTTCTACAGATCAGTAATACAAAAACAATCGCATATTTTAGTGCCAACAGATGCAAGTATCATGGAAAAACATGAGACTATTTTGAAAATATTATTTCAAAGAGAAATCATTTTCTACCTCACCTTATGCCCATCTAAATGGGAAATGTCCATTTCAAAACCCACAAGAGCCTCAACCAGTGAGATAGTCACATTTGTATATAAATCATCTCCTCTTCGCTCAAAAACTGGGTGCCTGTAGGCAAGAGGTTAGAAGAACATTAACATTTTCTATACTTCAGCCGTGTTGGTAAGTGTATTCCTTTTTCTGTATGCTTGTCAAACTCTCTAATCTATAAAAAGAACATTTAACTTGAAAAATAAATGAAGAGCTGGAATTAACTTGTGATTCTATCATTCCTGTTCCCAAACCCTCTAAATCCATCCCGGTCTTTGAAGGAGGGAACAATTTTCTATAGGGACCATCAAAACCTATTGCAGCTTAGTGAGTAGAAATATTTATGCAGAGATGCAAAGTAGTTTTACATCATGATCAGAATGGAACTGACCCTAGTGCATTTCTGTCACTTGCCCTAATGTACTATGGAGGTCATTTCTTTAACAGCTACTTGTGCCCTGAATGGGACAAACCATTACATATCCTACAGAAATTGTAGGCTTGGTTGGAACTGCTGATTAGTTTCCTTGTCAGCTGGCAAAGCTTAATTGCTGTCTAAATGTTGTATTGGTAAAAGGAATCATTTCTCAAACCTGTTGAACTTGGATGCACCTTCTCAATTCAATCTACCATATGCTCCATCCCCCAGCTTAACACCCACTATCTGTTCTGCAGGTGAATGTGTTAGAGATTCTCATACAATGTGCTGTGCAGCCTGCTGCTACATGTGAGGCTGTATGGATTGGGAGTACTAATTCCATACCGGCAGGAGAAGAGGGAGTAACATATCCCCGACTCTGCCCTAAAACCATGCAGAAGAAACTATCTTGAGACCACAGCAGCAACTCTTTGTGGGTTTCATCCTTCCTCAGAATCCGGTCACCCCAACTTGATTGTTTAGCCACCCTCACAAAGCCAAGGTGGATCAGTGGAAGCCTTCCGCCAGGAAGCATTCCTCTGATCTAGATCTTGGGTGGTAGGAAGGGGAAGGAACTATGTGCTTCAGAACAGAATGAACGATCCTCCCCCCCCTCCCTCTCCCCCCCTCTCATGTGAGAACCTTTTGTAATGGATTAATTATATGAGTGTTACCCCCCCCGAGGAAGCACACCCATCAGCACCCATACTGAACATTATATCTTTCAGCATCATACAATGAGGTCTGTTCAATGATGAGTTTATTAATTTTGGGGGGTAAATTTCATATTTCCTGGTAAGTAAGACAAAAATATCTAAGAGAACTTACTTGAGAACTTTTATTCGGAAGCGCAAGTCACCTGGCTCTCCATCAACATGGGGTTCACCTGCAGAAGATTAAATATGGATCATAAAGGTGTTTTATCTACTTCCCCAAAGTGAAACCCAAACCCAAATCCTTTAAGTTTTCCATTAGTCACATGATCTGAGAAAGAGATCATCCTCATCCTGGCAGATTATGTGACTCTGGCTTTATTTAAATAATTTTATTCAGCTCTTTAGTCAAATTAGGCTTGCAGAACCTCTTACAGATCACTAAAAATACCAAACTTAGTCCCTGCCCTCATGCTCACAATCTAAAAGTACATGGCACAAAAGGAAAATGATTGGGAGGGAACAAGTAAATTCAGATACAAGTTCTTTGAAGTTCTAATGACTAGCTGGGGAGGAAGAGTTCAAGGAGAAGAGGTGCCAACATTTGATAGTCTCTCAGCTGAGCTGATGGTATAGTCCTGCATTTCTTCTCTTCCTTCCTCCGCTGTGGCCTGATGTAATAGCTGCTGCTAGGTGTCATTTAACGGGAAAGAACCTTGGCTTCTCAGTAGAGCTAATTGTGGCCCAGAATCCTTTCTCTATTACAGCCTAATGTAATGGCTGCTGTCTGGTGATAACAGGGAGAGGAGCATTGTCCAATACACATGGCTACTGAAAAGGACATTAGTACAGATCACTCAGTCTTCTTCAGATTTGAGATGAACGTATAACCTGTAAATCCATATAAGCCAGTAACTAGCTAAGATTGAGTACGGAAGACAAGTTAATTGCCTCTACAGGCCTGTAAAAATGTTTGTGCATAAAGATATGATAAGCACACACCTTTTTTCAAATAATGTAGCTATGGCATGCATTATATGAAAAATCGAGATTTCGTACTTAGAATAACTTACATAAACAATGAATATACTTTTGCTTGGATCAAAATGTAGGTTCATACAGAAACTGGAATATTTTGGAAACAACTGCAGGCATGGATGGTAGTTAAGGTAACAGGAATAAGGAGTCATGAGGATGAGTAATTGTGAAGAATAAATAGGGGGTTATGTCTAGGTTCATATGAACCCTTGCTCAAGGCTCCCTCAACAAACATTATCTGGACATTGTCAAAGCACAAGGACTAGAAGCTTGCATTGAAACAAAAGATACACACAAGAAAAACTCAAATCGGGGCATGAAGAAGATACACACATTTTCTATACAGATGAGATTTTCAAAACTCCTGTAGTGATATAGAAGGCATTTTCTCTTTACAAAACTGACCTGGGGAATTCAAGTATACTTGAAAAATGAAAGGGACACACCACACCCAAGATGTGTATTTCCCCTAGAGACCTTGCCCCAAATTTCCTTGGTTTGCACTTTTCTGTAAGTGTAAGAGGGGAGAGATTATCTCTCCCAAGACTTCCAAGCACAGTCTTAGAATGCATAAAAATAATTTGCTGTATAAACAGAGCAGATTCAAAAGTGGTGAACTATTCCAGCCCCAAAACAGATTCTCTCAACTTGGAAACCAACAACAAAAAATACCACCAGCTTTCTGACAGGTTCCATAAATCCCCGGAGGTTCTTTACTACCTCAACTCCAACAAGAAATTAACTCTGTTAGAATAGAAATTAATACTGTACCTTCCCCCATAAAGGGATATTCCATGCCATCCCTCACACCAGGTTCTATCTCTACCTCTAGGGTTCGCTCTTCATTCACAAGCCTAAGAAATCAGAAAAGCAGCATTTTTTTAAAAAAAGGGCATGCTTATATCAGGTAAACAAGTGTTTTATTTTAGTGATTGTACTATCAAAGTGAGTTTTGCTTTTCTTTTCTAATCAAACCATACTGTGCAACTGAACTACAGAAGTGCTGGGCATACTCCATTATGAATCCGTGACACTACAGAAACATAAAACCCAGCTACATCCAGGGTGTTTTCAGATAACAAATAATCTACAAGAATGCTGCAGGAAGTTCCTCTCCATACCACAACTTAAATACTTGATATTTCGCGGAACAAATGTCATCAGGGAAGTTGTATTGGTGGGGCAATTATTGAAGCTCCAGTCAGTAATCCAGTATCTCCTTCCTGCTTTCATTCCCATAAGTGAACAATACATTACACCACCATACGGCTCAAACAGGTAATGGAATCACTTCTCCCTCCATGCTACTTTCAACAGCTATGCATGATTACAAGCTATGCATGCACCAAAGAGCCAGAGGATCTGACTCACTTGACATTGGGACACTCATCACAAACAACTTCTTGGGTCATCTGGAAACGTCCTGGGCCTAGCTGGGTTGTCTTCATCTCCTGCCGGCAATTGCATTTCCGCTTGCCTGGTGCCTGCCTCGCTACCGGCTTGTTTCGAATAACCTGCAGAGAGATACAGAATCATTCTCTCATATTCAAATTATATACAAAAAGCACATTACTCTTGATGATATGAATGAAGATGACACACATCTCACGTGCCTTCATTTGAGACCCTGGGCTTTGCAGGTGGCGTCACGTACACAAGAACAAAGCAAGGTAGCCCAGTAACCATGGGGAGTATCCAACTAACTTGTTCCATCAGTGCAAGGATTTCTGCGTGTGCAACAAAGCTTCCCACTCCTCTCCCCACATCTGCTTTGGAGGGTTGGGGGAACCCTCAGAACAGATTTGGGGGGCTTGCAAGCTGAAATCCTTGCGCTGATGGAATGAGTTAGTTGGATATTGCCCCATCTTAATTGAGGTATGTGCATTGTAAGTTGAAGATTAATTGTGTTATTTTAAAGTTTGTACTCTTTATATAGCGTGTTATTAATTTGCTTTGAATTGTAAAATCACTTAGAAGCTTTTTGCATATGCGACTCATAAATTTACTAATACTACTAATAATGTTGACCTGTTATAAGTACCATAAGCACAATTTATTTCAATGATTTTTAAGTACACGCAGCAGTTAGAGCAGGGATCCACAAGTTTCGACATGGCTTATCAGCCAGTCCTAACTTGTGGTTGGTCCCAATTCTTTTCCTTTGAATCCTGAGCACCCTAGATTAATCTCCCTTTGCAGAAGACAGAAGCAGTAAAATTAGAGACAATTTCTGAAGAAGTTTGCAGAGAAAACAAGGGAGTGTCACAGCTTTATTTCACCTCACACAGAGCTTTGGAGAAGGCAAGAAGCAATCTGAGTTTCTGTTGCCACTTCCTTCTACATACACTAGATAGAAGCTCAATTAACTCAGCTGCAGCTACCTTGCTGAGAAAAGCCTATATGATAATGACATGAGGCAGAAAGCTCAATTAGCATAAATCATAGTTAGAATAGTTTAAACTGCTGCAGCTGTTCCACTGGGACATTAGCACTACCATCTGTTGTTAATACCCTCAAGACCAGCCCACTAGGCCCTCAAGTGACAACAATATGCTTCACAGTATGGTCTGTTAAAGGCATAAGTACTAGCAAAGGCAAAAAAACATTGTTTGAACATGAAGATCCCTCACATTGACTAAAAGCATTCAGGAAAACCATAACCTCTCAGTAGTGATACAAAAACAATAGCAATTAGCTACTTTTCTTTATGCCTCACTGTTTGCAGGAAGAACACTTTTCTTTCCCAAGTATGAAATATAGATATCTCAAATATTAGCAGATACTAGCAGATTTCAGCATAGTCTTTCATCATTCAGGGCTGCTATAAATTCCACATCAATGTCTCGGTATAGACAAGAGTATATCGTTGCCACATTCCCAGAGCTTAATAAAATAATAACCTAAAGAGGCTCATCAAGGCAGATTGACAAGCTTACTTCCACAAAATTTCCTGAATACACTTCTTCCAGTGTAACTTCTAGGTCCACAATGATGTCACTTCCTCTTGGAATGTTTCTGTCTTGCTGACGAGGATTACCTCCAAACATGAAACCAAAGTCTCCAAAGAAACTGTAAGGAAGTAAACAGACATTATTTAAAAGAAAAAGATAATGGATCTATTGTGAGGTCCTTTCTGTTCAACAAGCAGGAGAGTATGCATGAAAGGGTTAACTGCTAAACAAATTTCTATCACTTTCCTGAGAGGAATCTCTTCCTAATTTCAGGGATAACTTCAGCCAGGGCTTTTTTTTTTTTGTAAAAAAATAAGGTGCTAGTCCTCAGATCTTGATCAGAGTGTCGCGGATATCAGCACATAATGGTTGACACGAGCAGCAAAAAAAGGTGAGAGTACTTTATACCATCACAGAAAAAGCAAGGACTTCTGCTAAAACATAACTGTAATAAAAACAGGAGTAGCAGCTGCTTATGATGGCAAAAGCAAACTGGACAAAAACTGCAATGAAAGAAGCAATCAATTTACAAGTATGGAAAGAAAGATTACAGCGACAGACAGAAACAAAGACAAGCTTAGGTTGTCCTCGATCTGTTACTCAGTTCTGCACAGACCTTCTCAGTACCTGGGTGGGTCTGCCTGCTTTTTTACCCAATGAACAGTTGCAGGAGAGCAGGCAGGAAAGGGATGTTCAAATGTTGTTCCACATCTCAGAGTAGCTATTTATGTGCTTATGCCCTCTGAGGTGTGCACCTAGAGAAACTATTACAGAACACATCTCCTGAAAGAGAGGTTTGCAGATTTGTGCATCATTACAAAATTGACATGCATGTGGGCAGGGACATCCATACAGCTGGCCTGCTGATTTTTCTTTATTTAAATATTTTTACCATGTTCTTCAGCTTTACCTTGCTCCACAACATCTTAAATAAAACCACAGATGTACTCAGTTGGAACACTGTGACAAAGGGCTGCAGAGATTTATTGAGTAAATCTATATCCTACCTCCGCAAAATCATTTGGAACTATTAACATGATAAAACTATCTGCTGCGCCTTGGAGATATTAGGCCATGATACTTGCTGGAACTGGGGAGACACTGGCATCATAAGCAGGCCCCATACACACTCCAATTTATGACTCAATGTGAAAAAGCTAGATCTCTGAGCCTTTTGCTTGTAGAAGACAGATGATCCAAATACCTTGATGCCCGCAGTTCCTTTATGTAAATCCACAAGGCCCTGCAAATGGCCAGCAAGTGCCAGTAATGGTCCTTGAAGTGTGGGACAGAAATTTGAAAGGAGTAGCTCCTGTGGAGCTAAGAATTCACATTAAGAATGAAGGATAGACCTGAGTACTACCTATCTGGCTAGAAAATACTCCCCTATTTTTCTTGTTGACAAGTTGGCAGCAAGAAGTATCAACTTCCAGGTGAATTCTAGTATAGGAATAGTCCTGATCACTTCAAACAGGGCTTTAAGAACCAGGGGTTGTACTCAACTAATTTTTACTCAGAGCAGTCCCATTGAAAGCAACGGCCATGACTAACTTAGGTCCATTAGTCTGAGTAAAGAGTTAGTTGAATACAACCCCAGGGTCAGATTTCATGATGGAAATTTATGAATATGCATAGGTTGGTAGAGGAAAGCTCTTCATAGGAAATACCTGATACATGGATTCCTGCAAATGGTAATTTGCCTGGTTGTTTAAGATACTGTACAGCAGGGATGTTGTTGGACTTGAACTCCCATTGGCCCTAACAAGCATGGCTAATGGTCAGGGATTATGAGAGATGGAGTCCAGCAACATCTCAAGGGCCACAGGTTCTCCACCCCAACTTTACATAGATGTTGCTTATCTTTTGGGATATAAAGGTCATCACAGTCCTGTGCAAAAAAACCCCTAGAACATGCATTGTGATGGCTAAGGTAGGCATGAGATGTCTTTTTTTTAACATGACCTCCACACCATCTCATAGATTAAACTGGTAGATGGTTTAAGAGAAAAAACTGTGGTAAGCATTCCCAGACCTCCTATTCTGCCTTGACCTCTGAAAAGCCAGCTGGGGTCAGCCCAACTCTGAATGGAGGATATACCTCTGAGATGAGATTCATGCACTGTGAAAGCTGCCAGGGCTTCTGGGCCCAGAGGGCTATCAGCTCCAAGAACCAAATTTGTCTTAGTATGATCCAATCAAGATAACTTTTGTTCAGGTGGCCTTGAAATCTGAAGGACCCCGGACAAGATTGGAAATCACTAGAAAAATCAGAGTCACAGCAACAGAATTGGGTGAGTACTTTCTGTTTCTGCTTCCACTAACTGGAACTTGGGAAATAATTGTCCCATCTTGGCACTGCCCTTGGATGTGAACTGATCCAATATTAGGCTGGTCCACATTCTAGTCAGGAGAGTGAGTATGTCCGCATGGAGGACCCATTCACCTTGGTCAAGTTGTTGATGGTTTAGTCATCCTAGCTTAATTTTTAGGTCCCTTTGGAAGTGTTTGGCCCTAACAGAAACCATATTTAGTTGGCTCTGCCTTCTGAGTCACAGAGGACTAAACTTTTTCCTGCTTGTTCTATTGCCAAAAAAACCCAGGTTATTTTCATTTGTGTGTATAGCTTCAGGACAGAAAATTCTAATGCTGTAATGTGTCATTACAACCTCTGCTCATCATGCAAGAAGGCCACAGAAGAACACAAGGCAACAATAAACTATGTGTCAGGCCCAGGATGTGACAACCAGACCAACGGCTGTAGTTAATTCGTGTTTTATTAGGGTAATGTCCAAACAAAGACTGCGTTTTCTCATGAAGCAATACAGGGATACAGGTCCTGCGGCATTGGGAGAAAGTTGACAGAGCAAGGGACTTCTTCCCGCCTGTTCTTTAAGAAGGGGCCAAATGGGCGCGCAATCTTTCACTCCTCCTTAACTGCCCCTCAGGTACTGCCCGCCTTCCCCCCCTTCTCTCCTGTCTTCTCAGCTGTCTGCGTGTGCGCGGTGAGGGGGGAAGCATCACCCCCTCCTCTTCTGAAGTTTCCGATTCCAGGATGGGGGATAGGGGAGGAGCTGATGGTAAACTGCCTCCCCGCTTTTCGGCTGTGAGCAGCCCTCCCTCTTTCCCCTCTTGCTGTGAGCCTGAAAGAGGGGGAGGCGTGAGAATGTCCAGGGAGGGCTCAGGCTCCCCGTTGCTAAGCGACCTTATCACTGGCAGTTCCTCTGTTTCGTCTTCGCTCCAAAGGGGGGAAGTTCCTCCCCCTTCCCTCTGCCATCCATCCGAATACTCTTCTCCCAACTCTCCGGGATCCAGCTCCCTGGGATTGGGACCCCAGCTCTGCCTTCCGACACCATCCCCCCTCCCAGGCTGTGACCCCCTCCCCTTGTCTGGCTTGGGATGGTGGGGAAAACATTGATGGAAAAGTTTTACCAATTCTGGAGCATGCACATCAGCTGCATCTTCCCATGATCTGTCAGCCACCCCATAGCCTTTCCAGTGAATCAAGTACTGCAGCTTGTGGCGTCTGATCCTGGAATCTAAGATCTCCTCAACTTCAAACTCAAGCTGCTCATTTACCAGGAGTGGAGCTCCGGGAGGTTCCTCCGGCCGTAACTCACTGGGAGGGGCGGCTTTCGTTAAGAGGGATCGATGGAACACAGGATGTATTTTAAACGTGTCAGGCAGCTTCAGTCGGTACGCCACGGGATTGATTTGAGTTTCTATTTCGAAAGGACCCACCCTCTTGTCTTGTAATTTTCTACATTTGCCTGGCATCTGGAGGAAGCGGGTGGACAGCCATACCTGGTCTCCCGGTTGAAGGGGGGGGGGCTCCTTCCTGTGCAGGTCAGCAACTTGCTTGTACTCCGTTTTGGCTTCGTTTAACTGCTGTTTCAGTGTCTGTTGCGCCGCTTGCAATTCCTTAAGGAAGTTCTCAGCTGCCGGTACCAGCATTCCTTCTGAGCTGCTTGGAAAGACTTTAGGATGGAATCCATAATTAGCGAAGAACGGGGTTTGTTGAGTGCTGGAGTGCAGAGAATTGTTGTAGGCGAACTCTGCAAAATGCAAATATGATACCCAGTCAGTCTGTTGATAGGACACATAACTTCGTAAATATCTTTCCAAAACGGCGTTCAAGCGTTCCGTCTGCCCATCTGTCTGGGGGTGATGGGCGGAGGAGAGTTTTAATTCCGTCTGCAACTGTTTCCACATTGCTCTCCAAAATTTGGCTGTGAACTGAGTTCCTCGGTCTGAGACTACGCTGTTTGGCAATCCATGCAGCCGGTAGACTTCTTTTATGAATAACTTGGCCGTTTCTTTAGCCTCTAAGGCCCCTGCACAAGGAAGAAAGTGTGCCATTTTGGTAAGTAGATCCACCACTACTAAGATGGCTGTCATTCCTTGGGACTTGGGTAGATCAGTTATAAAATCCATGGAGAGGTCCTTCCAGGGTTCGTGTGGGACAGGCAACGGTTGTAACAGTCCTGCTGGTGTCCCTGTTTGTGTTTTTGTCCGCAGACAGACAGAGCAGGACTTTACATAACTCTCAATATCCCGACGCATTTTAGGCCACCAGAAGTCCTTGGCCACGTTCTGAATGGTCTTGTAAATCCCAAAGTGTCCCGCTGTGATGGAATCATGACACTGGCGTAGGATTCTGAGCCTTAATTCCCCTTCTGGCACATATCTGGCGGTTTTGAACCATAACAGTCCATTTCTCCAGTGAAAGGTTACTTCTGAGTCTTGACCTTGTCCCGTCTCCTGCTGATATTTTAGCATGTCTGCATCTTCTTGTTGCGCCTTTTTGAGTTCCTCTTCCCATGAAGGCTGGCATACTCCCAACGTTAATTTCTCTGGCGGGATTACGTACTGAGGCTGGTCCTCGGATTCACTTTCTTTGTATTGTGGCTGTCTGGATAAGGCATCCGCTCTCTGGTTTTTGGCTTGGGCATGGTAAGTAATCTGGAAGTTAAACCTAGTGAAGAACTGGGACCATCTTATCTGTCTCTGGTTCAGCTTTCTGGCGGTTTGGAGGCTTTCAAGATTCTTGTGGTCGGAGCGCACTTCAATTCGATGAGAGGTCCCCTCTAGGTATTGTCTCCAGTTTTCAAAAGAGTCCTTGATGGCCAGCAGCTCCTTCTCCCAAACTGTGTAGTTCTTCTCTGCAGGCTTTAACTTCCGAAAGAAGTACGCACAGGGGTGCAGCTCCTTCCCTTCTTGGTCTAATTGTAGCAGGACCCCCCCGATGGCAAAATCTGAAGCATCCACTTCCACTACGAAAGGGCGGTTCGGATCAGCAAAGCGCAGAATGGGCTCAGTAGCAAACCTTCTCTTCAGCTCCTCAAAGGCCTCGGTGGCGTTCTCTGTCCATTGAAACTTCTTCTTCCCCCTTAAACAGTCAGTCAGAGGAGCTGTTAATTTGGAAAACCCTGGAATGAACTTTCTGTAATAATTGGCAAACCCCAAAAACCGTTGTACATCCTTTTTGGTGACAGGTTGGCCCCAGTCCAATATGCAGCTTACTTTCCCTGGGTCCATCTCCACGCCTTCCGCTGAGAATCGATATCCAAGGAAGTCTAGAGACTTGAGGTCAAATCCACATTTCTCTAATTTAGCATACAGGTGATTTTCTCTCAGTCTCTTCAACACCGTCTTCACATGCTGGTTGTAGTCTTCCTGGTTCTTTGAGAACACCAGGATATCATCTAAGTAACAGATTACATACGTGTCCAACAAGTCTCTAAACACGTCGTTCATGAATTTTTGAAAAATTCCTGGACTTCCACAAAGCCCGAACGGCATGACCAGGTATTCATACTGTCCGTAAGCGGTCAAGAATCCTGTTTTCCATTCATCTCCCTCCTTCATTCTGATCAGATTGTACGCTCCTCTCAAATCCAACTTCGTGAAGAGTTTTGCAGAGCTCAGTCGGTCCAGCAACTCTGAGATCAGGGGCAGCGGGTAGCTGTTGGGGATGGTGATCTGGTTCAATGCGCGATAGTCGTTACAGGGTCTGAGTTCCCCCCCTTCTTTTTCACAAACAATAGTGGCGCTCCAGCAGGGGATTGTGAGGGGCATATGAATCCTCGCCTCAGGTTTTTATCCAGGAATTCCTTCAGGGCCTCCCTCTCATTCTCTGTGAGAGAGTAGATTCTCCCTGATGGGATGCTGGCTCCTGGCACTAGGTCAATCGCACAGTTGTAAGGGCGGTGGGGGGGTAAAGTCTCTGCCTCTTTTTCATCAAACACATCTTTGAATTCTTCATACTTTGGCGGCAGGGTCACTTGCTCGATCTCTTGCACTGCCCCCACTAAGGTGTTCTTGATTCCTTCAGGTTGACAGTTCTCCTGGCAATACTGTGAGGTGAACCACACCACCGCCTCCTTCCAACTTATTTTGGGTTCATGCTTTGCTAGCCAGGGCATTCCCAGAATCACCTCAAAGTTCGAGAGATCTGACACGTATAGCGAAATGAACTCTTCGTGCCCAGGGATTTGAAGTTTCACTTCCTCCGTGGCTTGTGTCACCCCTCCTGACTTCAGGGGTCTCCCATCGATAGTCTCCACAGCTAGGGGAGCGTCCAGTTTCCACCGGGAAATTCCATGACGCTTGACTAACTTTGCATCAATAAAATTTGTGGAGGCTCCACTGTCAATTAAGGCAGTGGAATTAAACACCACTCCTCTGGAAGTTGTAATCCGAATAGGCAAGACCAACACCCCCTTTGAGGGAGGTTGGATCGTTGGGGGGCCTTTATACAACGCTGCCCCCAGTCCACCGGCCTGCACGTGGACTGGGTGTTCTAGTTTCCCGACGGCTCGGCTTTCCCCCCTTTCAGTCCACAGTCTCTGGCCACATGGCCCGGCTTTGAACAATAAAAGCATAAACGTTCCCGGCGTCGTCTTTCCTTTTCTTCTTCCGACAGTCTTGGCCTAGCCCCTCCCTGTCCCTCAGTTGCATTACCTGCCATCCCTGCAGTGGGAAGGGTCTTGTTGCGGGATGCCGAGGCTGAGTATCTCGGGACCTCCTGCTTCCTTTCCAGGCGCCTTCCTTCCATCCGGTGATCTATCTGTAGGCATAGCCGGATGAGCCCTGGTAGATCAGCGCGGGGGGAGGTCCTGGCCAACTCATCCAGGATTTCAGCATTTAATCCACTCCGGTACATAAACATCAGGGCGGCGTCATTGTAACCAGTTTCCTGGGACAGAATTTTAAAAGCGTTAGTGTACTCGGAAACAGTCCCTTTAGCTTGCTTCAGAGCGCCTAGTTGCCGCGCTACTGTTTCAGCCCTTGGCGGGTCTTGAAACATCTCGGTCATCTCCTGTATAAATCCTCTGTACCTTCCTAAGACAGTATCCTTTCTCACGAGATACGGAGTCACCCATTTTGCAGCTTCTCCCTCCAGGAGGCTAATCACGAAAGCTACTTTAGCCCCATCGTCTGGAAATTCCGTGTGCCTGACATCCAGATATAACTCACATTGAGCCACGAAGGTTGCCAACTGATCACTTTGTCCCGCGTATTTTGGGGGCAATCCAATGGGAACCTTTACTACGGCAGCTGGAGGGGCTGTTCGCATCTGGTCTATCGTGGCCTTCAAGGTTTGATTATCCGTCTTCAGCGCCTTGACTGCTGCTAGCAGGGCTTGAACATCCGTCTGCAAATCAGCTACCTTAGTCCTCAAGAGTTCCACTTCTTCCGTCTCAGAAGTGGGGTTCGTCCCCCCCGCTGCTCCCTTTGACATCTTGTCCCAGGCAAGTGAAGAGAGCGTTGAGGGTGATTTAGGTGGCTCTGTCAAGCTGTCAGGCCCAGGATGTGACTCAGGAACCAGACCAACGGCTGTAGTTAATTTGTGTTTTATTAGGGTAATGTCCAAACAAAGACTGCGTTTTCTCATGAAGCAATACAGGGATACAGGTCCTGCGGCATTGGGAGAAAGTTGACAGAGCAAGGGACTTCTTCCCGCCTGTTCTTTAAGAAGGGGCCAAATGGGCGCGCAATCTTTCGCTCCTCCTTAACTGCCCGCCTTCCCCCCCTTCTCTCCTGTCTTTTCAGCTGTCTGAGTGTGCGCGGTGAGGGGGGAAGCATCACCCCCTCCTCTTCTGAAGTTTCCGATTCCAGGATGGGGGATAGGGGAGGGGCTGATGGTAAACTGCCTCCCCGCTTTTCGGCTGTGAGCAGCCCTCCCTTTCCCCTCTTGCTGTGAGCCTGAAAGAGGGGGAGGCGTGAGAATGTCCAGGGAGGGCTCAGGCTCCCCATTGCTAAGCGACCTTATCACTGGCAGTTCCTCTGTTTCGTCTTTGCTCCAAAGGGGGGAAGTTCCTCCCCCTTCCCTCTGCCATCCATCCGAATACTCTTCTCCCAACTCTCCGGGATCCAGCTCCCCGGGATTGGGACCCCAGCTCTGCCTTCCGACACTATGGCAACAACACTGGCTGCAATGAACTAACATCATTATCCCCTTATTGTACTTAAAAGGTAAAGCTTGCTCTGTTGTGCAAAATAGTTTGGAGAAACAAAACAGACTTACTGTGAAAAAATATCTCCATGGGAACTCTGGTGACCCTCTTTCAAACCTTCTTCTCCATATGCATCATACTGTTTTCGCTTTTCTTCATCAGACAATACCTACAAAAGACATAAGGGAACATTTGTGTAATAAAGAAAGCTTTAATTAAGATGAACTTTTACAACTGTTCCAAAGCAGCTAGCTTTGCAACTGATATTAAATCTTTCACATCAAGTGGAAACATGTTCCGTTGATTTCTGTCAGGAAAATGTCTTCAGCAATGGCCTTATTGAAATCTAAAATGATTATTTGTCTGAATAAACTTGATGCCTTAAGGACGATGGGAGGTTGTTGTTTTTTTGGCTGATGAAAGATTTTGAATGTGGTTATTCCTGGTACTGCATGAACGAAGAATCATTCTAAAACTTAGGCATAATGGATTGTGTCCAGTGGTGTCACTTGACTGACAGCAAGGCTTCCATTAGCAGAACAAAGAGGGAAACAATTTTGCCTTTTCCCACACTCACCCTGGCAGCCCACTTTCCTTAAATATATTGCTCCAAAAGGTTGGAGGATCCTTCAGAGCAGATTTTGGGGGAATGTACCAAAAATTGCTTCCCTCCCCACCCTGCTTACGGAAAGCTTATTGTCAGCTGAACCATACCTTTGGATACAACCGTGTATCTTCCTCAAATATATAGATAACAATTTGTGTTTTTTATTGACACCATAGATGCAATAGCCAACAGTCACTAGTTTCCATATTCAATCTTTAAAACATAAGAACATAAGAAGAGCCTGCTGGATCAGGCCAGTGGCCCATCTAGTCCAGCATCCTGTTCTCACAGTGGTAGGTGCGGAAGGGCTTGCAAAACAAAATACTATTCTTTCCTTGGCCCAGACTTTTTGTCTACCATCACAAGACTTATGCCCTACGCAGTTCATTTGCAGCCCAATGCTATGTTTACACAAAAGCAAGTCCTACTGAATTCAGGTGTACTTCTCTAGCAATAAGAGCACACACAAATGCATCTTTAATATTATACAGCAGACATTTATCTTAGCATAAGTAGCAGTCAAGTACATAAAACTAGCATGAAAGTTCCTAATAAAGCAGTTCTTATTTTTGTAGATATCTTTTCTCCTCAAACCACATTAATGTACATTCCATGCTGCAGCCTGTTCAAGTATTTTGTTTCACTTCATTTACAGGATTTACAGAGTAGCAGATAACCGGATGCCTGTTAAAAGGAGATTCCTGTTCTTACCACTACAGAAATGTGAGATTCTGAGATCTAGAAAAAGCTGACAGAAACAGGAGGAGCAATGAGTGAAGTGTTTAGAAAGTCATCTCCTTACATCCCCTTGTTAATAACATGCTGACCCTGAGCTTAATTTCTGTAACGCGTCATTTGTAGGCCAGTGTGCTTTTTTTATTCAGATACATACATCAGAAAGGTGCATCAGGAAGCCAGACACTTTACCTAACTCAAAGTAGCATGATAAGTGGGTCAAGCTAACAACTAAGGCATTTTTAGTTGACCAATCATTAACTCTAAGAAATTCTTTCAACATATCAAAAAAGTTCTATAAAGCATATTAATTAAGCACTGATAAAACACTCTAACAAATAGTTTTATAGGTCTTATACTTTTAACAAATCGTTATACATTCATTATACAGCATGATTATCCATATTTGATAACAAATTACATCAATGTAAAAACAGAATTGTACAAAAAACCATTTGCCAAATGTAAGACCATCTAGGAATCATTTGCAAATACACAGTTAAGTCAACCTAAGCAAATGATATGAAAGTGGATGGAGAAGACTTCACAGGAACACCTTCTAATGAAACCCTACAGTGCAGTAGTCTTTTCTGATATTATCTGATGTTATTGTCATTGTTTTGCCAAACAGCTGAGATAGAGAGGAAGCAACAGATGCACAAGTTGGGCATGGACTTTCGCTAAATACACTGACCTCATAGGCAGCCCCAAGATCCTGGAATTTTTCCTGTGCACGTGGATCATCAAGGTTTCGGTCTGGGTGAAGCTGTAGAGCCAATTTTCGGTAGGCCTTTTTAATGTCTCTCACAGATGCACTGCGAGGCACCCCCAAGATCTTGTAGAAATCTCTCCTGAAAAACAATCAAACTAGTAATTGTTGTGTCTGTTCTTCCTTTAACAAAGCTATCTTTTCAGGCCACAAGTTAGAGGACAGAAAGAGATTTCAGTTTTCTTCTTCCCCCTCCAGTACTGTTGCTGACCATAACAAGTATGGAATCCTGAGGATAATAGACACATGCCTCCAAGGAAGCATCAGAAGTTCTGATTCAGAACTTCCATTCATAGAACATTTGGGGGGATAGGGGAGGTCCTGTTTTAAAAACAGGAGTCCAGTGAGAACCAGTTCCTATTTACATCATCAGTCACTCTAAGGATGCAATCCTAACACTAGGGAGTAGGCTCCACTGGACACAGCAAGACTTACTCTGGAGTGAACATACATAGGATTGCACTGTAAGTGTGCTATGTGATCTTAATTGGTAACATACACATTCTCAAGTGTCTGCTTAATATCTGTGTTCCCTGAGGGAAAACAAAAAGAGGAGCAACATTTTGCAACACAGGCAAGAGAGTTAAGGAATGGATGTGATGAGAAGATCACAAAAGCCTGAGAGAACAGCCTTGGTAGCTTAGTTCTGAGTAAATATGTATAGAATTGTACTGTGTGCGAGGTGAGATAAGTAGGATTGTAACAGGTGGCATGCTCCTTTACTTTTATTTATTTATTGCAGATTTGTATATCCTGTGCTTCAATAAAATTTCCAGAATGGCTGACCAGATTTCACAACACAATAAAACAAATTAAAAACATAAAAATACTAAAAACATTACCAATTGAAATAAGCATAAAAACAAAGCAAAGTGATGAAACACATCAAAATGAATTAAAAAGTCCTGAAAAATAATGTGTTTGCCTTGTTCAAAAATGACATCAGAGCAGGCACCAAGCGAGTATGCCTGGTGAAAACAGTCCACAATTGGAAGGCCACCACTGGGAAAGCCCTTTCCCCAATATCCACCCTCAAATGGCAGGGAACCTATAGATTAAGATCTTAGTGTATGGACTGGCACACACTGACAGGCCATCCTTCATGTACCTTGGCCCCAAGCCACAAAGAGCTTTAACAATCAAAACCAGCACTTTGAATTGGGCTTAGAACTGGATTAGGAATCAGTACAATTGATGAAACACTAGCATATACGATCATGTCAAATCCCATCTTGTAATCTACCATCTGTACACTGAATTGCAGTTTCTAAACTGTCTCTACATATATTTTTTCAATTTTTATAAGATTTGTATCCTGCCTTCCAGCAGAAGGTATCTTAAGGCAAGTAACATTTAAAATTTGATCAAATCAACAAAAGCATAAAACAAAATAACAATACAAAATGCTCTTTTAGTAATCAATCAATCAATCCAGCTCTCATTGTAAGACTACATGGGTCCTTACACCTAGCATACTCAGAAGGCCTGGAGAAAGAGGCACGTTTTCAGTCAGTGCTGAAAAATGGTCAGTGTTAGCATTAGCCAAACATCAGGGGGTTGGTTACTTGGCTACTATTGCCAAGAAGGCCCTCCAATGAGCCACAGACCACCAAGCCTTCATCAGTGATGTTACTACCAAAAGGGCCTCCCTGGCAGACTTCAAAGCCCAGACAGGAATTGAGCTCAGTGTACTGACCCTCATCTAGTTATGTTCCCAATACAGTACTACATCTCAGTGAATGAGGAAGTTTCAGGAGATTTTTCTCATTCGTGGCAGCCACGTGATATTACAGGCAACACCTGTTTATGTTTTATAGATTACATTTACATCCTGCCTTTCCTTCAAGGAGCTCAAGACAGTGGACATAGTCTCTCTTTTTTAAAATCATTATCATGATGTAGGTTAGGCTGAGTGCGAGTCGACTGCCCCTGACTCACCCATGACTGAACAGGGACTTGAACCTGGGTCTCCACAGTCCTGCACCGACGCTCTAACCTCTATACCCCTGTCCACAGACCGAATACACGATTGTACTAACTGAAACTCCTTCGCGTACACAAGCTATGAAAAGCACAGGAAACCAGCCTTTTTCCTCATCACCAGGGAAGAAAGGGGCTACAATGACAAGGACTCAATGCAAAAGGAAAACTGACAGGAGACAATCCCTAACTGGAAAGACGGGGAGGCGAAGCACACATGCTCCGAAAGGCCCTTCCGTAGCAGAGGAAGGTGGGAACTACAGCCTATCACGGGGTCACCAGTGAGTGCCGGAACGGAGGTGGAATTTCCTCCCGGTCCCTTCCTCTCCCTTGGGCTCACCCGGCGACGGCAGATCCGAGCAGACACAGCAGCAGTAGGAGAAGCCCGCCAAGGGAGCGGGGTGACATGGCGGGGGTCTCGTCGAACAGGTTCCGCGCGTATCCCACACCTCACCCTTTCGCCGGTAACCATAGGCACGAAAGAGAACCCGGTGAAGCAAACCGACCAATCAGGACCCGGCACAGCATGCTCCTCTCACCCGCCTCTGGCCAACCACAATTGCACACTTCACCCGCGACCCGGCTAGAGTCGACCAACCAGGCTTCGTGACGTCAACAAAGTGGGATGACCGAGGGAAGCGCATCGTTGTAGCCTTTGTCCAACCGTATTATGGGGCGCTGTGATGACGTCACAGGCAGTTGCCTTCTAAAGCGGGCAAGAACGTATAACTGTCGTATGGCGCGCTTAGAAGGAACGCCTTCCTCCCCTCCTCTCTCGTAAATTTAAATAAATCTTTTTTATTAGTCTATGTCTGCGACTCCTAACGGTGGGTTCGCAGCAAATGGTAGGGTTTTTTTAGAGATCTACCAATCTTGAGAGAATTATCGAAACGAATGGCAATCAAAACGTTACACACATCCCACTTCCGTTTTTCCTTCAAACACCAATATGAAGCAGAACAGTGATTCCACAAATTTGTGTTCTTTCCTGTTTCTTTTTGGGGGTTGGCCAAACAACAGTTTTGTGATGCCTAAAAGACTCACAAAAATGTATGCCATAAGTTGTGTACTATAAAGTTCATTATCTGATACTTAACGTGTTACCCTCAGTTGGCGGATTCACTCACACTGGTGAGGAGGAGAGAGATTAAAACAGTGGGGTCACATGGCAGTGAAATAGAAGAATTACACAATAACGATTCCTCCGCTCCACAGGGGGCGCAATTACATCGCCGCTGCCTCTCTGTCATTTGAACAGGAATAAAAGATTTAGCGGAAGTGCCAAAAGCTAGGAGAAGAAGAAGGAGCCGGTAGCCGCGGCTTCCCAGATGTTTAAAAGCGGTCCGGCCGCTCTAACCGAGCATCTTTTTTGAAGGGTTCTTCCTTGGGTGAGTGTGTCTATCAGCGACGGGCACCTTCCAGCTAGACTTCGGTCTGTGCGCAGGCACGGGGGTGAGCGGAGGCTGAGGGTGTTCGAAAGTATCTCCGCTGCCAGAGCTGAGTCGGGAAAGGCGCCGGTTGAGGCGCGCAGGTAACCGGAGGCGGGTGGATGTTTCCTTCCTCACCCTGAGGGTGAGCCAACCGGAGATGGTCTGAGGGACCGTCCCCATCTCCTTCGCCGGAAAACGCTTGATGCTTTTTATCTTCCCCACTACGCCCACACACCCCTTCAGAACTTGGTACCGTCCTGGGGTCCTCCTCCTCCTATCTCTGAGCCTTCAACAGATGTTTGGCAGGTGAAAAGGCCATAGGCGCAGAGTTTCCAAATTCCATATGTGTGTGGGAAAATTTTTGCCCGTGTATAGAAAGCTTCAGTCCAGGGGGGAAAAAGTGACCCGTGTGATCACCCTTTCATTCACTTCTCCCGTCGAAAACCTCCAAATACACGTGGAGGATAGAAACTTGCAGCCCTGCCCCTTTGCACCAGTCATTAAGTAGTCATCGAGGTACAGGACTTTCTTTGGGGGCCTTCCATTGCTTGTCAGATTGATAAATGTTTCTTGTTTCTGAGGGAACAGTGGGATATGGTGAGGAAACCTCTCTCCCTCTGCTAGGGAATCAGCTGGAGGCCAGTTTGGGCCCTGGGGGACTTCAAATCTAGCCCACAGGATAAGCCTGTTCTGAACCACACTAATTTATTCACTTCATTGCTTTCTCCTGAACTAAGATACAAAGAGCTTTTTAATCCTGGTACCCTTTGTTGAACAGCAACTAAGGCTGCGTTCCAATACATGTCTACTCAGAAGTAAGCTCCATTGGGATCTATGGAACTTACACCCACATAAGTATGTATTGGATTGCAGCCTAAGTATGTATGCATATGCTGGTTGTTGTTGTTATATGCCTTCAAGTCGATTACGATTTATGGTGACCCTAATCTCAGTTTATAAGATCTGAACAGGGTGGTTCATGACAGATGCTCTTCGAGGTCAGAGATTCATAGGGTTGCCATAAGTCGTAACTGACTTGAAGGCACATAACAACAAACAACAACAATCTCAAATCTGTTTCTTATTTGATCTTTATAGTCTTCTAGGATATTTAAATTGTATTTTGGCATTATGATTGTTTTGTTGTTCCTCTTTAATTTTACTCTGATTTTCCATACGACCAGTTCATGATCTGTACCGCAGTCTGCTCCTGGTCTTGTTTTTGCAGAAAGTATGGACCTTCTCCATCTTTTGTTACCAATTATATAATCAATTTGATTCCTATATTGACCATTTGGTGATGTCCACGTGTATAGTCGTCTTTTCAGTAGCTCAAAAAATGTGCTTGCAAGAAACAAATTATTGATTTCACAGAATTCAATAAGTCTCTCTCCTGCTTCATTTCTATGTCCTAAGCCCCATCTCCCCACAATACCTAGTTTGCAAACCCCCTCACCACATTAAGGTGTGCATCCTAGAGGGGGATTAAAACACTTCAACCATGGCTCCAGGAGTAGTATGTTAAGTAAAATGATAAAAATACAATGAAGAAAGCATAAATGCTAGGAAAATACTTAACAATCCAATATTGGCAAATAAGATTTTCACCAGGCACCGAAAATAAAGATTGTACAAGATGAACCCCTCTGAAAAGTGAGTTGGATATCAGGTGCTATAATGGAAAGACCCTGTTTCACCACCTTCCTTAACAGTAGTTATTTTCTTGGAACCAAGAGCTGCGGGGGAAGTCTGAGGAGGAGTAAGCTTGTAAGAAAAGCCAACCAGTCATTAGTAGTAGAGTGCAGAAGCAAGAAATGGTAACAGGTGGCTGGTCAGACTTGGTTACTGCAAGAAATGTAGGAGCTCCCAGGGCCATTGGAAATTGAAATACAATACTCAGTATGAGTCTTCCTTATGTCCGTAAGAGGATCTGATGGCTTCCAGACTCATGTCCCTCAAATGAAGCTGCAAGGAATTGAAAAGGTTTGGCTGTGGAAATGGGTATGTGTGAGAGGTGCTTATTTCCCAACTGTCCTCCCTTTACACCCTCAACTGTTTCCTTGAATTGTTAAAAAAATGCATGAAATCTTGCTAGTTATTATTTCCACTAATGCAGTGGATCCAGGCAATTGAGGCTGCCTTAAAATCTCTGATAATTTTGAGGAAGTGTTTCTAAAAATCAGAGGGGTATGCAGAAGCAATTAATGTGGGTTTACTTAAGAGGCTAAACTCAAGCATAGTGTTAATGTTAAAAAGAAAATGGATTTTTAAAAGGCATCAAAATAACACAGCACATGCAAAAAAGAAAAAAAGTAGTTTAAAATCTGTCTAAAGCCATTTCTAATGGAGTAGCTATGCTACTCTGTTGCAGCAAAAACAACAAAGAGTCTTAAAGACTAATGAATTTATTATAGCACACCCTTATTGTGGCATCTTTGCTTTCCATAGTGTTTAAAAACAGAAGACAAAGCCAATATCTACCCTGTTCCAGTTGAGGATCGCTGCCTCAAACCGTATCTAAGCCATAGAAGTCTGGCTACTCCAATAGATCTGTGCACCGGAAAGGTGGAGTGGGAATAATGTATAGGCCAGGACCGTGAAGTTCTGCTGAACTGGAAATCTTTCCTAAATGGCCTGGGCCACACTCTTTAACAGATAAACTTTAACTAGTGGGCAGAGATGGCCACCTACCTCTAGGTTGTGAATCAATGGAATCAATAAGCCTTCAGAGAAGCAGTATGAGAGAGTATTATAGCACCTGTCCCCACATGTGTTCATAATATGAGGCCCTTCTCTGTGTGGGAGGTGTGGAAGAGGGCAACACAAGAATAGGCCTTCTCAGTGGTGGCTCTCTATTTGTGGAATGCTCTCCCCAAGGAGGCATGGCTGGTGCCATCACCGTCTGTCCTTAGGCACCAGGTAAAAACATTTTTATTCATTCAGGCCTTGGGAGTTTGATTTTCCGTTTGTTTTTAATCAGGTGCGGAGGAGTTGGATTTTGTTTTTATGTAGTCTGACTATTTTAGTATGTTTTTATTTGTATTTTGATACCTGTTTTTAATGTGGTAAGTTGCTATGAGTTTTCAATTTGGAAAAAATAACTAATAAATGATAAATAAACCATGGCTATATAGGATCTAGTGGCTGGCAGGACCCACCAAACATATTTGGAAGTTTCCAAATATTAATTTTCCTCCTATATAGAATGAATGTATGTATATATCTTGGTACTACAAATATTTTTTGTTGTTATGTGCCTTCAAGTCGATTTTGAGTTATGGCAACTCTATGAATCAGTGACCCCACAAGAGCATCTGCCATGAACCACCCTGTTCAGATCTTGTAAGTTCAGCTCTGTGGCTTCCTTTATGGAATCAATCCATCTCTTGTTTGACATTCCTCTTTTTCAACTCCCTTCTGTTTTTCCCAACATTATTGTCTTTTCTAGTGAATGATGTCTTCTCATTATGTGTCCAAAGTATGATAACCTCAGTTTCGTCATTTTAGCTTCTAGTGATAGTTCTGGTTTAATTTGTTCTAATACCCAATTATTTGTTTTTTCCACAGCGCATGGTATGAGCAAAGCTCTCCTCCAACACCACATTTCAAATGAGTTGATTTTTCTCTTATCTGCTTTTCACTGTCCAACTTTAACAGCCATACATAGAGATTGGGAATACCATGGTCTGAATGATCCTGATTTTAGTGTTCAGTGATACATCTTTGCATTTTAGGACCTATTCGAGTTCTCTCACAGCTGCCATCCCTAGTCCTTGCCGCCTTCTGATTTCTTGACTGTTGTCTCCATTTTGGTTAATGACTGTGCCGACGTATTGATAATCCTTGACAAGTTCAATGTCCTCGTTGTCAACTTTAAAGTTACATAAATCTTCTGTTGTCATTATTTATTGACATTCAGCTGTAGTCCTGCTTTTGTGCTTTCCTCTTTAACTTTCATCAGCATTCATTTCAAATCATTACTGGTTTCTGCTAGTATGGTATCATCTGCATATCTTAAATTATTGATATTTCTCCCTCCAATTTTCACACCTCCTTCATCTTGGTCCAATTCTGCTTTCCGTATGATATGTTCTGCGTATAGATTAAACAAATAGGGTGATAAAATAAACCCGTCTCACACCCTTTCCTGTTGGGAAGCAATCGGTTTCTCCATATTCTGTCCTTACAGTAGCCTCGTGTCCAGAGTATAGGTTGTGCATCAGGACAATCAGATGCGGTGACACCCCCATTTCTTTTAAAGCATTCCATAGTTTTTCATGATCTACACAATCAAAGGCTTTGCTGTAATCTACACAGGGTGATTTTCTTCTGAAATTCCTTGCTCCGTTCCATTATCCAGTGTATGTTTGCAATATGATCTCTGGTGCCTCTTCCCTTTCTAAATCCATCTTGGACGTCTGGCATTTCTTGCTCCATATATGGTAAGAGCCTTTGTTGTAGAATTGTTAGTGTTACTTTACTTGCATGGGATATTAAGGCAATAGTTCGATAATTACTGCATTCCCTGGGATCCCCTTTATTTGGAATTGGGATATATATTGAACGTTTCAAGTCTTTTGGAATAGAGCTCTTGTTTCTACCCTTTTTGTTGTCCTCTTCTATTTCTATACAATAACTATTGTAATAGTTCTACTAGTCACTGTATTGTTGCATTTAGGGTCTGACCGTATTTCTCCTCTTGCTTTTCCTTTCCTTCTCTCTTTAACCATTTTAAGAGTTTTGTCAGTCATCCATTGAGGTCTTTATCTCTTTTTAACTAGAGGTATTATCTTTTTGCATAGTTCTTCTGGTTCTCTGTCAGCTAAGTTGAAAGCTTCAAACCTGTTCCTTATTTGATCTTTATATTTTTCTGGGATGTTATTTAGATTGTATTTTGGTATTATGATTGCTTTGTCGTTCTTCTTTAGCTTTACTCTAACTTTCGATACGACCAGTTCATGATCTGTACTGCAGTCTGCTCCTGGTTTTGTTTTTGCAGAAAGTTCGGGACTTCTGCATCTTCTGCTTCCAATTATATAATCAATTTGATTCCTATATTGAGCATTTGGTGATGTCCACATGTACAGTCGTCTTTTTGTTGCTCAAAAAATGTGTTTGCAAGAAACAAATAATTGGCTTCAGAGAATTCAGTAAGTCTTTCTCCTGCTTTGTTTGTCTCCTAATCCCCTTTTCCCCACAATTCCTAGTTCTTCTCTGTTCCCTACTTTTGCATTCCAGTCCCCCATGATTACCATCATATCTTGTTTTGGTGTGTTATCAATTTCTTCCTGTACTTCTGCATAAAATCTTTCCAAGTCCTCCTCTTCTGCATTTGCGGTTGGAGCATAGACTTGGATGATGGTTATGTTAATAGATTTCCCGTTTAATCTCACTGATATCACTCATTCAGACCTTGCGTTGTAGCTCCTAATTGCTTTTGCTACACCACTTCTATCTATTAAAGCAACCCCATTTCTTTTTAATTTCTCATTTCCTGCATGAAATATTTTGTAGTTGCCTGATTGAAAATGTCCCAGTCCCGTCCATTTTAGTTTGCTCACACCAAGTATTGTAATGTTCCATTTCTTTCTTGACTATTTCTAACTTTCCCTGGTTCATGCTTCTCACATTCCGTGTTCCTGTTGTGTGTGTCGTACAACTCCGGACTCTCCTTTCACATCTGTGCGCATCAGCCTTTGGGGTTCCTTTCAGCTTTGATCCAGCTGCGTCATTAGTCACAGCACTACTTGTCCTTGTCCTTTGTTCTTCCCCAGTAGCTCGGTGAGTGCCTTCTGACCTGGGGGTCTCACCTTCCAGCACTATCTCGTGTTGCATTTTGGATACTCTGTTCATAGGGTTTTCATGGTAAGAGGTATTCAGAGGTGGATTACCATTGCCTTTCTCTGAGTTTGGATGCATCTTAGTCTGGTGTTTCAGCTTTGACCATTCTGCCTTGGGTGCCCCTGCTAGGAGTGTAGCCTCTTGGTCTAGACTCCTGATGGCATTGCTGTCAGGTTCTTCACACTCAAACCCCCTCACCACGTTAAAGTGTGCATCCTAAAGGGGGACAAATATTTAAATATAGGATATTGGTAAGAAAGAAGGTATAATAGACAGAGAAAATAGACTGTTGATATCTATTAATGACTTCCTTGGATGAAATGTTAGGCTTGGAAATGTGTAATTTCCCCCCCGAATAGTTTGACAAACTTATTTTCATTTTCTTGAACCTACAGATGTGAGAGTTCTGTGGATGGCAAAAATGGATCGACTTGCAGTTAATCTGTGGGTGAAGATGGAACCTTTTATAGTGGGAGCCTTGCAAATCCCACCTCCCTCCAAGTTTAGCATGCATTATCTCCGGAAGATGTCAACGTATGTCCGAATACGTGCCAGTGAAGGCTGTTATCCATATCTTTCCTGGCCTATGTGGAGACACATTGCTTGTGGGAAGCTGCAGATAGAAAAGAACCTGGCTTGGTTATACTTTGAATTATTCAACAGTCTTGTTGATCGGACTTCAGAGGAGCGACTGGAGTGGGCAGAGGTGATATCCTGCTGTGCAACTGAGGAGGAGGCAGAGAAGCAAAAGAATAAGGCATGAAATATCATATTGTCATTTTCATTTTTAACATTAGGGGTGTTTGTACTTCATAGCATTCTTATTAGTCCTGGCTTCTCATGCCCTCAGTGCAGGAGGAAGTTTTTCCTTCTTCTGTTGTATATTACAAGGTACGCTATGGGTATATATGGGCCACAAGCCAATATGAGATTAGGTGTTAAGCCACTAAAATTGCCTCTGGTTGTTAAAAGAAATTAAGCAGTGCTTTGTCTTTATCTTGTCTGCTTCTCCACATGCCACAAAATATAAAACAAGCACCCCTGCTAAATTATGTGGTACTTAAATGTTGAAATTTTTTTTGTGGTCTCTCTGCTCAGTTGTCTGTGGACACTCTACAGTTCCTGCTGTTTCTTTATATTCAGCAACTAAACAAGGTATCCCTGAGAACATCCCTACTTGGAGATGAGTGGCCAAATCCTAGATCCAAGTATTACAGTCTGACTGGAGAATCCACCAATCAGATTAAGGTATTGCTTTGAACTCTTCTTTCAAAGGGCTTTCCCCCTTCTTCCTGTAGAAGCAGACTCCAACCTCTTGCCTTGAAAGAGAGTTCTTGGAATAAGTAGAAACTTTAAAAATATGGTGCATTTCTTGACTTCATTCAATATAAGTTTACATTATGCTCTGCAAAACTTTCCCTTCTTTACTTTAAAAAAATAAATTTGTGTCCTAGTTCTTTTAATGTTCATTGGGGTACATTAATAAAAAGGCATTATGTACTTTGTAAGCTTCTATAAAAATTAAAAATGTTACATTTACATATTTGTACATGCATTTCAAGTAAACCATATAAACTCTTTGAGTTGAATTAGTGCATAGGACAACTTTGCAGTTACATTGCCATCCAGCATGTACTACTTACTCTATGGAGAGATTTTCATCCAGTGGGTGCTGAAGCTATAGATATTTCCATTATCTTATTGAGGGCAGCATTTTAAGGGCACAATCCAACTCTCATTAATGCCAGGCCAAGGGAGTTGGATGTTGCAGATCTCCAGCTGAGTCCTGGCTCAGCCGGCCAAGCCAGGAATCAGCCAGCACTGCAGTAAGCGAAGCTGGTGTAAGCCAGCATAAGTCCCTCAACCCAGGCCAGCCGTCCCAGCTCAGGTTCAGCCAGCTCAGCTCAGCTGCAGCCAGCATAAGTCCAGAAAAAGGGACGTTCTGGGAGCGTGTCAAGGGAGGGGACTTAGGCCACATCCAGCTCATGTTTGGAGCGCTCCTGCAGGTCCCAAATCAGGCAAAAGTTATGCCTGGAAACAGGTCGGTCTAAGAAAATTAATACAGTAGAAGTCAGTGGAGAGGGCTTACTCCCCAGTAGGGGTATTTGGGAGAGCAGGATTTTACTTTCTGGTCCCTGCGTGCAGCTTGCAGCTGAGCCAGTGTTCAGCCAACCCAGAGGCTTCTGAACGGCAGTTGGATATGGCAGAACTTTATGCCACCTTCTCTTGTGCTGGCACCACTTATGCCAGCTTCCCCTGAGTTGGATTGCTCTGCCTGTTGATGAACACTTACTGAAGCTTCGTATCAAAACCTTTTGTTCCTCACTATGATTTTCTTTTTCTTTGTAATTTTATGTGTGTGCAAAGCACTGATGTGGTCTAGGATTGCTAGATTTCTGTCTTCATTTTTTAAAAATGGTAAATCCCATCCCTCTCTGATTGTGACTTGGTCATAAGAATGTAGAGACATTAACAGCTGCTGTTGGGTTCCCTTTGTATTGGATACCTATTTGCAGTGGACAGTGAATGAACAAGAACTGAATGGAAAAGGAATCTATATTTAATGTAGTGCTATTGTGGATGAGCTCTACAAACTAGGTTTTTGATTGTGAAAGCTCATCCTATATATGATGACTTTTTTGTGGTTTTCTTGTTTTGGTCTAAGAACTGGAATGACAACTACCAGCAAGACTTTGTCCAGCACCATCTCCAAGATCTTCTGGAATTGTTACTGGACCCAGAGCAGCTCACTGCCTCCTTGCACTCTACCCACAATAGCCTGGTGTCGCTTGAGGCTGTTCGTGCTCTTGGCTTCCTTATTGAAGGATGTGTGAACAAAAGCAGGACTGTCCACCCTCTGCATGAGCTTGCACTCTGGCAGCCATTACATGCAAAAAGTGGTTTCTCAAAGATCTCCAAAGCCTTCTCCTTCCCCAAGCTTGAGACCTGGCTGAGGGCTTGTCTGACTGGGAATCCATTTGGGACATCAGCCTGTCTCAAGTCTGGGAAGAAACTTGCATGGGCACAGCAAGGTACAATTATTCCAGGTCATCAAACCTTTGGCGCTGAATAACAAAAACATTTTCTACACTGTAAGATAGTATTTTTTTTTAACCACCAGCATCTGTTCATTAGGTTGAAGTTTCAGCTGCTTTTTTCCTCACTGGCCACTTGGTAGGTTACCTCCAGCACATCTGGTCTGATCCCAGTTGTTATTGTCAGACGTTTTAGTTAAAATGTACTCCATGATAAAATCCTGATTTGGTGTGCTACTTCAGGTATGAAATGTGTATGTTTATTTTTAGAGCATTTTAGTCTACAAACTCACACATCACAACATTTTTATAAAGGCTGACAAATTCCAAGGTGTTCTAGATAAAGTGAGCCTAAGTCTTCCAGCCCCATGTCCCATGCTTTATGTAGTGGATGAGTAGGAGCATTCATACATATCCCAAAATACTTACAGGTGTGTTCTTGCGTTGTCAAGGCAGTTTGGGGCACGGTATTACTAAATATCTACCTTGTTAGAAGTGTTAAGTTGCTAACATGCAATTCTAAACACATCTACTCAGAAACAAGTCCTCGTTCAGTGGGGTATTCTGTACAGGATTCAAGCCCTATATCCAAGACTGCTCAGCACTTGTTTGTTTACTTCAGCCTTGTATTTAAGCACTAGCTTGGTCTTTAGAAGCCCACTTTGAAGCACTGGGCAGACACAACATCCCAGTCCCCAACATCTTCATGTGTACCGGCGTTAGTTCAGACCTTCCCATGAAGGGCGATTCTTAAGTGCATTCAGGATTGCTTGTCAGAGTTCCCTATTTGTGTGGAGGATTCCAAACACGTTCATCTGAACGCACTTTGAATGTCTTCTCAGGCCTTCTCTCGTTCCTGTCCTCTCCCCTCTTTTAGTCCTTATGGTTTCAGTTGAATTCCTGAAGAGGGCTATAGGTGAGAAGGAATTGTGTGTAAGCAAGTGCATAGAATCCCATGCAGGTGAGTGAGCAGATGTGGAACCAAGTTTTTCTCTCTCCTCTGTGACCAGCATTGAAATTCAGCAGGCTTCTGCAGGTGGGATTGAATCCTCCATATCTCTTCTTCTAGCCCCCAGCAGGCTAGTAAACATTTTTTCAGGCTAGTAACTTTTGTGAACTCATTTACAGTTCTGGCTTAGATGGGCTATTTGTTGCTGTCCTCACTGGGTGCATAACAGACTCCTAGTAACAGATTGTAACAATTTGTCTGAAGTTATATATAGTCTGGGACGGGTCTGAGTCCATTGTAGTCATTATCTCCTTATAGATACTTATTTCTGAGTTAAGATGACATAAGGACAAATGTTTGTAAGAAATCTGTAGTGACTAAGTTACTGGCATTTAAATTAAATTGAAATAGAAGCTTGTAGCCTTCTGAGTGGAAGGAAACCACTATTTCCTATGACTTCATAGCGATAGAGCGTAAGTGTGAATGCCTTCACAAATGTTTATAGTTTTGAGGACAACATATTGGGTGCATATGGAAGGTATGGAGGTGCATAATTGGATGGCATAGGAACATTCTGGTGCCCCTTTTTCAGTAATAAATGGGGTAACAAGTTCACATCAGAATGAAACTTGTAACGTTTATCTGGATAGTTCTTAATGAAAGTCTAATTATTCTGAGACTGCTAGGAGAAATGAAGAGCAGGTAGATGCTGTGGGGAACTCTGGCTTAAGCAGAGTTACTTTTTCTTTTTGTAAGACAGTGTTTAACTTAATTCTTGCAGTTGAAGGAACAACCAAGCGAGCGAAGATAGCCTGTAATACTCATATGGTCCCTTTAGCACACCGTATAGTGGTAATGAGCCAAGTTTACAAGCAAACATTGGCAAAAAGTTCAGATACCCTAGAAGATACTCACGTGAAGATTCATCGCTGCTGTGAATCCTTCATCTATTTGCTTTCTCCACTGAGGTGAGGTAGCCTTCTCCAGTCAATCTTTGCAACCTCATTTAAAAGCTATGTTGTTGTAATAATAATAGTTGCGTTCTTTTATTCTAGATTTAATTGGCTGGTTTTTTTCCTCTCTTTCAGATCTGTCACCATTGAGAAGTGCAGGAATAGCACCTTTGTCCTTGGCCCAGTGCAGACAGTAGTTCACCTCCACAGCTGTGACAGTGTCAAACTTATTGCTGTTTGCCATCGTCTGTCTCTGTCATCAACCACCAGTTGTACCTTGCATGTTCTCACCCCAACTAGACCTCTCATCTTATTGGGTAACCAAGCAATAACCTTTGCCCCCTTCCACACCCATTATCCAATGCTTGAGGACCACATGGGCAGGACTGGCCTGGCTACAGTGCCTAACTATTGGGATAATCCAATGTTAGTATGCAAAGAGAACTGTGATCGGAATGTCTTCAGACTCCTCCCACCATCAGAGTTTTACCCCTTTGTTGTTCCATTTGAAATGGAAGGAGACACAACAGAAATACCTGGTGGGCTGCCACCTGCATACCAAAAGGCACTGAGTCAACGAGAGCAGAGAATACAGATCTGGCAGAAGACTGTGAAGGAGGCAGGGCTGACGAAGTAAGTAAACAACTTTATTCCAGGAAAGAAGAACCATTTGCTGCAGCTGATTGGAACTATATGTCACAGTGTTAATGGATATTAATTTTTCAAAGATGCTACATCTTTGAAAACTTCTGTCCCTGGAAAACTGGTAGAAAGTTTTATTAAAGCTAGATTAACTAAGCACATAGAAGAACAAGCCTTGCTGAAGCAGAGCCAGCATGGCTTCTGCAAGGGAAAGTCCTGTTTCAGTAGCCTATTAGAATTCTTTGAGAGTGTCAACAAGCATATAGATAGAGGTGATCCAGTGGACATAGTGTACTTAGACTTTCAAAAAGCTTTTGACAGGATACCTCACCAAAGACTTCTGAGGAAGCTTAGCAGTCATGGAATAAGAGGAGAGGTCCTCTTGTGGATAAGGAATTGGTTAAGAAGCAGAAAGCAGAGTAGGAATAAACGGACAGTTCTCCCAATGGAGGGCTGTAGAAAGTGGAGTCCCTCAAGGATCAGTATTGGGACCTGTACTTTTCAACTTGTTCATTAATGACCTAGAATTAGGAGTGAGCAGTGAAGTGGCCAAGTTTGCTGACGATACTAAATTGTTCAGGGTTGTTAAAACAAAAAGGGATTGCGAAGAGCTCCAAAAAGACCTCTCCAAACCGAGTGAGTGGGCAGAAAAATGGCAAATGCAATTCAGTATAAACAAGTGTAAAATTATGCATATTGGAGCAAAAAATCTTAATTTCACATACACGCTCATGGGGTCTGAACTGGCGGTGACCGACCAGGAGAGAGACCTCGGGGTTGTAGTGGACAGCACGATGAAAATGTTGACCCAGTGTGCAGTAGCTGTGAAAAAGGCAAATTCCATGCTAGCGATAATTAGGAAAGGTATTGAAAATAAAACAGCCGATATCATCTTGCCGTTGTATAAATCTATGGTGCGGCCGCATTTGGAATACTGTGTACAGTTCTGGTCGCCTCATCTCAAAAAGGATATTATAGAGTTGGAAAAGGTTCAGAAGAGGGCAACCAGAATGATCAAAGGGATGGAGTGACTCCCTTATGAGGAAAGGTTGCAGCATTTGGGGCTTTTTCGTTTAGAGAAAAGGCGGGTCAGAGGAGACACGATAGAAGTGTATAAAATTATGCATGGCATTTAGAAAGTGGATAGAGAAAAGTTCTCCCTCATAATACTAGAACTCGTGGACATTCAAAGAAGCTGAATGTTGGAAGATTCAGGACAGACAAAAGGAAATACTTCTTTACTCAGCGCATAGTTAAACTAAGGAATTTGCTCCCACAAGATGCGGTAATGGCCACCAGCTTGGATGGCTTTAAAAGAAATTAGACAAATTCATGGAGGATGGGGCTATCAATGGCTACTAGCCGTGATGGCTGTGCTCTGCCACCCTAGTCAGAGGCAGCATGCTTCTGAAAACCAGTTGCTGGAAGCCTCAGGAGGGGAGAGTGTCCTTGCACTCGGGTCCTGCTTGCGGGCTTCCCCCAGGCACCTGGTTGGCCACTGAGAACAGGATGCTGGACTAGATGGGCCACTGGCCTGATCCAGCAGGCTCTTCTTATGTTCTTATGCATCTATGTTGCTCGAGTATGTCTTGATGGTTTCTGCAGGACAGCTATGAATCGTTTGTTAATCTGCTGAATGTCACAACATCTTTTGGCCTCTATCCTATCTAGAGGAGCTAGAAGTAGACCTGGTTGGTGAGGCATGTCCATTGGCTAAGTTTTAAGAGTTCTGATGTTGGTTGTCCTGTCCTGTGCAAATATCCCAAATGTATAGTTTTCTAATATAATGTCAGGCAGCTTGAAGATTTGATTTCACATGAGCAAAGCTGAAGAATGTTTGTGTAATTCTGTAGGGTTTATATTTCCCATCAGTGGACTAAAGTCATCCAGTTTCTACTTACAGTTGGTAGAATCATCCATGTGTGGGGTGAATGGTAAAAGTTTGTAGGAATTAATATACACAATCAAAGCAGGCTTGGAGAGCTTTCATTGGAGAGCTTTTAAATAATCTCTACCCTGAACATGTACAACCCCCTCCTTCCAAGAACAAATTGAGTGTTTTTCCTTGCAGGGCTCACGCCTTGTCTTCTTGCACTGCTCTTGTATTTTAAAATGCCTGTATTTCTGCCTATTGGGAAGCCCTTTGAAGACTTAAGAGGTAGTCCTAGTCAAAGCCTAATATTGACACACATTCTAGTAAAGTCTCAGTGCATAATTTCACTACAGTTCTGATGTGGAACAGATAGCATGGATTGCATTGAGATGCAAGGTGTATGCTTATTTTCTCAGAAGTATGTCTACCCTAGTAAGTGTGCTCACGACTGCAACCTTACTGCAAAATCCTTTGTATGCTACTCAACAGTAAACCCCATTGAGTTCAGTGGAATGTAGTGCAAAGTCAATGAGTATAGGACTGCAGCCTTAGACTCTTATATAGCTGTTATCAGTCCTCATTTTCTGGACAGGTTCACACTTCTCTTTCCTCTTCCTTCTGACTCCCTAATAAGTATGATCATTTCTCTTGTTGCTTTGACAAATTATGTAGAGTAGCGAGTACATAATCTATATAGGAAGTGATTGTATTTCTTGGATTGTGAAGGAGCGTGAACTTTGAGTTTCTAAATTTCATTTTTTTATAACTCATATTTATAAACAAAACAAATTGAACTCATGCTCTGAATACATGCTGATCAATTGCTTGACTGCCTCTCTTTAAAACCTCAGAATGAAGGTGCAGGCTGATTGATTGAGTAAAAAGAATATTTTTCAGTGGGGGCAAGTTGATTATTTCAAAGTTGTGCAATAAAAGGAAGCATCTAACCTTTCCTGCTGTTTAATTTTTTTAAGCCATGCGGTAGGATAAAAATTCTTTTATACTACTACCTCTTTGGAGGGTTATGATTAAGTCTGTGAAACCTCCAGTTCTTTTTGGTGGTCATCGCCAAGTTGGAAAGGAATAAAGAGGGTTCCATTGTGATCCTCATTCTGTGATGAACAAGATTATAAAGCTTTTTATTCTTCTCTTTGTTTCCTGTCATAGCTCCTTTGGGAGGGAGCTCCAAGATGTTTCACAGGCCTGGTTTGCTATACGTTTTAGAAGGGTAGTGGAGACTTTTTTTATTGAAAAACTCTTGGAATTAGTGGTTGAATTTCTTCTATCTGAAGATGTTTTTCCATTGAGTTCTGTTTTGCTTTATTTTAGTTGTTATTAAGACTTCTTGAATGTTTTTAATACTGTTAATGCAAGCCCAGTGTTTGACCTGAGCCATGTGATAGGATAAAAATCCTTAAATAGTAATTAAATTAGGGACTGTGAATATTGCACACCCTAACCAGATCTTCTGGGCAGTGTGTGTGTGCGTCAGCAAATATTTTTGTTGTTGGCTGTTATGTCCACTGCGGATGAAAAAGTGGTCTCATTAGTCACTGAAAGGAATGATAAGAATATGTATATTGCTGCATGTACTTAATGCTTATAATTTTTTACTGGATTTCAGGGAACAGAGGAAGACATTCCAGGTATTGGTGGAGAATAAGTTCTATGAATGGCTAATCCACACAGGCAGTCGCCAACAACTTGACAGTCTGGTGCTTCCTGCTGCAGTTTCTAAGCAGGCAGCAGGATAGGAGAGCTTTTGAAGGACACAGTTGTTAGGTGAGTTCAAAGATCATGCTTCCTTCTGAAAATGTAAAGAGGCAGGCACATTCCCTTGCTCATTTCCATTATGGAGAAGAGCAGAAGCTCTTCTTTGTGACTATTGAACTTCAAATATACTCCAAAGCTTAACATGACTGGAGAAGGGCAGGGGCTTATCTCTGCCATTATGTGGAGCTTCTGAAGATTAGGAAGAGGTCCAAGATGAATCACTGCCCCTCGCTCACTGTGGACTGGAGGAAGTGTCCCAAATGTGCTCCCCAGATATGCTTTTAACTGGTGAGTGCATTTGTGGCCCCCTGTTCCACCCTTAAGCCTAAGTCTCTGCACCATCTCCCTCCTGCTGTTCATAACCACTTCTAACTCATTCCATTCCAAGCTCCTTGTCCTTTTGTTTTCATTTAAAGTGCTGAGTCATCCATTATATTGGTCCTCTGTGTTTCCCTTATTTCTCTTAATGTTCTGCACAAGCTGTCCTGCTTGTTCTTTCTAATCCCATCTTCAAAGTGTCTGATGTGCCTTTCTGTATGCCTAGAACAACTTATTCCTTGTTCTCTGTCATGCTATTTCTTTCTCCTTTGAAAATACACTACTTTAGCAAAGTCTTAGTGACTCTGTGGTGCCACCTCTTCAGTTCCTAGTTAACTGCCCTCCATCTTAGTGCTACTAAAACAGTCAGGTTGCTTCATCTCTTTGTTATTCTGTACCAGCATACAAATGATGCTTTATATATGTAGTATTAATATTTGGATGAATTTTTGATGCTTTAATTCTCATCTGTATAAATTTCAATTGCTGAATAGTGATGAACGAATATGAGCATTTTTTCCATGATGACATTATTGGTTGTGTGTGTGACAGAGGGGTGGGTGGGGAATATATGATGCCATCTAGTAAACTACTGCTGTGTGGTCAGAAAGCAATAGGATTGTTGATTGGTGCTTTCAACAAATAAAGTCTGTTTATCTGCTTTGTTACAGTTCTGGAGATGCACTGTGCCATATTAAAGTGTTTACCTCGCAATAGACTGGGGCCAAGCTGATTAAAAGCTCTTCTGGCATTGTTAATGAATTTGGAAACTTGAATTTGCTTCTTACTGTCAAAGAGGAGATGGACTTCCCTTCTCTGTTCCAGCTGTCACAATATCTTCCCTTGCTGCTTCTTTCTCAAGCAGCCAGCCTCTCTAGGAAATGAGCCAAGACTTTGTTGTTACCACGTCTATCCATGGCTGAGAGAGAAATTTATGTTTAAAGGTGTCCCCAAAAGGAGTTGCTTTAGATAGCAGCAAGGTTCTGGATGCTGAATGAACTTTCCCCCTTCTATTAACTGAACGTTGATTGTATAAAATCCACTAGATGTATTTTTATACTTGTTTCACACTTCAACTATGAACTTTAATTAAATTTGCACAGTTGCTTTTGTTTCATTTTCTTTTTTCAGATTCTATTGAATGATGAAATTATTCATTATTGTCTTTATGTCACAAACAGGGTCCTGGAGCCATTGCTTTTTCCTCTCTAAAAGAAATTGGTATCCTGCTCAGTCCCCTTCTACCTTAATGTGCTTTACAGATATAACAGAATAAAAATCATTCTTCCCTGAAACATTCATCTCTCCCTGTAGGAGAATACTTTGTGTATTCATAAGACATTCAGACTTACCTTGCTTTTTCTGAGGAGGCACCCAGGTAGAATAGTGAATTAGTCCAGGCAAAAGTTTTTCAGATTTGGGAAGATAAGGAAATACAATGGCATGTGTCCAGGTCACCTGTGAAAACTGCAGGCATAACTATTATAAAAAGCTAGTGGTTAGGTATCAAGATATTGTCAGTTGCCCATTGTAAAAGTTAAGAAAGTTGCTTTGGCTGTAATCCTATGCATACATCCCTGGGAGTAAGTTGCATTAAACTTATTTTAAGGTTTTTTTCTGAACAGACCTGCATTTCCCTCCTTCTATTCATGTTTTACATCTTTTATGTCAGCCTGTGCATAAAAGTGGGGGATAATGGCTTTTGTTCTTGATGTTGCCTAAATTTTGAATATTAACAAGGATGACAAAATTAAAACTATTCCTTTCTGAAATCATGTTTTTTTATTATGTAAAACTGTCAAGCTTTATATGCAGTGGAAGAAAATTATCCAAGGGAAGTAGGGTTTTGATCTGGGGTTTTGGTGGTGAGAAAGACATCCATAAGTGCTTTGTTATGCTTCTCATCTGTAATGACTTCAAAGCATGCACACCTAATTGGTCTAATACGACAAATGTCAACTCTAATTAATACTCTGGATTCGTTATGCTACAAAGGCCATCTTAAAATTTTCCATTTACAAAGTCACATTTCTTTAAAACAGCAAAAACTTTCCCAGATGATTAATTTCACTTTGACAGAAGAGGACTGAAGTGCACCTTTCTAAAGTCAATTGTTGTAGGATTATGTCAGATCATGCTATCAGTACACACTAAAAGCTCAAACATGCTGAAGAGAAGCACAGACAAATGAATTTTACTTTATTACTGAACTGATTTCGTATACTAAAAATTAACTTAACATTCAATGTATTCATTAAATACTACATATTGCACATATTGTAGATTTCTGAAAGATTGATTATACCATGCCTGCACAATGGTTTTATTAACTCCTCTGGTTAAAGCATTTCCAGTAATATGTTTGTTCAGATTTCTGTTGTACCATATCCTGCAGACTTGGAGTAGGCTGCAACAACTTCAGATGAAACAAACACCCCTATCCTGTTGTATGCACTGCAAGAAGGCTGTTTCTCATATTGCTTTGTATGATATAGGGATGCATCTTCATGTTGGAAAAAACTAAAGGATGAGGTGGAGTTAAATGATGAATGTGGCATATACAAACAGTTAAGGTGCTAGAAAGATGTGTATGACTTAGGTTTCAATAAAGTATAAACAGGAATTAAAAAGCATGCAACCCAAACATAACAGTATGTTTGCTGGAAGATATCCCATTTGTTTCAAAAAAGCTGTTGGTGTTGCTCCCGTTCACCCTTTTGAAAAGGGCATGATGGCTTTTTGTGAGTACATAGGAACTGGGAAGAATTCAAAATAGAAAATTGCTGCAGGGTACATGCAGTGGAGTTTTTCTTTAGGTTGAAGGGGAGGAGGTGGGAAGCTAAGCTGAACTAATTAAGAAAACATTTACAAACAGAAATGCCTTGCATTCTTCAAAACATAGTGTAAGATATTTGATCCAGCACAAAGTTTGATCAGCAGTAATGGAGAAGGAGGCAATTTTTTTCCAGTTTCCCCTCCCACAGCAGCCCACCTCCAGCCATGTGCTCCAGAAAGTTGGGGGACAGTTATTAACAGAGGTTTATGTACGGCTTCATATTTTTTGCAAAGTTAGTAAGTAAAACATGCTACATTACAACTTGCTTGTCCACATGACTAGCTTCCTAGGTACTAGGTTAAAGGAAATCCTGACCTTAGTAATCCCCTAAATACAGTTTACTTAATAATGTGAGACATCTCGATGAGTTTAATGGTAGAGATTGTATTTGATGATCGCCCTCCACTAAGGGAAGGCTCTTTGAGCTAGTGAAGGCTTCTCTCAGCAGAAGGGGAGGCATTTTTGTCAGTTCCCCCCCACACCTGTGCAATCTTCTGCATTGTTCTGAAGGTTTTTCTGATCTTCTGGAAGAGTCTTGGGCATGGTGGTTCAGTGGGAGGAGGAATTGGCAAAAATTGCCTCACTCCCTCTTACTGCTGCCAAAAACCTCTGCTGGATCAAAGAACCTTCCATCAGTGGAGGGGACACCACTGGATATGTCCTAGGCCTTTTCCATTTTTCCCAATGAATACTGAATCCTTGTAAAGCCAGGGTGGAGAACAGATGGTCCTGGACCACGACTCCCATCATCCCTGGTCATTGGCCATATGGGCTGGTCTTCCTGGGAGTTGGAGTCCAACAAAAACTGGTGAGCCTCGAGTTCCTCTGCCCTATTATAAATCATTGGTATACCCTTTCCTGTCTCCAATAACTAGAATGGCAATAGGTGAGGGAAAGAGAGCTTAAGACTAGCTTACCTTGTTTTCGTTCTCAGCTAGCCCTGGCCTAAAATTCTTTTCTCTTAACCTCTCTCTCCCCTTTTCTCTCACCTCCCTTTTCTCCTGCCAATAAATCCATTTTGGGATTTTACTGTTAAATAATGTCTCAAGTGTATGGGGATATTTTGCTAGTTGGTTGCAATGAGGGTAATAAGCTTCCAATTAATTTTTTTGAGCGGTGCAATTTCAAACTTTTTTTAATCTTGCTACACAAAGGAAGATAATTAAAGCTCAAATTGTTCTATAGAAAGCAAATTGGTTCTAAGAGTGACACACAAGTTCAGCCTAAGAGCAATTAATTGTGTGTATTATGGCACATACTGTGGTTTCTTCCTGCTTTCTAACACACCAGTTGGCAAGTATGCTTAATATCTAGAAAATAATGTTTGCAGCATTTGGCTCATCAAATCAGTTTTATTTGTGCACACATATATATTGCATTGGTATTGCATGGCTGAAAATTTTGTTTCCTAGATTTTGGAAATTTTTTACCACCTGGGCTACATTGATGGGTTTAAGAGTGGGTTTGCCACAGATGTTGGCTTGGCTAAAACAGATTTATGAATCTCTATTGTATTCTGTAAACATGGTTGGTTTGGTTATAAGGTGAAATGCTTGAACACAAGAAAGTAGAAGATTAGTTGTGTTGCTGATACATCTTTTGCTGTGTAGAATAGCAATCCAACAGAAGTAACAGTTGGTAGTTAAAGATCATGGCTACAATCAATGAATCATCAGGATTCTGGGAATACTGGCAAGAGCTGTTCAAGAGCAAAGGACCTGAGGCACAATGCTTCATGGTATTCCCTTTGTGAAAAACGCTAAATTGATCTCCGATTGGTACAGTTGTTCTAGACACAAGAAATTTGCACTGGAAATAGAGAAGTCTCTCATGAACTCAGGAGAAAAGCTTGGCTTGACAAAAGCTTTGCTCAATGAAAGCATTACCCCCTGATACTGCAGAGGGATTGCTCTATGCCAGTGGTTCCCAAACTCTGCTCCCCTGACCACCTGAAACATGCTGAGGGTCTTGGTGGGCCATTTAATTATTTTTCTGCCTTTTGTAGCAAATGTACTGTAATGAACTGTGCTAGATGTTAAAAGCATTTAAAAAAATTATATGGAATTCAAATTTTAATACAATAAGAAACAAAAAAAGCAATACAAATAAATTAAAAATTGATATAAATATTTTAATGTTATGCATGTGCCTCTTGTATTCAACAAAATCCTTTTGTGTTCAGTGTAATATTTGTTAGCTTGAGTCTTAGGTTAGATTCAGTATTCATTCTGCTTCTATATATTGACTGTAAACTCCTTTCAAGTGTCTTTAGCCTCTTTTCCCCATATGGAACCTTCCTGTGTCTTGCTGCCATCAGTGGCCTTACTCTTCTGACAAAGGCAGAGCCTTCTCCACCTGCCCCTTCTGTTCCACTCAACTTCCAGGAAGACCGCCGTGTTCTAAGAATGACTGAGCAGCTGCTACCCCCACCATTCTTTATACCTACAGCTGTGCCACTCCACCGAGTTGCCACCATGGACCAACTGAATGAAGCTCACAGGCTACACTTTGGGAACCCCTGCTCTGTATAAATTTGTATATTTGTATAAATTGATTTTGATGTATATTTTGAAAGGGACAGATGTTTCAGGTAGCTTGGAGTTCCCCTGTCTCAACCCCACATGTGAAAAGGCCATTTGAATCCACAAATCCATTTCAGATAAATTAAGGAAGAGAAGAATGGGAACTAAGCTGGAATGAGGTGCTTCCCCCCCCCCGTGCTTAGTATGAAGCCCCTGAATGGAATGATGGAAGGTAAAGGATGGGGTTTCTCCTTTCATGCTAAGGTTGTCAGAAGAGGCCCCTTTCCATGTTCCAACTTCAGATTAAGCATATTGTGTATGTACAAAAGAGAGGACCTCTGTGGTGGCCTCCTAAATATGGAACACCCTTCTTAGGGAAGTAAGCTTGGCACTGACACTGTATTCTTTTTGATCCCAGGTTACAACTTTTTATTTTCTGAGGCATTTTAGATTTTGGTATTTTTAGGTGGTTGAATAGTTTTATTCCTCATAACTTCGTTGCACTGCTGGTTTATTTATGTTTTATTTTATTTCTATCCCACCCTTCTTCCCAGCAGGTGCCCAGGGCGGCTGTGTACTGTAGAGTAGGGTTAGCTGTGTACTGTATTTGTAATTTTACATTTTCCTTTGTATACTGTCTAGAAATCCATATTTGAATGAAGTGTGGTTTATGCATTTTCTAAGTAACTAAGTATGTGCAGTAAATACCATGAGTTCATATAACCATATTATCTAAATGGATGCATAAAGTCACCTATCGCTATTGCTGTAAAGGGGGAGGTATTCTCCCCCTTAGGACTGGCTCCACTGACGTTAACAGACGCCTTCCAGTCAAAATGGAAATGGGCAGTGAGCAATAAAATACAAGACCTGGGCTTTTTGATGAATGCTATTTTAGATCTAGGCTATACTAAGGCTAAAGCAGCCATTTTCCAACAAATTAGTGATAGTGAACTGCAAAATAATTTAAGGTTGGCTGCAGCATACCCCAATTTTTAGGAATAATGGGAGGGTATTTTCACCCGTGAACTATCTAGTAAATTTGAACATTGCCAAATACAGAAAAGCATTCACGTTAGCCAGATTTAATGTGTTACCCTCTGCATTGCTGGAAGGAAGATTCAAGAGGGTCCCCTATTGTGAGCGGGTTTGTCCTTGCGATGTGGGGGAAGTGGAGACAGTAGGTCATGTTCTATTGCAGCCTTTCCCAACCAGTGTGCCTCCAGATGTTGTTGGACCACAACTCCCTTCAGCCTCCCATTGGCAATGCTGGCTGAGGCTGATGGGAGTTGTGGTCCAACAACATCTGGAGGCACACTGATTGGGAAAGGCTGTTCTATTGTATTGCCCTTTCTATCGGGACCTACGTTATATTTTTATCACTCCGATCCTAAAAAAAATGCCCAGGGTTCCCGATGCAAGTAATGTACACTATTTGCTGGCAGATCAGAATCCTCAGGTTACAACCAAGGTGGCCAGTTTCTGTGCAGCCACTATTGTCTGTAGGAGGACACTGCGAGTATTTTAATGTTTTATGATTTTATCATGATGTGTATATACTGATATTAGTGACGCAGTTTTAAAATGCTGCTGCCTTTTTTGCTATTGTGTACTATTGGTGCTACTTATTTTATATCTGCTGGTCTATGACCGAAATAAATAAATAAATAAATAAATACGTAATGGGGGAGGGGTAACATCATTACTACCTGCCTACTTTATATTAGACTACCAGTTGATGCTCATGAGTATCTTCTGCTAAATGTTCTGAGCATTGCCTTGGCATATATTTACGGTAAGTAGGCTGCATGTGTTTTTGTATAACTGTCTTCAATTGTTATGTGCACAAGAAGTTCCTAGTGGTGCTTGCTAATTTGGGATGGGGAAGCAGTTTATTATTTTTTAAATGTCAAACCAACCTAATTCACATTTTCTGAATCAATATGAGAACTGAAGTTCGCACTTCTACAAATTTTGCTATTCAGTCTTCCAAGCAAACAATGCATATATTAGGGGAAAGTGTGCACATTAAATGTATATATTTGTGAAAATAGCATTCACCATGCATTGTTTTAAGGAGAACTGCAAAAATTGATATGAAGCAAATTCACATATAAAATGTGTATCTTAGGGGAAATACATGGGAAAATGCAAGCACATTTTCATGAAGACTGTTTTTAAAAAATGCAAACTGATGCAGATATGAGGCAAACTGAACTTAAGTTTGGAAAAATGGGAAATGGAGAGAAATTGAAATTGACAGATTCATCCATCCCTAGTGCTAATGTACCTCAGGCAACATGCACTGGGTGTAGTGGAAATATGTTTCCTTGGTGCTTGTGTTTCAGATCACCTTCTACGAAGGCAAGAATTTCCAGGGGCGGCTCTATGAGTCTGACAGAGACAGTTTGGATTTCCACAGTGACTTGAGCCATTGCAATTTCATCTGTGTGGAGTGGGATGCCTGGGCTGTTTATGAGCAGCCAAACTTCTCAGGGAACATATATATGCTGACTCATGGGGAGTATCCTGAATATCAGTACTGGATGGGCCTAAATGACCGTATCAGCTCATGCAAATCTATTCAATTAGTAAGTTGGACATTTTCTTCCCCTCTGATTAGCTTTGAACTCTGCATGGGTGAACAGGATATTCTTGTATGTTGATGGCTGAGGTGGGCTTACTTGGCAATCTCCTGTATCCTCATGTTGCATCTGTTTTCAAAGTTACTAACACTGACACACACACACACACACGCTAAAACGGGTGGGGAAACTCTGGCCCTCCATATCTTGATGGACTCCAAGTCCCATCAGGACTAGCCAGCATGGCCAATTGTCAAGGATTATGGGAGTTGAAGTCCCAACAACACATAGAGGGCCCTGCATTAAAAAAAATGAGAAAACACTTTCTTGCTGCTAAGACCATGTGTTTGTTTCTTACATAAGAAGATAAGAAGAGCCTTGCTTGATCAAACCAAAAATCCATCTAGTCCAGCATCCTGTTTTCACAGTGGCTGCACCCAGAGGCTTTTGCTGTAGCTCTACCCCGACAGGTGAGCCATTCCTATGTCATATGCAATTCCCACCATGTGGTTCTACAGAGATGGGGAAGCTGTGGCTCTCCGTGAGCAGTTAAACTCCAACTCCTATCAGGCTCAGCCAGGATGACCAGTGGTCAGGGATGATGGGAGTTGGAGTCCAGCAACATCTGAAGGGCCGCAGGTTCTCCATCCCTATTCTACGGGGACAATGTCACTAGGGGACAATGTCCAACAGGGAAACAAGTGAAAGTACAAATGGTATAATAAAGATAACTAAATATGGATGAAGTGGTGTTGTTAGGTATGCACACAGCTGCAATGCATTCTCTGCTTTATTGGTTAATACCCATTTTCCATCAGATTGGTCAGTGAGGCAGAGGAGTCTGAACTGTGGATTGCCTCTGCTCAGCTCTTCAATAGCCTTTTGTGTTCTCTCTCCTTTTTCTAGTCCAGTGGAGGCAAATACCAGATCCAGCTCTTTGAGAAGGGTGACTTTAGTGGCCAGATGCATGAATCCACAGAAGACTGCCCTTCCGTCATGGATCAGTTTCATCTCTGGGAAATCCACTTCTGCAAAGTCCTGGATGGGGCCTGGGTTTTCTACGAACATCCCAATTTCTGTGGGAGGCACTATCTTCTGGAGAGAGGGGAGTACAGTAAACCTGTCGAGTGGGGGTTGGTGTCCCCAGTGGTCCAGTCTTTCCGCCGTATTGCAGAGTAATCAGCAGCATGGCATCTGAAAGCGATCTGAAAGCTGACTTGATGCCATCAATAAAGCACTTGCGGGCTTGATGCTGCCTATCATTATTCATGAAAAATATGTCTCTGAGTGACATCTTTTCTTTAAGAGGAGATGACTAATCTCTGCAGCAGCCATTTGCAGGGAAACTTGAGCACAATGCTCAAATAATTGGGGGCAGGGGAAAGAAAGGGGGTCTGTTCCTTTACTTGCGCCCCTTGAATACTGTGTGTGTTTGTTTTTTATAGAAAAATGTGTCTCATGGTTTGGCTAAACTTAGGGGAGTCAGAGTATAGGGTTTGTGGATTCCATTAGCATCCCACCCTTTCCCTTTTATAACCTGAGTACTGCTATAGCAGCTGTGAAGGCAAGCCAAATCACCCTGTTTAGACCCTGGAATTGGTTGAGATGATAAGCCCTGTAAGCAAGGCCAGCCCAAGGCAAGTTACAACTATAACATATTAAACAATGTTGCCCTTTTGCCCCAGATCAGCTGCCTGAGGAAGTTTCCTCTCTCTGCCTAATGCAGAGGTGGAGAACCTGTGCCCTCCAGATGTTGTTGAACTCCAAAGTCCCATCAGTTCCACTCAGCATGGCCAATGTCATCCAACAATATCTGGTAAAACATGTGGGACAGCTCCTTGAAAGTTTGGACTAAAACCTGGAGTGGATTCCACTGCCCCACTGACATGCGTGCACCCCAAGTTCCTTCCTGCTCTCTCTCAACATAAAATGTCCAGTTCTTTTCTATTCAGAATAGCTGTGCTTCATCTCTTTGCCACCAGGTGTCACCCTTTCTCTTCTTTCCTCGCCAACTGGGACACTGCGATGAAATCTTTGGGTAAGCTCAGTCTGCTCCCCCTTCCCCCATTGTGTTATGCCTTAAGTCTTCGAAAATAACAAATGTCCATTTTTGTTGGGCATTTTCTTTGCTGGGTACTCTGGGGAACCTAAGAATTTTTGCATATCAAGCAAGGGAATGGGGGACTTTGGATAATGATATTCAGTGTATATAGTGTGCACTTTTATAGCAAGGGCCCTGCAGTCTGTTCCAGTTTGATGTATGAGGTTATTATGTAGCAATGAAGCAGAGTATATGATGCTTGTCATATACTAGCTACAATAATACAGCCCTTGTGAATATGGTATTAATTGGGGACTGGCCAAATAGGGAGCACTCTGAAAAGGCCAAGAGAGGGGAACTCTGCTTCAGTTTGGTTGAGGGGCAGGAGTCTGTGCAAACGAGTAGGATGTTGTGTGAGCACAGTACATGTTACAGAGGTGAGGTGGGATGGATGGTGGAGAAAGGCCTGCTGGGAAGCGATGGGGAAGAATCTCAGTTCAGTTCGCATTTCAAGCGGAATTTATCAGGCTCGCACTTTCCAAAGCAATACTTCAAAATGTGCACTTTGGCTCAGAGCCAATGGGCCTCCCTGCCTTCCACCCCACCAGTCCCAATGGGCACCAGCCACCGCTAGGCTCAATTGCTCTAGGGACTTGTACAAAGTGTTGGTGTGGGATTGGGCTGGAAGTGCCAAGCTCAGCTTCAACTAGAGCTGAGCAAAATGCCCCCCCCCCCATTCTGCACTCTATTAGCAGGCAGAGAAATGGGAGGGGGTAACCATTTTGCTGCATATTCTTCAGGGAGAGGAGAAATTCTCCAGTGCCTCCTTGGTGATGGAGCTGCCCATCAACAGTGGTAGTGGTACACCCTCCAAAGGTTTTTTTTGTTTGCAGTAGTCTCTTTTTTGAGACTAACAATGAATCATTTGTTAGATCCTTCATAGAACTGTAGCTCCACAGATCCAAATTAAAACTGGCAATTACTGTAAGATAGATGCATGCCACAAATAGAGTGAAGATGCGCGGATGTAGACTAAAGTTTCACACTTCTGGTCTTTACGGGGCTCCAGTATTTTGATAGTTGATTGTTGGGGAGATGCTTAGCATTCTTCTCTTTTCACTGTTAGTGTTCCAGAAGCAATAAACATGACTGTCTTGCTGAGCTACAGTTAGATAAAGCAAAGGAACCCATCCCGGAGGCCTCCAATCCGCCATGATTCTGTCTACCAACCTCACTGCTTATCTTGGCAAGGGGAAATCCCACCCTTACAAGACTTGGCAGCAGCAGCAGCTATTCCAGGCTAGGCTGTGAGTGGTGCAAATAAGAGCTTGTTGATGAACTTACTCTGTGGTGGGAAAAAACAATGTATGATATCCAACATTAGTCATACTTAGAGCAGGCCCACTGAAATCAGTAGACCTACTATGAGTATGACTCAACTGAATAACATCCAGTGTTTCCATTGAACCCTTGGGAAGTTACCCTGCAGAACTGTTCAGGGTGGGGTCTCCTTCACAGTGAGGACCAATGAGAGAAATGTAAGAACCCTCAGAAACTTTCTGTGGCAAGCTTGCTAGACATTTCAAGGATAAAATTGCTCATAACTGTTCTGACCTACTATCCATCTAGCTCTGTCTATCTGAATGGAAGTGTTGGTGCCTGGAAGCAGTGATGGGCTTGGTGGGAGTCAATAACTGGGGCTGAATTCCAATAAGACAGAGATGCTGTGGGTGAGTGGTCTCTTTGTCTGGGGATTAGGTGGGCTACCTGTTCTGGGAGAGGTTGCACTCTCCCTGATGGAGCAGATTTGCAGTCTGGGAGTACTCCTGGATTCCAGCCTGTCACTGGAGTCCCAGTTGACATCAGCTAGCTAAGAGTGCTTATGCCCAGTTTAGACTGGTTCACCAGCTACAGCCGGTCCTGGATGGGGATGGCCTGGCATCAATTGCCTCTGCTCTTGTGACCTCCTGCCTGGATTACTGCAGTGCACTCATTGTCCTATGGTAGATGGCTGGCTCTACTTCAGGAAAATGGATTCAACCTGTTCTGTGTGCCCTTGCACTCCCCATGAAGGAAAATGATGTTGCTGCTGCTGTTGTAGTAATCATCGTAATCACCTAGAGCCTGTTTTGCATAAGCAACTCACAAGATAAAACAACTTGGGATCCAAGTATCAAAGGAGTGCCTCCTCCCATACCAGCCTGCCTGCACACTGAACTCATTGTCCAGTGGCTTTCCTTATTTATCACTATAGAAAACTCTGACTTCCATCTCTGGGGACATTTAAAAGTAGCATCTCAGGAAGTGCCCTATCCAGACACTACTTCCATTCTATTCTCCGCTCCAGTCCAGTTGTCAGGTATCCTGTTTCCCCTGCTTTCTCAACTTTCCATGCCATTGATTATTTTGGGTCTTTTTTGGGATACTCTCTCCCTTAGGTTTTTGGTCCTCCTGATTTGTTGTGCTTATGCATACTTCAGAGTTAGTCTGCTGGTATTCTCTCTTGTGTGTGTCTATGGGTCAGGGTGCAGTTTTGGCTACATAAGGACCAGCACAGGAAAACTCAAATCAATATTAGTATATAGAAACCTGGGGCCTGTACATACTGTGTACCTGTTTAATGCTCTGTTTACTGTTATAGCCAGTCAGCCATGCCCTCCTTCGCTACACTCCATTCTTCCTCCCAGCCAGTTTTCTATACCCCCCTGCCCAAGTAGTCAGTCAGCATTCTATGGTCACTGAGCATGCTCAGCCCTCATAGGTAATAATATAGGTTCAGTTCAAATTGTACATAGGTAGGCTTAGGATAGGGTCACATTACTGACTTAAAATTCAGCCACCCCATTCTTTGAATCTGGGTACACACAATGTTACGTGCAATTACCCACAATTCATGGGTTTCTTCTGAAATACTGTGTGTTGTGGTGCAGTATCCCCAACACCAGCTTCACTCCAGTTTGAGTGGCGACTTCCAGGTATATACAGTGAACACATTTCCTGGGGGTGGTCCTACTTGCCTGATGTCAGCGCTGTCTGTGTGTGTATATTACAGAAGAACATCCTGTTTCTCATCCACTGCCTGGCCACTACAATCTTATCCATGTCTACTTAGAAGCAAGTCACATTGAATTCAATGGGGCGTACTCCCTGATAAATGGGTAAGGATTGCAAGTCTTGTTTATTTTAAAACAAGATGTGAGGTGTGTGTGTGTATGAGAGATCTGTGCTCATCTCTGCCCATCAGTCTCTACAAACAACAAGAGGGAGTGGAATCTGTCTCCTCTCACTCATTTTGATTATTTCAAGTGCCAACACCAAGAAAAACAACCAGAAGCTGATTTCCAGGTTGGTGGAGTTGGACAGATGAAAGCTCCACCAAAAGGAGTTGGGGTGGGGAAACTGGGTACAGACAGTGGGCAGCTGGAGACACAGAGATTTGCAAAACAGAATTGAAACTCAGCAAGAAAAAACAGCCTTGCTACTCTTTAAGCCTGTAATATGCTATGCACACATAGCCTTAGTGTCAATAAGGGTGAGGTCTAAGGGGCTGTGGCAAAGTCTTTATAGGAAAGGTTGGTTTTGTGAAGGGATCTGAAGGAGAGATAAATAGCATCACATGGACGTCATTGGGAGGAAAGTAGTTTATGGGCAGAGACGCACTCACTGTTCTGCCAGTTCCAGTGTGTCTCTACCTCTCTTTTCTAAAAATTGGGGCACATGACACAAGTCAAACTACGCCCCCTTTATTCTAAAACCTGATTGGATCAGCTCCAGTGGAGATTTCGCAGTTGATTGGTAGATCAACCCGTTTGCCTTCCATTCCTCCTCCCAGCCAATTTTCTATTCTGGCTTTTTTTGGGGCGACCAGCGTGCATACAGCTTAAAGGAACAGGAGACCTTCAGATGGGTGGTGGTACTGGGGCTAGAGAAGAGAAGGGTTGCAGACCATTTACTCTGGCTGCTTTTTGAAACAGCTCTGCCCACGGCTGGGCACATCTCCCTTTCACACTGCTGATTCGGACTGCCCAGAGCAAAACCACAGGCCAATCACTGTATCTGCCTGAGCCGACAGCAAAGCATTTTCATCGGACATACCTAGAGTGGCAACACAGTTGATGGCCAATCAGTTTTGAAGTCTGTGAAGCTGACTTTAAGGGAAAACAGACTGGAGGTTTTTCAGCTTTGCAACTTTGGAGGTTTTGGCGTAAAAGGGGGCTGAGTTTTACTAGAATTCCCCACATTCAGAAGATGGATGTGGAGACACATTGAAGCCAGCACAACTGCAAGTGTGTCTCTACCCAAGGTTGCAGCAGTGATATGAAAGCAGAGAGATAAAGGGGGGTAGCAGCAAGGTCATAGAGGGCATTATATTTAAATAATGAAGTGTAGTTAGCATTTGCATAGCACTTTTGAGCATTCAAAGTACTTTAGATAAATTCTCTCTCTTTTTAGAACAACTGTAAGGCAGGGATGGGAAAAGTGTGGCCCTCTAAATGTTGATGAACTCCAACTCCCCTCTCTCTCTCTCTCTCTCTCTGTGTGCACGCATGTGCGTACAGGCCATAGCTGAGAAAACAGAACATTGCCAAAGGCCATTTGGCAAGTTCCTGGCTGAAACAAGAGCCCCAGCTCCCAATCTTAGCTAGTGCATAGCAATTTTCAATAATGATAATACTAACAATAATCCAGGCCTTTGTGCTATGGATGAATATTCAGGAATAGATGATGGACAGACGCATGTTGCATTTAAATATCCAAAAAGTACAATATCAAATCAGAACATCCTGGGATAAGGATGAATACAAATAAGTCACTATAACCCCTGCCTCTGCTGTATTGAACTCTACCTCTGGTGACCAACTCAACAGTCCATGAGATCTCATATTAGCACTACTGCTGTGACAGTCGGGGCATCATGCGTCTGCATGTGCATATGCAGTGCATTGAACACCATGTATATCAGGAAAGCTAGGCCAGGCACGACCATGTAAATGGGAAAGATTTAAGATTTGAGTGTGGAAGCCATTTTGCTTGCTTGTTCCACTTGTCCTCTATTAGCATTTCTTTTGAGTGTCCTTTTATTGGATTGCTTGATCTGCCTAGCACCAAAATGCAATTATCAGACTTCCTTTCTCTCCCCTCCAAACGACTCTTGCCCTCTGGTGAATTTCACATTGTGCCCCAATGTTGGCAACTAATATGAATAACAATAAAGTGTGGTAGGTGTTTTAGAGAAAAAAATTTTTAGATTACTTTTTCCAGTGGGGGCTCCCTTGTTGGAGCTACACACAGAACAGAGTGCATATGGATATGAGCCACAGACAGAGCAAGCAATCGGAACCGCTCAGCTGATGCCTTGCCTTGACAGCTAATTTCCATTTTTCAGTATCAGGGGGTCTGTTCCAGTAATTGGCATGCAGATTGTGTCTGATGGGCCTGTTAGACAGAAGAAAAGAATCTGCTAGTTAGAATAAGCCAACCCCAGGCTGATGGATGGGGCATAAGGAGGTCATTCCAAAAGAGAATATATATAGGTATATATACCACACTCTCTACATGGAATGTATATAAAAATTCACAGTCCGTGCCCTCCCCTTCGCCCCTTCTCCCTTTATCCTGCAAAGTCTAATTTATCATGTTCCATTGAGACAAATCCAGCTCCCTTCCTCTCTCTCTCTTTCCTTTTTTCCCCTTTAAGGGATATTTGATGGAAGCTTTTCTTGGTTTTAATGACAAGACGGTAGGGCAAGGAAGAAATTAAAGTGGTGCCATGGTTCATTAACAGCCCAAGATCCTCCAGAACTGGCCCAGTTGTTAATTACACTAAAGGAATTAATTCCTTTCCTCCATCATCTTTAATCCACTGGGCAAGCAGGAAGCTCTTTGAGCCTGGCAGAAAATCTGGCCATTTGTATTTGTTCCCTGTACTTTGTCTAAATGATTGTTGATGTTGGCTTTTAAACTTGGGATCTTTTCCAGTGCTGAAACTCACTGGGCTAGAGCACGGTAGCCTGTGTGCAGACTCCAGTTTTGCAGAAGCTTGGAGGCAGTACTGTAGAAGAGTTGCCATTGACACACATTTTTTAAATTTTTTGTGGCCCACCCTGGCCTGTGGTGAAAACACTTTTGCAGGTTTTTGTAGTAACTTTGATCTGTATGCTGGAAAAGACCCTAGAAGAGTAACCAGCATTTCTGCAAAAACACATGAGCACATCATTTGGTGAGTCTGTTGCAGGTGCCTCTTGGATGGCGCCAGTGGGAAGTAATATACTCACCTTCCCCATAATAATGACGGCATTTTGAAATTGTTTTACTTTTTAAAAAGATAGATAAAGGATGCGTGCATATCCACACAGTCATGCAGTCTCTAAATAACACCCTGCCTTACCCCAGCCCCAACCCCATCCAGATAAGCAGCAGTGGCCAGTGTCAGGGGAGTGGCTCTGTGGCTCCACCCCACCATGTATACTGCTACTGCAAGCAGATGTCTATGGGAAATCTGCAACTTGGATAATACAACATTTAGCTGTTTACAGTGGTGGGATTGTAAATTGGATGTCCCTGAAGATGGGACTTTCTTCTCTGAAGGAACATTCCCTCTCATTTCCTGGAAAAGGTACCAAATTTGGCTTCTATTGACTTCTTGCCTAGCATACCACTGAAAATTAATTCACAGCTTGGCTAACAGGAGGACTGCCTAAATTCTGTTCCCCACCTGCCAAAAAAACCTGTGTATTTTGCCAAAGAATGCAAACTGACCAGGGTAACAGCCAATTATTGTGTTTTCTAGAGATGGGGAATTAGCCATTTATATCCTTCTTGTTCCCAGCAGGCCTTGGTGTAACCTGCTACCTGCACAGCACCTAAATAGGCTCATTTGAAATTTAAGTCTGCAGCCTCCTCCCCCACTGTGACCAGATGTAGATGCCAATTGTCTCTCTCCAGCCTCATTGCTCTTCTTGTCGTTTAGCCTGATGAAGTGTTCTGGAGAACTTGACCCTTTTTACATTATTATGTGATATTTTGGTTGGCTTGATAAAGGCATTGCCCAAAGATGGATCTCATATATTCAGAATCTCATGTCAGCCCCACATTTTAAAATGGGAACATAGGAAGCTGACCTTTACTGTCAGACCACTGATCCTTCTCGCTCAGTAGCATCTACACTGACTGGCAGTGACTTTCCAGGGTTTCAGGCAGAGGTCTTCTCCAGCCCTCCCTGTAGATGCCAGGCACTGAGCCTTGGACCTTCTGTATGCAAAGCAGTTGCTCTGTCACTGAGCTGTGGCTCTTCCAGTGGGTCTAGTTTCCAATGGGTTCAATGGGTCTAGTTTCTATCTAGATCCATGGCAGGGAATATGTGGCACTCCAGATCACTAGCAAAAAGATTAGACTTTCAAAGTATTTGCCATCCTAATTACCCAATCTATAGCTTTTTAAAAAAAGAGGGAATGCCTCGCTGCTCTTTCTTGCTAGTAAAAAAAAATGCAGTCCATTTTATGATTGTCCAGTGCTGCAGGTGACTATAGGTGGAAACACACTCACTGTTCTGCTGGTTCCAGTGCATCTCTACCCCTCTCTTCTGAAACTTGGGGCACATGATGCTACTCAAACCCTGCCCCTTTTAAACCTGGCAGTGGCAGCTGGAGTACATTTTTTTTAAAAAATCAGCTTCAAAGCGATTTTGCAACTGGAAGGCAGATCAGCCCATTCTTCCTCTGCGTGTGGCTAATGTAGATGCTTTGATCTGGCGACTAGTGTGTTTATAGCCCCTGTATACTTTTATATAGTTTGTAAAACTGTAGTATTGTAATACTGAAGCTGCTTGTTGGGGTTTTGCCAGGCAGTTAAAGATGATTTACAAATAATGAGGAGCTTCTCTGCATTTTCCTATCTATAATAACTTGGTTTTCAAAGGGTTCGAAAGCTCTTCACAGGCATTACAATATCTCAATGATCCTTGTGGCATTCCTGTAAGGTAGGACAATAATGTTATCTCTGTAATGAAGAGAAGGAAGGGGGCTGAGAGATACAACTCCACTCCACTCACAGGATTCTGACACTTGTTCTGTGCTTTATGTTTTGTGTCCATCAGAGAAAAGCAAGGCACCTCTTTGACTGTGGGATCACTAAGATTCCCTTTTGAAGTATCCAGGCAGTAATTCCATATCTACTCTGGTTTCCACTCTTTTTCACAGATGGAACATTTTCCAGCTGAAAATAAAAGAACTGGGCAAAGTAATGTGCTAACGCAGGTGTTAAAAATATATATACATATGCATTGTTTCATAGTTATCACCATAAAACATACTTAAAGCATAATAAAAACAAATGTCTTCATAACATAACATATAATATGTGAAGACGAAAGGTTTACATAACATCCACAATTATTTGTGTGCATATATAACAACGTCACCAAAACTTCTTATAACAAAAACAAAACTGAAGACAACTTAGCAAAAGACCAAAAAGACCATACACGTTTTGACCTCTGTCAGGTCGTCTTCAGTCGTCGCTATTAGAAAATTTTGTGCAATATAATAATAGGCTCCTTTTAGGTCCTATAACCTATAAATAAGAATGTAAGTGTATTATGTATTTTTTAAATACCTGAGTTAGCACATTACTTTGTCCAATTCTTTTATTTTCAACTTTTGTAAAGGTTGGGTTTGGATCCTTACATTATATATTACATTACTTCCAGTTACACCAAGGATGTCAATAGCTTTTAGTACTGGAAGTCTGACAGTTTCCTGCCTCTGTCGCTTTTCTGCTTCTGAACTGAGGACATCTCTGTTGGTCTGGGGTTAATATCAAGTTGTCCAAGTTCACATTTCTGGGACTTCAGAGAATGCCTTTGAAATCCATTGCCCGCCCTCTGAAATCCATTGCCCGTCTGTTGTTCTAATCTAGCTCTGTTGCAAGAATGTTGTCTTTGTTTTTGATTCCCTTTAGAAATGTCCATGCAGCAAGCTATGAAAAAGAAAAAGGGAAGACCAAGAAGGTCAAGAGCAACATTCAGTCATCCTTCACTTATTCCACTGACAATCTCTTGCTGCCTTCCGACACGTTGTTAAGTGCCAGCAGTTCTTAAGGTATCCTGCTACCTTAACTTCAGTATGCACAATGTGGCCATGAACCAAAGATTAAAAGTATCTTTTCTGTTCGTTTAGACTTAGCAAGGCAGACAATGGCTATTAGTGTTTGCCCTTGAATTTCAAATTCTACAATCCTGGCTGCGATGTGTACACTTGTAATGGATTGGAGAGAGCCTCCATAGGACTGGGCGAGGCCTAGGGGGAGAGAAATGCAAAAGGGGAGTCCTTTAAGCAAAGTAGCTCCTCTGAGGGATTCTAAACAATGTCCTGCACTCGAAGCCCAGAGATAGAGATAGAGAGAGAGAGAGAGAGAGTCTGGCTAGCCTGGAGCTTTAAAAACTGCTGACGTACTCAGAGAAAGAGGAAACCGCTTGGAGTTGGGAAAAGACTTTAGGGTACCTTCAGTGACTTCAGTACTGCTGCACTAGCAATATGTGTGCTAAACCTGGAGATACGGCATTTGGGGAGAATATGAGAGTTGGTGAGTCCTCCAGAAAGCTTGCCTTTGGAATACAGGCACAGGGAAAAGCTGTGAGAAAAACAACGACCCGAGAAATGGAGAGTATTATTATTATTATTATTAAATTTATTTATACCTCGCCTTTTGGCCAAAGGCCCTCAAGGCGGCTTACAAAGAAAAATAAACACAAGTATAAAAATACATCAATAAAAGCAATACAATTTACAAAAATTAAACTAAATAGCAAATAACATTATCAAGAAAAACAAATGTCCAAGAAAAATTTTGAACAAGTGAATTTAAAATGGATCCCTCTCTGTCTTTGCCAGAACACAATATTCCATGCTTAGAGTCTCTCTCAGACACAGTTTACTCTGTTCCAGTCCAAGCAAACTGCTGGGATTGGACCCCATTTTTGAGACTCCTGTTTCTAAGTATGTGACAAAAGACTTCAGAACCCTGCTGGATCAATCCAAAAGTATCTCGTCTGGGATCCTATTTTCCATATCAGCCAACTAAATCCCTATGGGCAGCCCACAAGAAGGACAGGAGGTACAGTAGCCCTCTCCTGCTGTTGTTCCCCAGCAACTGGTATTCCAAGGCATAATGCCTTTGGTCATGGAGGTAGCAAATAGCCACCATGACTAGTAGCCACTGATAGCCTTATCCTCCATGAAGTGGTCTAATCTCCTTTTAAAGCCACTCAAATTAGTGGCCATCCCTACATCTTGTGGTAGCAAATCCCATAGTTTAACTGTGTGAAGAAATATTTCCTTTTGTCTGTCCTGAGTTTCCAGCTATTCAGCTCCATCGGAGGACCCGGTTATTGGAATTATTTGTAAGTTTCTTAAGAGGAAACTAAGATGGGGGATAATGCACTGCAGCAAGTATGTCTTGTCCTCCAAGCAGAGAATGATCAGACCTGAGAGAGAGAATTCCAATGGTGCCTCCCAAGGTGGTAAAAAACCCACAATGCAATAAGCAAAAATAATTGACAATTTACTACTCTTTAAATTGATGAGCCAATTCATGCTGCTTGATGATAGTATGGCCCTGTCTTTGGAATGCTGAAGAGATAATGTTGGAGAGAGCCTCCATAGGACTGGGCGAGGCCTAGGGGGAGAGAAATGCAGAAGGGGAGTCCTTTAAGCAAAGTAGCTCCTCTGAGGGTCATACAAAATGACCAGCTCTTTTAAAATGTTCTACCCCACCTTTCAGCAACAAGGATCCTAAGGCTGCTTACAACAATTTAAAAAGACAGTACACAATAAAATCACAGCAATAAAATACAGTTAATAAAACAGAGACCTAAAAGAAACAGAAGCAACAGTAGCCCAAACCACATATAATAACAATAATTTTAAAAAGTGAAACATTGGGTAAAAGAGGAATGCCTTCACAGCTAGAGAGGAAGCCAATCAGGCTTCCTGAGGCAGGGAGTTCCAAAACCTTGGCCCCGCTACCGAAAAGCCCCTGTTCAGAAGACGGTACCGTGGAGGGTAGCTGTCAAGAAGGAGGGAGAGACAGAGGGCTTTAAAATCCAAAATGATATATATTAAAATGCGTGCTGAATTGTTTGACACATTGGTTTGGATCTTATAGATCTCTTGTGCAGGGCCAGCTCTACCATTAGGCAGACTGGGGATGGGGGAAACAGTGGCAGCCTCCTGATGTTTCTTCTTGGCCTCCTAACCATTTCCTTCTGTTGGAAATAGGGGAGACATGTTATTTAGTTCACATTTAAAGGCAAACCTATCAAATCCACACTTTCCGAAACTATAGGAGAACCAAAACACAGCCATCCTAGGAAATTCACACTTATTTGAACTGTGTGATGCAGTTCTCCAACTGAGCAATGTTTACAAAAAAAGCATATATTAGGGGAAAGGGTGCATACAGATGCATATGTTAGTGAAAATAACATACAAAATGCATTATATTAGGGGAAATTATTTGCAAAAACGTGTACTTTATTAGCACTAAAATGCTGCTGAATTTTCACCAGGATTAAGATCTGCGTGGGAGTCTCTCTTAACTGTGCCATGGTTAACTGAAAGCCAATAAGTGGCAATGTGAGCGGGTGGCTTCTAGGTAGTGGCACCTCATTTATGGAATTCCCTCCCTTCTCAGATATGGCTGGCGCTGACTTATGAGTTTTTGGCATCAGCTGAAGATCTACATATTTGCCAAGGCTTTTAGGTGAGGACTGATGGTACATTGTGGTTTATTTTGTTAATTGTGTATATTCCAGGGCCATCTCCCCACACTGCTGCCTATTTTATTTTAATGTGTATTGTGTGTTTCATTTTAATCTAACCCGCTCTGGGCTTGCTTTGGCAATGAAGGAGTGGGTAAGAAATATTTTAAGTAGACTACGATTGCTGAGACTACAATGAATCTCTGTAGCTCTATTCTTTCTTTGATCTAATGGAAACGGATTGGCTCCCTTCCCTCCCCCCTCCTCACCATTCTGTTTTTCACCTAGGCTTCCTCACTAGAAAATGTCAAAGACGTTAATAAGACAGGATGTGCTTTGCGCCAGGGGGCGTAAGTGATATGCTTGGAATGAAGAATATTCCTCCGAATGTTGTCAATTCGTAACTTTTCAGAGATGCCTGGTGGCTGCTTAATAAGGGGCATGGTTATCTTTGAAGGGGGATCAGTGCGCAGATGTTCTGCCTGGTCTCTTAGATAGCGCTGCATAGTCCCAGCAGGACATGCAGAATTGTCTTTTTTTCTAAAAAGAAAGTTTAAACAGCCAGCAGACCCTATTTGCCTGTATGTATCAGCTGGGTTAATACAGTATGACACCATTTAGTAGCTAGTTTTAATGATCATGGGTGGAATGCATGTCCTTAAAAAATGTGGGTATTAGCCACAGTGCGCAGAGCAAGTGAATTCAGGAATGAGGAGTTTGTACATGTAACATGAGTACAAAGCAAAATCTTTATCTTGCACTCAGGAATGTGGAAAACAATCCTTCCACAACTCAAACTCTGAGGGTTTATCTTACCTCACTGACTAAAATTGGTTTAATAGTCATTCTTTCCCCTTAGGGATCCCTGGGAATCTCAATGAATTAGTGTCCTCACATGATTATGATCCCCAGTATTCTTTGAGGGAAGCCATGACAGTTAAATCTGATAAAACAGACATTTTATAAAACAAGGCTGGTTCAGTGTCTAGGGGATATTTCTCTCTTATTGTAAGTTCTGGCTCAAGTCCCCATCCAGGAAATTTGGATGACTGTGTAGCAGTCTTTCCTCAACATGCATGATGCATACTCCTAAGATATGTACAAGCAAGGCAGATATGTAGACATGGTGACAATGTACCACTTCACCCTGGCCTTTGACACCTGAGATGTATATTTTTAGGACCAACCCTAACTTGTGATGATGTGATTTTAAGTTATTTTTAAAGATGTATTTTAAACTATTGTAACCCACCCTGGGACCTCAGGGTGAAGAGCAGGTTATAAATTAAAATACTGCTGCTGCTACTATGGCTATGGGCATATTAGTCACTTGAAAAGCAGCCAGAATGTTTTTTTTTTTGGTGTGTTTTGAAGTGACTCTTCCCACTGCTAGCCACAGCTTTCTTTCCCACTGCTGACTTCAGACCTACCGGGACCACCCACAGCAAAGCCTTGGGCCGGTTGTTGTCTCTGCCAGAGCCTGCAGCAAAGCGTTTCCGTTGGCCACACCTTGGCCAACAAATGGGTTGATCTACCAATCAGTGGTGAAATCTGCCTGAAGCTGATTTTTTTTTTTAAAAAAACTCACTCAAGCTGATCTGACCAGGTTTTAGTGTAGAAAGGGGTGGATTTTGACTAGTGTCCTGTGACCGTGTTTTCAGAAAAGAGAGGTGGAGACACTCTGGAGCCGGCACAACAGTAAGTGTGCCCCACTACTACTAGTTTCCTGATGACATGTTAACTTCTAAAGTTTGTTTGTTTATGTATTTATTTATAAGATTTCTTATAAGATTTACCCTTCTCTCACCGCATGGTCCTGGGGTAGGTTACAACAATGGAATATACAGTTATAAAAGCAACTAAAACAATTACAGTTATAAAAACAAGTGAAAGAGTAAAACTATTCCAACCAAAACAGAACAGCAGAGATTTAACCTAAGAGCTGAGTCTCATAAAACAAAATATCTTAACTGTCAAAGGTCAAGTTAAAGAGGTGCGTCTTCAGCATATGGTGCAATTGATAACGGTGAAGATGCTCAGTGCACCTTGGGCGTGTGTGGGGCAGGAGGAAGAGTTCCACATGCCACCGGTTCCCACCCAGTTAATGGAGATAGTAGTACCACAGTTAAGAGTATTTTAATTTTGTAGAGGTAACTCTACTACACGTTCTGATTTTCTTCAACACCATCAACATAGGATTCGCCACTGAGCAAGTAACAAAGGTGTCAAATGGCAAGGGATGGATCATCCACAAAAGGGCTGGGGCTGTGAATGTATGTCAGTTTATGGCCAGGGATGCGGACATTTTTTCAGCCCAAGGGCTGCATTCCTTCATGGCAACCTTGTGGGGGGGCCACATACCAGTGGTATGTAGGGGCAGAGGCAGAAATGGGTGGAACAACAGGTATGGCTTTTACCTGTTTGCAGTAAAAGTCAGAGGTTTCTCCATATAGCCACTTCCCCAGAGCTTGGAAAAGTTACTTTTTTAAACTACAACTCCCATCAGCCCCAGCCAGCATAGCCACTGGATTGGGTTGATGGGAGTTGTAGTTCAAAAAAGTAACTTTTCCAAGCTCTGAATTTCCTCCCATCTCTCTACCCCCCATCCAGGCAAGCAAGAGCCATTATAACAGTTCCAGGACACATTCCGGCCAGGCAAAAGCCCTCAAGGAGGATGCAAAGCAGGGCCATTGAGGGTTGTAGCCTGGGAGTAGAGAGTAGTGGATTGGGAAGGGGTGTGGCCCAGGAAGAGTCCCAAGGGCCAGCCAGAGAGGCCTGGAGGGTGGCTTTTGGCCCTTGGGCCTGAGTTCCCCACCCCTGGTTCTAGGACAGGGATGGGTGTCACAAGTCGCTCGATGCCTTCAAATGCAGACCTGGGATGGCAGCCTCAGGAAGAAGACAAAGACACAGATTAGGAAGAATGGGGAAGGCAGGCTGAGACAATGGAACAAAGCCTGTCTGGGGGAAGCGCTCCCTGTCAGAGGGTAGTGCTGGAGTAGGAGTCCCAGTTGCTCCTTCCCTCCCTGTAGGGGAGGAAGCACTGTCAGAGGCTGTCACTCAAGGCTGTCAGAGGCTGCCTTCGCCAAAGGGAACAGAACACCCGCCGTGATGGAGTGTATACCTGTAAGCTAGACATCCTCGCAAGGCTAATTCTTGTGAGTAGGGGATGCACCCAGCCTTGGCAAAAAAATCTTGCTGGCTGGGTACAAAAACTTATTGAGACAATGGTGCAGCTCTTGTACTGTTTTGAACTTTGTGGCCTGATCTTGGACTCTGGACTCCTGGTCTTGCTCCTTGCTGGGTTAACTCCTCCGTCCCGTTTGCAGGTGCTCTGGGACAGAGTCAGCTCTTGCCCACTGCTGCACCTGAATTGTTCTCTGCTTTAATAAAGGTCTTTCTCTTACTCACAAGTAAGTGCCTCTGCTGTCGTGCCTGGGAAAGGAGCTAGGACCAGAGCTTGGAAAAGTTCTTTTTTTGATGTACAACTCCCATCAGCCCAATCCAGTGGCCATGCTGGCTGGGGCTGATGGGAGTTGTAGTTTTAAAAAAGTAACTTTTCCAAGCTCTGGCTAGGACAATGGGGAAAATCAGGCCCAGGGGCCGAATGTGCCCTTCAGGCACGTTCTGTCCCACCCTCAGAACTCTCTCAAGGCCACACAGCTTCTTAGGCCGCTAGAGGGGTATCCAGGCTTGATTCTTCACCCTTTGCATTTTGATAACTGGGCACAAATCAAACCGATTATATCAATCTTTGCCTCTCCTACGAACAATAAATATTTATTTGTTAATAAATAAGATGGCAATCTTCTTCTGAAGTTTACTTAATTTGATTAATTCCTGCTTCAATAGCTCTGTGTTCACTGGGAGCCTCTGCTTGGTTCTGGTTAAAAAACAAGAGGGATGAGATGGATGGAATGAAAATCAGAGAAGCTGGGATTCAGACGTCTGTGACTTGCCTGTTGGTGATTCGTGTCTTGTGGTTCTGTGAGAACGAGTTTTGGGAAATTGTAAAGGGACGCATGGGACACCTGGGAAATTGTAAAGGGATGCAAGTGTTGACATTCCTCAGTACACTTGGGACAAGGTACCATAACCGGAAAAAAAGATGTTAGAGTGGGATGTCAAGTGGTATGGCAAATCTGCTGTCACTGAACTCTGGAAACACATTTTCATCATCAGGAACTGCTACTGGGGTGCCTCCTTGCAGAAAAGCCAGCCGAAGGACAGAATTAAGGGACTGGAGCAACTCCTCTATGAGGAAATGTTACAATGTTTGCGACGTCTTAGCTGAGAAAAAAAGGTGAGTAAGAGAGCAATCCAAACCCCAAATCCACTGGAATGAGCAGAGTTTGGAATAGGTGGATTACTGGCTGAGCCAACTGAATCTGAGCTCAGCCAGAGCTCAGCCATGGCTCAACCAGTTCAGCCGGGGTAAGTCCCCCCAAAAGGGATATTCCAGGGCAGTGGAGGGCTATGGCAGGGATGGGACAGTGCAGGGGGAGACTTATCTCAATTCCAAACTCTGTTCACCTTGGTCAAGTGACCTAACAACTCAGCAGAAGTTACAATGGCAAAAAGGTAGTGTAAGTCACTCTGTATTTTAAATGCTTATTTTCCCTCTGCCAGGCTTGGAGTGGCTCAGCCAGCAATTAGCCCCGCTCTTGAACAAAGCTTGGGGTAGGGGTGACTTATACCTGTTGGAAATATGTGACCTCACATGCCAGCACTAGGGGGCAGGGTTATATATACTTTAGTACAGTTAAAGGGAGAAAGGAAACTCTAGTTTGCTGTGATGTAGCTTCCTGTTTGATTCTTGTTTTGCCCTCCCCTTCCTCCTTCTTCTTGCCAGAAGCTAAAAACTATGGATTTCTTTCTGATTTCCTAAGCTGTGCCTATATTACTGTATACATGAAAAGGTAGTGAGTAAACTAATTTATATACTTTACTGAAGAAAGCTTGTTTTATTCTGCTAGACTGTGTGAGTTAGGAGATAGTATAGAGAGTGGAGCTGGTTATTGCTGGTTCTATTTTAGCCATTTTTTACTCTGCTAGAGATAGAACCACATAATTGTTTTATCCCATAAACCCCAACAACACCAGCATAATTTACCCCAGCATAAATTACACTGTCTTCTTATAGGTTGGATTGCTCTGCCCAGAGGATGTGAGAGTTGTATATAACATTATGCATGGTGTGGAGAAAGTGGATAGAGAGGCATTTCCCTCCCTTTCTTATAATACAAAAGGGGATTATGCAGTGGAAATTCAGGAAAGACAAAAGGAAGCAGTTCATCCTACAGTGCACAGGTAAACTATGGAATTTGCTACCACAAGATGTAGTTATGGACAGCTTTTAGAGGAGATTAGACAATTCCATGGAATATAAGACTATGAATGACTATGACTACCAGTCATGATGGTTATATATGACTTTTGGAATCAGAGACAGTATGCCCCTGAATACCAGTTGGGTGAGGAACATAAGCAGTGCCATTTCACTCAGGCCTTGCTTGTGGGCTTCCATAGGCATCTGGTGGCTACTGTGAGAATAGAAGGCTGGACTAGATGGGACTTTGGTTTGATGCAGCAGGACCCTTCTTATGTTCCTTGATATGTTTGTTTTATTAATTTTATATCCTGTCCTATCTCCCAAAGAGGTGAAGGTAGCTAACAGACAGACGAATCCACTGAAGTGTCCAGAACACGGTCTTGTCCTTCGTTATTGGATGAGTTTCAGTTGGTGCAGCTTGAGGAAGTGGACAAGGTGCTTGGAATGGTGTGGGCGACCACGTCTGCACTAGATCCTTGTCCATCTTGGCTAGTGAAGGCTAGTAGGACTGGTACCACCGGCTGGGCTAAGGAAGTGATAAATGCCTCCTTGAGTGAGGGAGTAGACCCTAGTAGCCTCAAGGAGGCAGTAGTAAGACCTCTTTTAAAGAAACCTTCCTTAGACCCAGATAACTTGAACAACTATAGACCGGTGGCGAATGTCCCCTTTTTGGGCAAGGTTCTGGAGCGGGTGGTTGCCGGTCAGCTCCAGGCGCTCTTGGATGAGACCGATTATCTGGATCCGTTTCAATCCGGTTTTAGGCCTGGTTTTGGCACTGAAACAGCCTTGGTCGCCCTGTACGATGACCTTTGTCGGGAGAGGGACAGAGGGAGTGTGACTCTGTTGATTCTCCTTGATCTCTCAGCGGCGTTTGATACCATCGACCATGGTATCCTTCTGGGGAGACTCGCGGAGTTGGGAGTTGGAGGCACTGCTTGGCAGTGGTTCCGCTTCTACTTGGTGGATCATCGCCAGAAGGTAGTACTTGGGGAACATTGCTCGACACCTTGGACTCTCCATTGTGGAGTCCCTCAGGGGTCGGTTTTGTCCCCCATGCTTTTTAACATCTACATGCAGCCTCTGGGTGCCGTCATCAGGAGTTTTGGAGTGCGTTGCCACCAGTACGCTGATGACACGCAGCTCTATTTTTCCTTTTCATCCTCTACAGGTGAGTCTGTGGATGTGCTGAACCATTGCCTGACCGCGATAATGGACTGGATGAGAGCTAATAAACTGAGACTCAATCCAGACAAGACTGAGACACTGTTGGTGAGTGCCTTCCCTGTACAGATGGTGGATGTTTACCCTGTTCTAGATGGGGTTACGCTCCCCTTGAAGGAACAGGTTCGTAGTCTGGTGGTGCTTCTCGATCCTTCCCTGTCTCTTGAGGCGCAAGTGGCCTCAGTGGCAAGGAATGCGTTCTACCATCTTCGATTGGTAGCCCAGCTACGCCCCTATCTTGACAGGGATGACCTCGCCTCAGTTGTTCATGCTCTGGTAACTTCTAGGCTGGATTACTGTAATGCGCTCTACGTAGGGCTGCCCTTGAAGACAGTTCGGAAACTTCAGCTAGTGCAAAATGCAGCAGCCAGACTGCTGACGAGGACCAGCCGGTCAGCACATATAACACCTGTTCTGGCCCATTTGCACTGGCTACCTATCTGTTTCCGAGCCAGATTCAAGGTGCTGGTTATGACCTATAAAGCCTTACACGGCGTGGGACCGCAATATCTTGTGGAACGCCTCTCCCACTATGAACCTACCCGGTCACTTCGCTCAGCAACTAAGGCCCTCCTCCGGGTACCAACTCATCAGGAAGCCCGGAGGATAGTTACTCGATCTAGGGCCTTTTCTGTAGTGGCCCCCGAATTGTGGAATAGCCTCCCTGAAGAAATACGCCTGGCTCCTACGCTTCTATCTTTTCGGCGCCAGGTTAAGACCTGGCTATGCTTCCAGGCATTTTAATGTGTTTAACTTTTATATTTTTGTTGTTCCTTGTTTGTGTTTATTATGTTTGGTTGATTTTATTATGATATTTTGTATTTTAATCTTTTTGTACACCGCCCAGAGAGCGATTCGCTATGGGCGGTTTAAAAATGAAACAAATAAATAAAATAAATAAATAACACATTAGCATTAAAACAATTCAATAAAAATAAAATAACATATCTAAAAACATGTTGAGATCTCAGGATCACGTGTGTGCACTCTCTCTTTCTCTCTCTCATGTACTACACCTATATCTCATAAGGTAGCACTTTAGAGTATTCATGCTTTGTCTCAGTGTGCTTCAAACAAAATGGCTGCCCTGGAGGAGTTACTTAAAATGGCCTCTATGTGGCAGCTTCTCCATCCAGCAAGCAATTCATGACTTGAGTCAGCTCCCACAGTGGAATTTATCTTCTCACCACTGCCAGCAGTTTAGTAGCCACTTGGAGACAAACTACACACCGATCCACCTGCAGATAGACACCATACATCTAAATCACATCAACCACACATTTACAGCACATGACTTTCCTCAAAGAATCTTGGGATCTGTGGTTTCTCCTCTCAGAGCTACAGCTTCCCAGCACCCTTAACAAACTACAATTCCCATGATTCTTGGGAGAAGTCATGTGCTTTAAGGGTGTGTTGGATGTGCTTTAAATGTATGTTGTGAATCCTATGCAGTGGTTTATTATGCCCAGTGGCTGCAACATGAAAGCAGACTGACGTCTGAGCCACATTTATGGCTATATATACATGCACAGTGATTCTATTATATCTGATGTCATAAAATGATACCCCTCCCTTGTCTCCAAAGTGTACTAGAACAGCCAGACTCTATTTTCAATCTCCAGCAGAGGGCACCAAAGGCATACTTAAGCCACCCTGTCTTTAAGTGAGCAAGTTTTTTTGACAGCTGTCTTCATCTTTCAATTTTGAAAAGCAGTCTACAAATCCTACTAAAAATCCTTATGATTTTGGGTTGCTTTCAAAAGATTGCTCAGTGAATACTCTCTTAACTGGCAATATTTGTATAATGGATTGCTATTGCTATAAAAGCTCCAGGAGAGAGAGGAGAAATAGAAAAAAGTTTACACCTTTGTTGCATTAAAATGTACGGGGGGGGGGGGGAGAATGTGTAAAGTTTTGAGGATTGACCAAGCTCTAAATCAGGAATGACTAGAATATGAAACCAAGGAGACTAATACTAATGAAAGTGATCAATATAGGCAAGGGCAGAGAACTTCAGGCCCAGGGGCCAAATATGGCACCCCAGGCCTCTTTAGCTGGCCCTTGGGACTCTCCCTGGGCCCTCCCCTCCCTAGGCCACACTTCCTCACTGGCCCTGCTCCACATCCTCCCCGAGAGCATTTTGCTTGGCTAGAATGTGTCCTTGAACTGGGATAACGCCTAGATAGAGAGATGTGGGGTGGGGAGATCTCTGACTTTTGCATGGCTGGAAAGGAAATTATTGTAAAAAGGTAAGAGCCACATTTGTGGCTTCATCCACTGTTGCCTCTGGCCCTGTCCACCACAGCTATGCAGCCCATGGAAGTTTCTGCATGAGGGAAAATGGGCCTTCAGGCTCCAAAAAGATCCCCACCGCCCTGAGTAAAGGGAACAAAGTGACAGCGCTGCGCCTTGACTCTGCATTTAACTAAAGGCACAACTGAGCCAAAGTTAAGCACTGTAAAGTCTGACCTTGGTGTTTGCAGTTGTTCTTTTTAAAGAATAGTTTAATCCTTTCCCTTGAGTTTTATCTGGTAAACCACAGGCCTGCTAGTCTCAGAACCATTTCCAATGATATTTGAAGTGGTTCACTCTCACAAGCAGCTGTTCACATGGGCAGCATGACAGCAATGTGACCTCAGAGGGGGGAACTTTAGTAACACTGCAGCTCCATCTCTATGATCAGAAAAAAAATGGTACATTGTAATTTTCCTGTTCAAAAAGGAGGGGCATGGGATCATACAAGCAGTTATTTGCAAGCAAGAGCTAGATCAAGCATTGTCTGAAATAGTTCTCAATCAGGTGTGTGTGTGAAAAATTACTTGCATGAGGCTTTTTAGGGAAGAGACACACTGTTGTGCCAGTTCCAGTGTGTCTCCTTCACCTTTGTTTTCTGGAAATGGGGGCACACAACACTAGTCAAGCTCTGCCCCTTTTTACTCTAAACAAAACTAGTCAGATCAGCTTGAATTCAGTTTTTTTAAAAAAATTCAGCTTCAGACAGATTTCACAACTGATTGATAGAAATGGAAACACTGTGCTGTAGGCTCAGGCAGAGACAGTGATTGGCCCAATGCTTTGCTTTGGGCGGTCCTGAAAGATCTGAAGTCAGCAGTGAGGTAGGAAGGTGTGTCCACCCAAGGGCAGAGCAGCTTCAAAATGCAGCCAGAAAAAACATTTTCAATGCTTTTGAAGCAACTAGCATGCCCACAGCCTTAGTGTTGGCTTTTAGCAGTGGAGATAACTGATGTAGCATCTTACCAGAGTCTACTGTGGAGCCTAATTAGATGTTCAGGAGTATCATGAAATAAAGCCCCCATGTGAACTGTACCAATGCAGGTGGAGGATTGCATGCAATGCTCCCTCACATTGAACCCCAAGGAGAAGAGTTCCTGTTGAAGCTTCTTGATGTGCTGGTTTTCTACCTGCACAGGTTTCCCCCCCTTAAATGTGTGGGAACATGTAAAGATACAATAACTTACCTGAAGTTCAGGAAGGGTTGAACTAGGGGATATTTTTGAATGTCTCCTCTGGCTCTTAGGGACATGGCTGCAACACTGTGCAAGCTCATCATATTATTTTATTTGTTTATTTATTTATTAGATTTATATCCCGCCCTATCTCCCGTCCTCCCGGGGGGGGGGTTCTACCTATGTTGCTGCCAAACATTTCTAACCTCATATAATGGCACCATGGGGCATGAGGACAAACCATGCAGTGAGGGACAACCTTTATGGTTTGCTGGTTCAGATGAATGGCTTTCTGCATAAAGCTCTCGATATGCGGATGCAGCTTCAGCCGGCCATGTTGTAGGAAGCCGGTCTCTGTCTGAGGGCTCAGTCATATGGCAAGCAATCTGAGAAATGACATTGTAACAAATCAATATGATGCAATGCAACTAAAACGATCCATTCTCCTTGCAGTGACACTTTCCACGGTCTGTGTTGTAATTTCATGCCACAGATTTCCACTTGGTGCTGCTGCTCTCCTCATCTCACTTGGAGATGACCAAAAAGATGCTAAATAAACAGAAGAGTATTCACAAATAAGGCATTGTGCTGGGCATCTAGCATCTGTGTTTCCAATATGTGTGTTTATATTAATATATTTATGACAAATTAAGGAGGGGTCATGTTGACATGCAATGGGGCTCTGTTACCATGACAGGTCTGCTGGGGATTGTGAGTCACTGTGTTACAACAGCTACTAAGCCAGGTATCCATTTTTAAAGCAGGGGTGGGGAACCTCAAGCCCGGGGGCTTCTCTATTTGGCCCTTGGGACCCTCCCAGGCCACACCCCTTACCAGCCCTGCCCCATGTCCCCCTCAAGTGCTCTTGCCTGGCTGGAATGTGCCCTTTACTGTGATAATGCATCTTGATGGAGAAAGATGGAGAGATGTGTGCATGCACAAACCTCTGACTTCTGTGTGGCAGGAATTGTGTGGTGTACTGCACATCTCCTGCCTTGCCCACTTTTGCCTATGAACCTGCCCACCATGGATATGTGATCCCAGAAAGGTTGCCCACAAGGGAATTTGGCCCTTGGGCCGAAACAAATGTTCCCCACCCCAGTTTTAAAGGATTAACTTTAATCCTGGGAGGAAAGGTGGGATATAAATTTAATAAATAAAATAAACTACAATGTCAAGAAACAACAATGAAATAACATGTAGGTTGTCAGGCCAGTCACACATTATATACACAATGGGGCCCAATGTTGGACTGGGACCAGGGAGACCTCAGTCCAAATCACTGCTCGGCCATGAAGCTCACTGGGATTCACTTGGGCCAGTCACTATATCTCTCAGCCTAACCTAACTCACAGGGTTGTTGTGAGGATAAAATCTGGAGGGGGCTATCATTTTGTGCACCACCTTGAGCTTCTTGAAGGAAAGGTGGGATATAAATGAAACAAATAATAATAAATAATAAATTGTATAAACAATAGTTCCTAGAATATTGGCCCTGCAGGTTTCTGCCTCTTCTCTCCCCCTTCCTGTGACCAGCCCCCACAAACACCCATGTCTCCTTCATCCCCTGATATTGTAACTATATGTTACCCAGAATCCCATGTCTCCTCTCTTTTAACTCTGTTAAGAGTTTTGTTTAAAAGATGCCCTCTGCCTAGTCAGGCTGTATTTCCATGTGTATTGCAGGTAAGGATGGGATCCACTGGCTGGTGCCGGTTTAAAAGCATTCTGTCAATCTAACAGGCCAGTATTGATTCAAGTTCATTCTTTGTCCACTAGCTGCTGCTTTTACTAATCTGTTTTTTTGTCGCAAAAAATATTATTCTTGGTATCTTAGAGGCAGATATTTTTTTAAAAATCCATTTTTGAAAATAGCTGTGGAAAATCGCTGCATAAAAATCCAACCCACAACAATAGAGAATACTCAAATCAATGGAAAATTTGGTATCAAATCCAAATTGGGTGGAATTCTAGCTCATCCCTAACTGCAAGGCAACAGATTTCATATAAATTGGCCTAGAAAGTTTTCCATTTTGGGCTGCAATAAACAGAATTTTGCAATGTTTGTGAGTAAGGCTCTACATGCAGGTTTGCATTATCCCAGACAAGAATTAGCCCAACTGATGTTTATTTCTAACAAATAATAGTAAGTATTATTTGGTAGGTTCTGTCAGGCCATGAGACTTTGCAGTAGAACTGATGTAGGTTTTGTAGCTATGAGCCACTTATGAATTATCCATTCTGAGAGGAATAGTTAATAGGAGGCTGGATATAAAGCTATTGTAAGTCATATTGAGAGGATAATATGCATATTTACCAGGTGGTGAGTCCTACTGAACTTGGTGAATTTTATTTCTGAGTGGACCTAAATAGGACTGCTGTGTGTGTGGGTGTGTGTAAGCAGTTACAATAAGGACTGAGAGCATACACACAACCTTATGGCATTAGTACGAAAAAGAGGAATCTTTTGCTTCTCTCTCCACCCCCACACCCCCAATTATTCCAGTAGCTAGAAAGAGAGGGAAAAGTATAAGGCTCCATTGTCACTTCAAGTTCTTCCTCCCTTATACTAGAACCCAGGATTATCCGATGAAGCTGAATGTTAGGAGATTCAGGGAAGACAGAAAGAAGAATTTCTTCCCGCAGTGCATAGTGGAATGTGCTACCACAAGACACAGTGATGGCCGACTACTTGGATGGATTTCAAAGGAGATTAAATGCATTCATGGAGGATGAGGTTATAAATGCCTACTAGTCTCAATGTGCTACCTCCAGGATCAGAGGCAGGGTGCATCTAAATACCAGTTGCTGGGGAGCACGAATGGGAGGGCTGCACTCATGTCTTGCTTGTGGGCTTCCCATCCCATGAGCATCTGGCTGGCTACTGTGAGAACAGAATACTGGACTAGATAGGCCTTTGGTCTGATCCAGCAGAGCTCTTCTTATGTTAATAACAAACTGCCTTCATCTGAAAAGAGTTCTTCTGTTCTGGGACATTCAGCTTAAGAAGACCTCTTAAAATGCAGTTAAACATGTGTGCATATATGCACACCACAAGTGTGTTAAATCTGAAAGATTTATTTCATCAGCTGCTAACCAATAGGATCTGGTAGCATCCTAGCCTGATATGAATGTGTACAAGGCAGACTAGACAGCACTGTTCAAGGACTGGCCCTCATGGCTGAAGCAACAAGCAAGTTACATCACTTGCACTCTTTTCAGCATGGCCAATTCCCCATGCAATCTCCATGTGCACCACAGATTCCTTTGCAACATTACAGAAGATTATGGGATGCACTCTTGGCTCACTGGGATGACGTGGAATGCCTTTGCTTCCCTTTAGCTGACAGCAGAAAGCTTGAGCCCGCATTGCCTTTACCTCCAATAAAAGCTAGGCCAACAGCAAGCTAATCCAAAGATCATAGATGTGTTCTCATATGATTACATCCGTTCTGGTTGTATATAATAATCTGCCTTTCCCTGAGTCAGCACCCTGACTTATGGCATTGTCTTAAATATAATGATGTGGCTTACTTTGTTTGGTATGGCTTACGGGCAAGGAACCTGTGGCTCTCCACATGTGAATGGACTCCTTTCCCATTAGCCTCAGCCAGCATGGCCAATGATCAGGGGTGTTGGGGAGCTGGAGTCCAACAACATCAGAAAGGTCCCGGGTCTCTCACCCTTGGTGTGGCTTATATAAAGGCAGACAGATTTGTCTCCCTTATCAGTTGCTGTCTCCAAATATCAGAGTGATGGCCATGTTTTGATGGGGTGTTCTAACAAGCACAAATAGGTGTATGAAGGCCCATGGAAAATACAAAGTCTCTCTTGTTTGTTGAATGCTCAAGGACTTTGTGAGTACACTAACACAGGCAGGAAAAAAATCATTTAGGGTGTTCTAAAGGTAACTGAAGTAATGGGCTGAAATGAAGAACAGGGCAATACATTCTCAGTGTAACACACTCCCATTACTCTATAGCATTATCAATTACCTGTGGATTATTACTTATTCCACCCAAAGTAAGTCACGGACAGCTGTTTCCTAATGGGGAAATGTTACAGGCAACATATTAATGAACAATACATTGTTAAAGGGGAAGAGCTTCAAAGGCTCATAAATGCATTTCAAAGAATACAATACAGATGGAGTGTGTAGTCACATATCTGGGGGACATGGCAAAAAGTGTGTCAAGGAACACACTGGTCCCAATGTAATTAACTAATTCTGATCAAAGAGGTTTAAGAAATGAATGGCTAGGGAATTCAATTATGGATTTCCCAATGAACCAATGTTTGCTAGGCGTGCTGGATAATTTCCTGTGGAAGGATGTAGCAGTGGATGTGCCCTATACTTAGAGATGTGTGTGTGTCTTTGTGTGAAATAGAAACCTTCCAAAGAGGGACAGCAAAGGCTAATCCTTGGCCTGAGTACTATGACTTGTGCAGTGAAATGCTTGAAGCCATTTGGGGCTGACCTTCACAAACATCTATGTGCCTTGGTGCAGCCTCATGATAATGGACTTACTTTAGAGGTCAGTTTAGTTTGCATTAAACAAACCCAATATGCAACAGCTGTCATTATGACCATGATAAAAAGCCCTTTCCATAAGCCCAGCTAACTTAAAATCTGGCTTGCACGTATTCTTGTCCCATCTGCTACAAGGTCTCCTGAGAAGGTGTATGAGAAACTATGCTTTAAAAAACAACGACGGTTTGCTCACGCCCTTGTGTAATAAGGAAACATGGGGGCTGGGATACCTGCTGGGATGCAGCCAAGAAGGCTGTGGAGACAAAGGAGATGGAAGGAAAAGGGGAGAGAAGGAGGCTGCCTATTGCCATGAGCGAGCACCCCAAAGCATGAGGAACAAGAAACATAAATCAGTTCTTTCCCCCCCACACCGCATACACTGCTGCTTCTCTCATGCTCTTAAGTAGCCTTTCCCAACCTGTCGCCCTCCAGATATTTCTGGTCAATAACTCCCATCAGACCTAGCTAGCATGGCCAATGGTCAGGGGCGATGGAAGCTATAGTCCAAAACATCTGGAGGACACCAGATTGGGGATAGCTGTTCATAAATCTGCCTACAGGAGCCAAGGTTGGTGCTTCAGGATACCCCAAGCCTGACATCTATTGAGGAACTAGGGACTGGGTTGTTCTGACCACTCTCTCCAACCTCTCCTTCCTAAGAACATAAGAAAAGGCCCTGCTGGATCAGACCAAAGGCTCATATAGTCTGGCATTCTGTTCCTATAGTTGCCAACCAGATGCCTACAGGAATCTTATAAACCAGATATGAACACGGTAGCTCTCTCTCCCGCTCGTGTTCCTCAGCAACTGGGATTCAGATGCACAGTGCCTCGGATACTGGAGTCCAGTAGTGGCCAGCCAGTGTGGTAGCACCATGGAGCTGCATTTCTGACACCAGTACTGCTGCAGCTTACCTGGATGGCCCTGGGGCAGAACAGGGCAGGCTGGCAGAGAGGCTGGGGCTGCACAGAGACACAGGTTCGGTGCCAGCTAGATTGGCTTTGTCAGTGTGTCCTTGTAGCCCTGCCCTTGCCACCACCCTACACCACTTCAGCAACATCCAGCTAAGTTGCCATGACAATGGTGCAGAAAAGGTGACTTCTCATTGTTGCCCCACCACCATGCTGGCTGCTATTGATAGAGGTTATATGTAGCCAACATAACTAGGGCTACTGATAGCTTTAGCATCCATGAATTTGTCTAGCCCTTTTTTAAAGCCAGGCCATCACTACATCTGGTGTGGAAGTGAATTCAGAACTTCCTCATCAGTTGTTCTGACTGCTGGCGGCTGGGAGGAGCCCTCTTTGTTTCTTGGAATGTCAATCAAGCAGAAGAGGACTCCCATCCAACTGACCAAAGAGAAATTATGAAGACCTGGCCAGAGTAAATATGGGCAAATTGACTGGATATATTCACTTTCAATGAAAACAAGGTGACAGGCAAACCCATGGGAGAAGACATACTTTCTGGGTCTTCCATGTGCTTTACGATTGGTGGAGAAGGGACCAGGTGAAGCAAAGAGCTCATAAAAATGAGTGAGGGGTATATCAGTCCCCTCAGTGCTTTCCAATCATGATGACAACTGGTAGAAAAACTCAAGTAGCCCCCCCCATTCCTCACCCAATCATTCAGCACAAAGAAATTGGCCTGGTTGGGGGTAACAATCAGACTTCTAGAAACTGGCCAGGTGTCCTTTGATTTTCTTCATGAGAATGTCAACCCAATGTGTGTTAGCTGTGAAAATGGGCAAATTCCGTGTTAGGGATCATTAGGAAAGGGATCAAAAATAAAACAGTGAACATCATAAAGCCTGCATACAAATCTACAGTATGACCAAACTTGGAATACAGTGTCCTCAAAGTTGCAGACAAGGGCAGCTAAAACATGAATGAGAGGTGTATAAAATAATGCATGGTATGGAGAAAGTAGGGAGAGAGAGAATCTCTCCCCCCCCCCCGTACATCTCTCTTAACGTTAGAACCAATGATGCTGAATGTTGGGAGATTCAGGACTGAAAAAAGGAAGTACCTTTTCAAACAACACATAGCAAATTCCATCATTTAGCTTTCACAAGATGTGGTGATGGCTCACCCACCCACATTGCTTTAAGGGGGGATTAGATAGGCTAATGGAGGATGAGGCTATCAATGGCTACTAGTCATGATGGCTGTATATTACCTCCAGGATCAGAGGCAACGTGCCTCTGAATACCAGTTACTGGGGAGTTACAGTAAGAGACTGCTATGGTCTTCAATTCCTACTTATGGGCTTTCCATAGGCATTTAGCTGGCTATAGTAGAAAACAGGATGCTAGACTGACTAGAGAGAGCCCTTTGGCCCAATCCAGCAGGGCTCTTATATTCAGTCACTAAAAGGATCATGGCCCTGGCGGAATTAGGCATACGGCAGCCTTGCTCTTGGGAAGCCATACATTCCTTTCAGGCCCTATCATGCATTTATACAATAGCTCTATTAGAATCAGGCTCAACCTCTATGTTAGAAATAAATTCATCCTTAGTCTATGACATGAAAGAATCCCCCTCCCTCCCACCAGTAGTTTCTGCTATTGCACAAAGTTGGTTTGCTCACTTTACAAAGGGAAACGTATTATGAATTTCCCTTCATTCCCTTTTTTTAAACCACATTTAACAACCGATTTGTGTGTTGCATGAAAGTTACACAGTCTTTTAGATGCTTTTGCTATTTTATTTTTCTTTGATTCAAAAATATGTCAGTAATCTTTTTGTTAACATGAAAGATAAAGGATTAGTAATGCAAGATGCAGTTTTTTTGTAACCTTCTTGAAAGCAGACTATAGTTTCTTATCTGGCTCTAACATTCATTTTCCTGAAATGGAAAAAAAAACCCTACTTCTTTAAAATGAAATAAACTATATTTGATTCAGATGAGCAGAGCTAGCAGGGAAATTTATTGCAGCTAGAAGAATTGAGCAGATGCGGAATGGCCTTCTTCCCCAACAGCAGATACCTTTTTAGTGTTTATATATATATATATATATATATACATATTTTACATATAAAGCACAATTCCCAAAGTGAAAAGACCATGACAAAGTCTTGCATTGATCATAAGCAAATTATTACAAGACACAGCTATCCATTTAATTCCACTGCCTGCTTAAGAAACAGCCAATATTTGGGAGAAACCAAACCAAACTAAAGCAAAAACAACTGAATGAGAATTTGGGTCTGCCCAGCTGGTGGGTCATTAGCATCTGCTTCTTTGCATAAGAAAACTGAAGATCCACAACAGCCTTCTCCAACCTGGTGCTCTTGAACTGTTCTACACTACAACTCTCATCAGCCTCAGCCAGCATGATCAATAGGGATGATGGGAGTTGTAGTCTAAAATGACTGAAGGCACCAGGCTGGGAAAGGCTGATCCATGCCATGACTTTTTCTGACAAGGCTGGAACAGGCATGAATTCTAGAAGAGAAATCCTTGTTTGGGCAGGAGTAATAAATGCACACCTGTTCTATAAGCCTACAGTTAAAGCAAAGAAAGCTTAGAAATAGAATAGAAAAGAAAAAGAAAGATCCTCTCCCTGCCCACCATGAGTTCTGTCAATCTGACTACTTGACAACTCTTTCCTGGCATCCCTGATGGTGTCAACTGTTGGACCTCTGTCTCACAGTATAGCACTGGGGCTGCTACATGCAACCTATACCTGCTGAAATTCCCACTTCTACACAACTATTAAAGGTGCAGGAACTTTCTCTGCTTTTTCACCTGGCCACCCTAAGTGGGAAATTGTAGTTTAACAAACCCCAGAAATCATGCATTATGGCATCTGAGAGAAAGGAAAGGCTAAATGGACCAATGCTTGTTCTCAGTCCAAAAACCCATGGTTTATTGGGCTGAGATTGTCCAATCAATAAACAAAAACTTATGACTGAACCAGGCCAATGTATAAAGTAGGCTAGTCACTTACGCATTGTCAAAAAGAAAGAAAGCATTGCCAGAAAAGAGGACAAAAGAGGACACCGGTTATGCTAATATATATGCAGGGATATAAATATAGAAATAGAGGGTTGTATTCAACATAGCGCTAAGTTGAATGTTCCATCAGGGCAAGGATTTTTCCTTGTACAACAGAATCTTCTCCCCCTCTTCTCCCCTTGCATGCTCCTAAATCTGTTATGAGGGGTTCCCCCAACATTCCAGAGCAGATTTGGGATGGTGCGGAGGGGAGAAATCCCCTTGCACGAGTTGAAGTTGTTCAGCTAGTACAAGAGCTTAGTTGAATACTGCCCAATTACTACAGTGAAACAGAAATACCATTGCATCTCATTATAGTAGAGAAGGCTGTGACTAGGTAAACAGAGTGCCTACACAGTCTTGCTGTCTATGTACTAAATATATGTGAGCAACAGCAAGGCCCCTGTTCTCCTTTCTTATAGTTCTTCTTTATCTTTAAACTGAACTTGGATCACACAAACCTTCAGACTAGAGGACCATCCCCTGTAAAGTAGGAGACATGGCTACCTTAGTGTAAACTGATCCAGGGCTGGAACTGCCTTATTGCACATGGGCTGCTGAACATTTGATGCTGGCTTCTAGAAATGCAAATCTTTCTTCTGCACTTTTCAGGGACTGTTTCCTAAAAATGTTGTGCTGACTGGGGTTTTTCAAAATTATTTTTAAAATTTGATTTTAAAATGCGTTGGAAAAGATATGATTACATCAAAATGCACTAATAACAATCAAACAACAAAACAGATCACATTGCTAGGGATACGCCACCTAACAAATAAGCCCAATCAACTAACAAGAAATTATATAATATTCTTTCATCCTTACAAGTTTGTTACAGAAGCCCAGTCCTGTAGCAGAGGTGAGTATACTTTAGGAGTCAAACAGAAGAAAGGGTAAGAAAAAGGGTAAATGAAAAGTAGAAAAAATAGAAATGAACAGAAGTCAAACAGATCTTGCCCTTCAGCTGTTGAAAATAAAAACTAAACCAGACTAAAAAACTAAACTAGCCAGATGCTTTGTGGGCATCCTGTTCTTACAGTGCCTAAAGCCCACAAGCATCTGGTTGGCCACTGTGAGAACAGGATGTTGGATCAGATGGGTTTTGGTTTGATCCAGCAGGCCCTCTTAAAATTGCAGTAGGTCCTTCCTGTGAGGTTTTTTTAAAATTCAGTTTTGAGGAAAAACCATCATATTTTAAATACATATTTTAAAAACATATTCTTTACATTTAAGCAACCAATATATGGAGAAAATAAGTTTCTCATAATATTTAGTGTTTTTCATATTGTTTCCCCTTATCTATGTATCCTGGGAACTGGATCTTTCAATGCTGTGTATATGGCAGAGGAGATAAGTGCTTATAAACTACTTCAGCTTTCATTGAATCATGAGGGAGCTGCAACTCTGTGCAGTACAACCCTGCAGAAGCAGATGTTCTTTGACTACCAGGTAGTACAGGCACTGAACGAGAGTCATTTGAGGAAGGATCAGCCTCAGCATCTTCTGACCAATCCTAGACCTCACAGAACCTTACACTCTCTACATGGAAGCTGCTGTCACCATCTCATGTATGCAGAGGGAGGATGGCGTGAAGATGCCTCAAGTGATGGTTGGAATCCCTAGGGATTCTCACATGGCCTATTAAATGAGTGTTCATTGTGTACCTGTGTATGCAAATAGCTGAGCTGTACCCTTGTACAGTTATTCACATGTAACGTTCAACAAGTGTACACTCTTTCAAACAAACACTTGTACATGTGTAGAGATGGCTTCTGTCAGCGTTCAGTAAGATAAGCCATTCTGGATGTTAACAGCCATGGCTGCAGATCATTTATTTATTTAGATAATTAATATACTACTTAATACTTCAAAGAAATCTCTGAATGTTTTACAACATTATAAGAATAAGACTTAAATGCGAAGAAATAAAATAGAAAATAAATACAATTAAAAATTTCACAGTTCAAAACTGCACAAAACAGAAATAAAGAAAAACAATAAAACAACAACATACGGGGACTATAATCACTAATGGCAAACCAAAATACAGGGACGGAGCAGAGATAATCATTTTCACCCACCAAATATACAAGCATGGCTTTTATAGGCAGCAGTAGCACTCTCACTTCTGCTGCTATCTCTTGCCAACATAAGCTCACAGCAAAAGGTGGAGCAAAATTGCACACTTCTCTCATCCAGGGAGCATCCACAATTATCCCTCTCCCCACCCACAATACCCATAACAAGAACAACAAAAGGGGTGGCACCCTCGCTCTCAGTGTTAACCCTAAAGGGTGATACCCAATGGCACTGATTATAAGGCCTCTGGGTGGGAGTGTTCCCAACAAACCCCAGGCGTCCCCAATAATCTCCAGCTTGTGCCCAAGTATTGCCTGCCCAGCGGCCACTAAGGTTGTAATCCACTGTCTGAGAGCCACAGGTTGAGAGCCCTTGTGCTCATGCTCCAAGCAATTGTGAGGCTTAAGTAATTATATACTTGGAGGAGTAAACAAACAGCAGACAAATAAATTCACCATGTATAGCAGGCATAGAGATCCTGAGATCCTCCAGATGTTGCTGAACTCCAGCTTCCATCATCTCTGGCCGTTGGCCATGCTGGATGGGGCTGATGGAAGATGCAATCTGGAGGGCCACATCGGTGTGTGTGTTTTTAGCTGCACTTCTCTCATGAAGAGTATAATATGTAGACTGGTCTTCATACACATTCCCTCAGAAGACTAATGAATGTCATAAATCTATGAGCTATAATGGTGGAAATGTCTTCATGTAAAAGTCTCTGGAACAAATATCTAAGGCAGGGGTTCCCAAACTCTGGCCAGTGGACCACCGGTGGTCCATGACCTTCATTGAGGTGGTTCACACCGTGTCTGTGGATATGTGGTTGAAGAAGGGAGGTGGCACATCCATCATGTTAAATCATATTGATTCTATGGAATTCAAATTGTAATACAATAAAATACAATATATAAGAAATAAAAGAAGCAGTAAAAATAGAATTAAAATTCATACAGCATCTAGTACAACGTAATACAATTGCTACAACAGGTAGAAAAATAATTAAGTGGTCCACCAAGACCCTCAGCAGTTTTCAAGTGGTCTGCTGTAAGGGAACGTCAATGTTCCTGTGATGTCCAGCTTTTCTTAAATTGGAGGCAATAACGTAGATGGCCTGGTTTCTTGTTTCCTCTGTGAGCAGAGTTGGATTAAAACAAATAGTGGAGCCAGTGCAAAACCCAGTCTCCATGATTTTGTTCTATTCTTTTCAAAATCTAGACTCTGGAATAATAAATAAAAAGTGGCCTTTAATCCTGTGGGAGGTCAGACTGTTCTAGTTTCTAAGCAGTAAATGCCAGGAAACACAATCAGCCCCCTTTCAGTTCTCTTTGGGGGTTTGGAGAAGTGGGTTACTGTGGATTAACTGTTTGCTTTTATAAAACAAAAACAAAACAGTGGCTTTAAAAAGAGTTAAACACTTATATAAAAATGTTGGGCTGCATAAATAGCAATTAACTAATGGCCCCTAACCATAAAAAAACTTGATATATTCCCCCACCTATCCCCTGGGGCTGGTTTCATTAATATAGGCTTAGACTAATGAGGAGATAGCACTCCCAGTTTTGTTTATAAAGTAATTTGTTGTGACTACCTTGTTTTGCTCCTGAAAACAATCAATATTTTTCATTATATAAAAATTATAGGAACAATATGTACACAATACTGCCCTGACTCTTCCTTACAACTGAATGTTAGGATGTGATTCTTGGTGTACTACTTAAGAGTAAGCCCCATTGGATTCAGTGGGACTTATTTCTGAGTGAACAAGCACTTAGATTGAGGATTGAGCCTTCACTGTCTATTTCAAAAAGAGAAAAATCTTAATTTAATATCAGGTGATCCTGAAATAAGAGATCCATGATTGCACTGAAGCAAAAGCGTGTTTCATAAAAAAGGCAAATCTTGGCACTTCTACATCCACTCTTTCGAACTTGATATGCACGAACACACACACACTTTTAATATTTCACATATTTTATAAGCTTTTATACTTCTAAAAGAGAAGTGAATTTGTGGAGAGCTCTGCTCTCTGGAACTGTACTTCAGGGTTGAGAAGTAATTCAGGGTGAAGCCTGTATTAATCTCAGGTGAGAGAGATATTTAAATTCAGGCAACTGATGTGAATATAAAATGGGAATTTTATATAAATATATATATAAAAATCAGATTGTAATATGCAAAGCTTAAAGAAAAAATGCCCCTGAGGGAACAGCTTTCTTCAAGAGCATTTTGTCCCAAGCATCATCTCTTGACTATTATATATATATATATATATATATATATATATATATATATATATATATATATATATATAAATATATATATAATTAAAAACATACTTTCCTATTTTATATTTGAAAATTAAATCTTTTCCGTTCTTAAAATGAAATTCTTTATTGCCAAGGAAGGGATGGTGTGAGGAGAAATTCTCACACCCAGGTGCAGTCACAAGGGGCATGACTTTATCCACTGTAAAATAATAAGGAAGTTGCCGTGTCTCATCATGCTGGATCATGAACCAATTTCTCCCTGGTCTTTCCCACAAACTGGCCACAACCACAGTCTGAAAACCAGATTCACAAATCTCATTATGAAACAGCAGCAGCAGCAACAACAGAGAGCTCCCAGTGGCCTCTGTTGGGGTCCTCATTGTCTGAAACTGTCACTGGGCTCCTCATAACCAGCTTTCCACACTTGCAGAAAATACCCCTGCATTTTACATTTTAATGTCAGCTGCAAGATATAGAAAACACATTGTTTAAACTACTTTCTCTGCAGTAACCTCCTAAATGTCCTCTTAAAAGATCTGGAACTTCTTCAGAGAGTATAAGAGGTAGGTGAATTACAGGCATCCTTGAGGCTACCTTTTGGAAGCTGTATTGTGAGGTTTCTTGTGAGTCTGGAGGCTGATTCATAAAACTGTTTATCTCATGGTAAGTGCAATTAACCTGATGTTTTGAATTGGCTGTTAGAGATGGAACCTTTTAAAATTACTGTTCATGCCCTTAATGGAGGCAAGAGATAAACTTACAGCCGCCACATCAGCTGCTTGGGCGACGTGCCTCAGCCAGGCATAAACAGTGACAGGGACAATGCCACAGTTTCTGATCAATGTCAGAACCTCCATTAATTCAAAAGGACACCTGGGCTGTTGATGTAAACTGGCCAATGCTCATACTGGAAAAAAATATTTTTCATAGTGCTTATTCTGAGTGTAATTATTGCCTGAAGTGATTCACAAATATGATCTCAATAATTCTTACAACTACTTTGTAATGAAGGTGGGGAATGTATGGCTTTCCAGAGATTGTTGGATTACAGTTCCCTGACCACTGGCCATACTGGCTGGGGCTGATGGGAGTTGGGAGTCCAACAACATCTGGAGGGCACCAGGTTTCCCATCCCTGCTTTAAATATTCAAACTGTTGGAGGAAGAGTGGTGCAGAAAACTATTGAAATGTTATCTGTGCCACGGTGGAATAAGAACAAAACAAAAAAATCTCTTTGCAAGCTGTGACAACTTCATTGGTGAGAGATAATGATGCTTTGCAGAAGGAGAAGAAGAATATGCATGGCATATACTGTAGTATGATATTCAGTAATCAGAGAGTAATTAAATTCCCAAAGGAAACAAAGGCAAACACTTTAAATGCTCCATTTAAATGTTGCTCAGTAGCTTGGGAATGAAGGCAAAGATGGCCCTATTTTCCAACAACCAACCAATCAAACAAACCTCCTGAAAAGAGAAGTGCACTGGGGATTAATAGTTCTAAGTTAGGTGTATATGTCTGGACCAGCTCCCCATCCTCAGATCTTAAAACTTTCCTATACACTGATGTCCCATGTGAACACAAGTTGAAAGCTGTGGAACAACTTTGGCTCCATGGTAGAACATCTGCTTTGCATGCAGAAGATCCCAGGTTCAAGCCCTGGCATCTCCAGATAGATAGACTCCTGGAGATTCCCTGCCGGTCAGCGTGGTCAGTACTGAGCTAGAAGATCTGAGCTAGACTAGAATCAATGATCTGACTTGATATATGAGCTAGTCTAGGACCAATGATCTGATTCAATATATGGTAGCTTCAAATGCTCCTAAAGTTATTTTCCTTTTGTGTATTATCTGTGGTTTCCAGTTTTTTTCTCTTTCTAAAATTACTAACCAACATTAACAGCATAAGAGGACCAAGTTGCCAACTATCTCTCTGTAGATCAGAGCAGGGGATACAATGTAGGTCAAATACTCCTCCTGTCTTACAGAGAAGGAACAGAAATATGCCTGACTTAACTATTCCATGTTGGTGTATTAACTGCATGGAACCAGAGCTTGGAAAATTTACTTTTTTAAACTACAACTCCCATCAGTCCCAGCCAGCATGGCCACTGGATTGGTCTGATGGGAGATGTAGTTCAAAAAAGTAACTTTTCCAAGCTCTGCATGGAACAAATGTAAATGTAAATGCAGACTGTAACCTCCTGCCCTCTGTTGACATGGCAGAGCAATGTCTTTTTAATGCCACACGTGCAGACAACTAGTGTGCTGATATTTCTTTGTACTGATATTCAGCAAGAAATCTTTAGGTCCTCCTTGAAGGTACTTGGGAAATTCTATTGCACATGAATGCCAAACATGGTAAAACCTAAGTAATCAATGAGAAACTCCAAGGCCTGCTTTAATGAGATACTGATCACAGGAAATACAGTCTACTTCTATAGATGCTCCTTGCATATTATACATTGCAAGGAGAGGGGAAATTTAACTGAATGCTAACTAAGCTCATTGTTGGAAGTCTGAACAATTCTTACATGTGTTTTAAAAGCTCTTTAGACTGTTTGGACCTTTAAGCGTAAAGATCATAATTGCTGGGGAAAATATATTAAACAAGTCACATTCCAATTCTATGTGTGTTTCGATGTTTTCTGCTTGTACTGCTGCCACTTGTGGTGTCACCACTTGGGAGTTGCCCATTTGGCATTGACCTGTGACAGGGCCTTTTCAGTGGCAGTTCCCCATTTATGGAATGCCCTCCCTTTTGATGTGTGTCTGTATCCCTCATTATTGACTTTCATGAAGAATTTAAAAACATTCCAGGCATTTCATGGCTGAAAGACATTGTTCCTGACAACCTGAGATCACTGGCTGAAAGAATATTTTTAACTGTTTTTAGAATGGTTTTTAATTTTTAAAATTATTATTATTGATGTGTTTGCTTCCATAGGCTTCTCTGGGAGGAAGGTGGGATATAAATTAAATGAACAAATAAATAAATTCATAGGTATATTTTGTGCTTCAGCACAGCAGCTTGTAACATTTCTGAATGCTGAAAAAAAGGCAGAGGATCGTTTGGATGAACTTGAATTGAACTGTGAACTGTACTAGTTTGTTCTGTAAAGAGATGAAGGTGAATTGGAACTAGTTCCCTTATGGATAAGCTGGACTTGAATGAGTTCCTTTCAGGGCTGGCACCAGGCATGCCTGTGCCCTTTGGCACCAACCTGCCCCAGGCCCTTGGTGCTGTAGCCAACCCCTTCATACAGGTGGTGTGGGGCTAATAAGTCTGCCTGTGTGTCCCACCTACCTCTCCTGTCCCTGTGAATGACGTGTGTGCTGCATGTGCATGCCTGCCATCAACCAAGATGGTGGCAGGGGTGGAAGCCCCTGCCACCTTCTTGGTTGATGGTAAGCATGTGCGTGCAGTACCCACTTCATTTACAGGGATGGGAGAGACAGGTGGGGCATGCGTGTGGGCTTATTGAAGCCTGCACTGACTGTATTGGGAGTGTGCCTGGGAGCTACCTGTGCAATCCACAGCTGGGTTGGAGCTGACCCTGCTGCAGATCATGGAATGGAAGCTCTACCTTCCCACCCTAAAGAGGGGCCCTCAGCCAAGACTCAACCTGGCCACCCTCTGGTGCCAGTCCTGGTTCCTTTTAAAAATGAGTTTTCCAAGATCTGTTTTCCCCAAGAACAGATTCCGCTTCTCCAGCTTCTGTTAGCTGCAGAGGGGAAAACATACAGGTAAAACAAGTCTTTTCTCCTCCATTGCTAATAGTAGCTCCCAGGGCTGAGGCATTATGGAGAAATTGTATTTTATGTTTATATTTTACAATGTGACCCCCCAACACTCTTCAACAGGGATCCTACTAACTTGCTTAGAGATGTGGAATTCATTGGAGCCTTCTCACCATCTGGACCAAGCAGTGATAGATCAGACAAGTTCAAATTATTTTAAAGTTTTATTGAGCTACAGCTATAACAGAATGGATGAAAAAAGAAAAAGAAATGCCATACAAAAGAATAAACAACACATAAAAAGGTTCTCACATGTCTAAGAGCAGGTCCTTCTTGCTTCTCTCCTGTGCTTACTTAGTTACACTCCAACTAGTTCCCCCATTCTAGATCTTACCCCTCTCCCTACTACTTGCATCTGTCCAACCAAAGCCTGTCACCCCCTTTTTCTATCTCTATCCAACTTGGGGCATCTATTTCTGATTGGCTTCCCAGATCTTGGTCTGCTCCTTAGTGATAACCTCTCACCCAGCTCCTTGCCTTACTGTCCCAAACTAGATAAGCAGATTTGGTCTCCTAACAGAGTACATTATGTCCCACGCCTAGATTCCCTTATTTAGACATTTGTCCTTACCATAAACCTTGTGTCCATCAACAATCTACTTAAAACTCTTGCCCAAGGTTACTCCATGATCTTGCTTTACTTCTGCTTTTGTTGTATTTCAGCTAGGATATTGTGTTAGTCTCATGATTCTTATGTTCCCATAATTTTGAGTCCCCTTGATTATAGACTCAGAGCCAAGTGGGGAGAGTTGAGGGCCCCCCAATTAGTGTAGTGACAGGTAGAGGGAGATATGGTGTTGTGAGGACTTGCCAGTTTAAGGGAACAGTTAACAATTGTGCCTTGTTCTGGTCCTTCCCACACCCGCAGGTTTGTTGGTTGCCTTATCAGCCAAGTCTCAGACCTCCGGATGCTGCTCCTAAATGCCAGATCGGTGCATAATAAGATCTCCCTCATTCATGATTTAATTGTGGATGAGGTAGCTGATCTGGCATTTATAACCAAGACCTGGGTGGGTGAGCAGGGAGGAGTTAGTCTCTCCCAGCTATGTCCGCCAGGGTACCTGGTTCAGCATCAGGGTAGACCTGAGGGTCGGGGAGGGGGGTTGCTGTGGTCTATAGGAGCTCCATTTCCCTCTGCAAGCACCCTGTCCATGTGACTACTGGTCTGGAGTGTTTGCACCTTGTGTTGGATCAATGGGACAGACTGGGGATTCCGTTGGTGTACCACCCACCCCGCTGCCCAACAGACTCCCTAGCTGAGCTGACGGAGGTGGTCTCGGGTGTACTGTTGAGATCCCCCAGACTGTTGGTTCTGGGGGATGTCAACACCCATGCTGAGGCCACCTTACCCGGGGTGGCTCAGGATTTCATGGTTTCCATGACAACCATGGGACTGTCCCAATGTGCCATTGGCCCAACACATGTAGCAGGGCATACTCTAGACTTGGTTTTTGCAACTGGACATGGAGATGGTGATCTGAATGTGGGGGGCCTTACATCAGTCCCACTCTCATGGACAGATCACTACTTGCTGAAGTTTAGACTTACAGTGGCTTTTCCCCTCTGCAAGGGTGCAGGACCTATTAAATTGGGCTGCCCCCAGAGACTAATGGATCTGGATGGCTTCCAAAGGGCTCTGGGGAGTTTTCCAGCTCATATGGCTGGTGCTCCTGTTGAAACCCTGGTTGAACTGTGGAATACAGAAATGACCCGGGCGGTTGACATGATTGCTCCTGAGCACCCTTTCCTGTGTAGGGCTCGTATAGCTCCATGGTTTACCCCAGAGGTGAGAGTGATGAAACAATATAAGAAATGACTTGATTGCAGATGGAGAAGAACTCCTGGTGGATGCAATTACATACTGGTAAGTGCCTACGGTAAGCTATATTTAGGGTCAGTGAGGGCAGCAAAAAAACAATATTTTGCTGCCACTATCAAATCATCAATCTGCCGCCCAGCAGAGCTCTTCAGAATTGTCCTGGGGCTATTACACGCTGGCCCCAAGGACATGGTAGAATGATCTGAGGTCCGCTGTAATGAATTTGCTAGCCACTTCTAGGATAAAATCTTTAGCATCCGCCAGGACTTAGACTCCAGTGTTATAGCAGGTGAATCAAGTGGGGTATCCAGAGCACAGCCTTGTCCTGATTTCTTGGATGAGTTTCAGTTGGTACAGCTTGAGGACGTTGACAAGGTCCAGACACTCTTGGATGAGACCAATTATCTGGATCCATTTCAGTTGGGTTTCAGGCCTGGTTTTGGCATGGAAACAGCCTTGGTTGCCCTGTATAATGACCTCTGTCGGGACAGAGACAGGGGGAGTGTGACTCTGTTGATTCTCCTTGATCTTTCAGTGGCTTTCAATACCATTGACCATGGTATCTTTCTGGGAAGACTGGCTGAGTTGGGAGTGGGAGAGATTGCATGGCGGTAGTTCCGCTCCTACTTGGCGGGTCACCTCCAGAAGGTGGTGCTTGCGGAACATTGCTTGGCACCCTGAACTCTCCAGTATGGGGTTCTGCAGGGGTCAGTTCTGTCCCCCATGCTGTTCAACATCTACATGAAACCATTGGGTGCGGTCATCTTGAGCTTTGGAGTGTGTTGCCATCAGTATGCTGATGACATGCAGCTCTATTTCTCCTTTTCATCTTCTTCAGGTGAGGCTGTCAATGTGCTGAACCAGTGCCTGGCTGCAACAATAGACTGGATGAGGGCTAATAAACTGAGGCTCAATTCAGACAAGACTGAGATGCTGCTAGTGGGTGGTTCTTCTGACCGGATGGTGGATGTCCAACCTGTCCTGGATGGGGTTGCACTCCCCCTGAAGGAGCAGGTTTGTAGCTTGGGGTTCTCCTAGAACCATCTCTGTCACTTGAGGCTCAGGTAGCCTCTGTGGCATGGAGTGCCTTCTACCAACTTTGGTTGGTGGCCCAGCTACGCCCCTATCTGGACAGGGATAACCTGGCTTCAGTTGTCCATGCTCTGGTAATCTCCAAGTTAGATTACTGCAATATGCTCTACGTGGGGCTGCCTTTGAAGATGGTTCGGAAGCTGCAGCTTGTGCAAAATGCAGTGGCCAGATTGGTAACAGGGACCAGACAGTTCGAACATATAAAACCAATTCTGGCCTGCTTGCATTGGCTGCCTGTACATTTCTGAGCTCGATTCAAGGTGCTGGCTTTAACCTATAAAGCCTTACACGGCTTAGGACCACAATACCTGATGGTCCGACTCTCCCGACATGAACCCACCAGTACACTATGCTCAACATCCAAGGCCCTCCTCTGGGTGCCTACTCTGAGGGAAGCTGGGAGTCTGGCAACAAGGGAGAGGGCCTTCTCAGTGGTGGCCCCCAAATTATGGAATGATCTCCTTGACCAGGTGCGCCTGGCACCAACACTGTTATCTTTTCGGCGCCAGGTCAAGACTTTCCTCTTATCCCAGGCATTTTAACATGTGTTTTTAAATTGCTTTAAAAAATATCTATCTATCTATCTATCTATCTATCTATCTATCTATCTATCTATCTATCTATCTATCTATCTATCTATCTATCTATCTATCTATCTATCTATCTATCTATCTATCTATCTATCTATCTATCTATCTATCTATCTATCTATCTATCTATCTATCTATCTATCTATCTATCTATCTATCTATCTATCTATCTATCTATCTATCTATCTATCTATCTATCTATCTATCTATCTATCTATCTATCTATCTATCTATCTATCTATCTATCTATCTATCTATCTATCTATCTATCTATCTATCTATCTATCTATCTATCTATCTATCTATCTATCTATCTATCTATCTATCTATCTATCTATCTATCTATCTATCTATCTATCTATCTATCTATCTATCTATCTATCTATCTATCTATCTATCTATCTATCTATCTATCTATCTATCTATCTATCTATCTATCTATCTATCTATCTATCTATCTATCTATCTATCTATCTATCTATCTATCTATCTATCTATCTATCTATCTATCTATCTATCTATCTATCTATCTACGTTTTTATATATATATATATATGCGTTTTTAAATTTGTATATTTGTTTTTAATGTTATTAATTGTTGAAAACCGCCCAGAGAGCTTCGGCTATGGGGTGGTATACAAATGCAATAAATAAATAAATGAGAAAATGATATCTTATGTATATGTATGTAAATATGAGTATGCTATTCTAGTCTTACAATTTGTTTTAGGGAGTTCTCATAGGCGGAAGGGTTAGCTGTTGTGCCATGGGCTTGATTCCAATCAGGCTCCCCTGCCACTGCTTTTTGCAAAAGAGAAAAAGAATGTCAGCAGATCTTGGGTCTCCAGCATCACTTTTAGTTAGACCCTTAAACACAACAAATCCAAGTCTAAGGGTATTTTTACACTTGATGCTTGTATTGACTTTTCCTTAAATCGGTCTGTAATGAGAATGTAAAATCTACATTTGCAAGAATGGCAGTTTTGACTTTTAAGAAGTGCACAAGTAGGATGTATGTGTGATAGTCCTCTTCTGCTTGTGGTATCGGTACTGATCCTAGAAGGTAGTATGCAGCCATCACGACTAATAGCCATTGACAACCTCGTCCTCCATGATTTTATCAAATCTCCTTTTAAATCTGTCCAAGTTGGCCATCTCTACAACTTGTGGTATGTGGTTTAACCGGAGCTTGGAAAAGTTACTTTTTTGAACTACAACTCCCATCAGCCCTAGCCAGCATGGCCACTGGATTGGGCTGATGGGAGTTGTAGTTCAAAAAAGTAACTTTTCCAAGCTCTGGTAACTATGTATTGTGTGAGGAAGTACTTCCTTCTGCCTGTCCTGAATCTCTCCCCACTCACATTCAGCTTCATTGGATGATCTTGGGTTGCATTTTGAGAAAGGGGAGGGGACTCTGCCTTAGCCATTTTCTCCATGCCTTGCAGAATTTAGTTTTTTTCTAAACTAAAAAGCCCCAAACATTATAACCTTTCCTCACAGGGAAGTTGCTCTAGCTCCTTCCTCCTGCCCTTTGGTTATTCTTTGGATTTGTATAAAGGCATTTTATTTTCAACCCCTTTCCTAATGATCCTCAACACAGAATTTTCCTTTTTCACAGGAACAGCACATTGGGTCAACATTTCATTGAACTATTGAATTATTCCCTATGACCCCGAGATCCCTTTCCTTATCTTCTGCATTCAATTCAGCATTAACAACTTCCACACATGACAGTGCCTGTGAAGCTTGTGTGTGGTTCCAATAGAATTCAATAAGAACTTGATCCACAATCTAGACATGGATTTAAATGAGTTTGGTGCAACTTATTTCAATGGAACAAAACCACACACAACAGAACAGATACAGTTTTATTCATAAGTTAATGGGTCTTCAGGACCCTTGCCTGAATATATGGCAAACTCCTCAGTCTGAGAATTGGCTCCCAGGTCAATGAATATAGTGACAGATGACATGCTGTTATCAGCTGTTTCAATTAATTAATTTATACATTATGCTTATAAGAATGATATACGGAGACACTCCAGATTAAGCATCTCAATTAAGTCTTTAATATGTGTTAATAAAAGATCAATTAGTTGTTAAAAAGAGCATTGATCCAGGTACAAAAAGCATGTCAGGGAGACATCAAGCTGACATTGAAATACCGGAGATTGTATGCACAACACATGCACAATTAAATTCCTAGTGTAATCAAACTGTAATAAACTCTAACAGGTTTTAACTGATGTTTCACTCATGTATTTGGGAAGGGCTGAAGTTTCTTATTTTATGGTACATTGCATTTGTAGAATCTATTGAAGTGTGGTCAAAATGAAAAGATGGATCTCGTCTTATGTCTTTAGATAAAACCACTGCATGTATGTGTGTGTGTGTACACACTTACCCAACATGGTAATTAACTGATGTGCATGCACCAAGTCATATGCTATTATAACCAGAGCTTGGAAGTAATTCGTTACAAGTAACAAATTACTTGTAATTCATTCCTTTTTTTGAGGAACGAGTGGGTAATTCCTTTACATTTTGATTGTAATAGAACTAGGAGTAATTTGATTACTTTTGTGGAGTGATTGTAATGTTTCCAGCATTACGTTTGGGCATTACTTTGGGGGGGGAGAGCAGGGGAAGTCTTCTGCTCCTCTGATTTGTGGATGAAAATCATGTGCCTCAAACTGGGCTTCTGTGCAGTGTCGCTCTTCCCTTGTGCTCTGTGGGAGGCGATGAGGGAAGAGGTTGAGAATGAGACAGGGTGGAGTGGAGAAAACAATTGTTTTAAAAAATGGACTCTGGTGGAGAAGAATGGAGTGGAGGGAGAAAGGAGCCGGAGGGCAAGAACATGGAAAAAGGAGAAGGAGGCAGCAGCAGAATGGAGATAAAGAACTGTGGAGGTGAAAGATGACAGTGTGTGTGGTGTGTGTGTGAATACTGTGTTTGCACTTGGCACACAAAGTGGCCTCCACCACCCTCTCTGGCTTCTGTGCTGCATTTGCGGTATTTTAACTTTTTTGCATCTCAGGGGAAAACGTATGCTTGGGTGAATGTCCCTTAGTTGGTGGCAGGGCAGGGTCCAGGAAGTGGTTAAGTGACAGAGATTATGCTTGCTGGCTGAGGGGGGGGGTTGCACTTGGTTTGATGTGCAGAGATCTGAGCTGTGGCCTCTGCCTCCCTCCCCACCTCCCTTACCAGTGGAGAGACCACCATTGCTATCTTATGAATAAAAGGAATTATTCTACTACCTCTGTATGTGTGTGTTTATTTTTAATGTCGTTTTAGGCTACGTAGATGTGCAGCAGCCAAGGCCAGCACCTGGTAGGCATTTTTTAAAAAAGTAACTGAAATGTAGCAATTATTTTTGAGAAAAAGCAAAGTAATCAGTTACTTTCAGAGCAATTGTGATTGTAACGGTAATTACTACTTTTTTGGGCCATGTAATTGTAACTGTAATTTATTCCTTTTATAAGTAATCTTCCAAGCTCTGATTATAACTCAGCACTGTCATTGACTTATAGCAATGTGCACAGCAATGTGAATTATCTAATATTGTTCATTAAATTAAATATATTTATATTGTTGTAACTTACCCTGAAACTGGTGAAGGGCAGGAAAGAAGTCTTATATATAAATAATAAAATAAATATTTTTTTCTAATGTGCTTTCTGTGAAGCTGAAATATGGTTTACATCAGGTAAATAATATATAATTAAAACCAAACCACCATCATAAAATTATCAACATACTAACACAGCATTACAATAGCCACAGAAAATTATCTTTTAGCCAAATGCTCGGTAGAAGAGACACATCATGAACCCCCCTCCAAAACAGCCAGATCTCCTAATTTCTTCAGGGAAGAAGTGCCATAATTTGAGGGCAATGATAGTGAAAGCTCAGTGCTTAACGTTTACCATCCAAACCTGTCTTAAAGATGGAACAAACAGCAAGATCTATTGAGTAGATATCAGATGGGTAAATTGGCTAATATTAGGATGGCCAAGTGTCCTACTTTACAGGTGAAGGCATAATCTGTTTGAAGGGCTGCCTGATCCAAATCCAGTTTAAATATAAAGAACCCCAAGAATGGAGGGCAGGCTCCTTGAAATTGGCCATCAACAGCGAGCATCTGGACAACAGACTGAGTGCAGGCACACAGGTCACCTGATCACAGTTTTCTCTACTCTGGTGAGATGGATTTCTATTTAAATTATATATTTTTTTCTCAGTTTGCATCTATTTTTCTTGTAAACCACTTGGGAGCTTTTTTTTAACAATCAAGCGATAAATAAATTCTGTTAAATAAATAAAAACAAATACATATAAGTTAGCATATACAAATATTATGAAAAACCTTAGATATAACCATAGCATGTGTGTGTGTGCAGCACACACACCACCCCCTCTGACATGCCCCTTTTCTCTCCCTGTTTTTGGGTGATGTGGCCACCCTAGCTAATACAAGGGTAGATAGTTTTTAAGTTATGAGGGTCCCAGGTCAAGCAAGACTTTAAATGTTAAATAGGGCCCAGAAACAAATTGGCAGCCAATATATTTGGCACAGACAGGTTGAATATGCACCTGCTTAGTCTTGATACCTGTTGGGAGGAAAGCAGCAACATTCTGTATCAGCTGAAACTTCTGAGACATCTTCAAAAACAGTCCCATGTACAGTACATTGCTGTAATCAAGGCTGGGAGTTACAAAAGCATGCATTAGTTAGTGTATGAAAAAGGAGGAAAGGCCCTGTTCTTAGGCTAAGATGGCAGAAGGCACTCATAGCAACAACACCAACCTGCTTCTCGAAAGCAGTGCCAGGTCCAAGAGTACTGCCAGGCTCTTCATCTGATCAGATAGGATCACTGAGACCCCACTTATTCCCTCCACACCACAGTCATTCCTTACCAGTATCACCTGCATGTTGTCTGGATTCAATATCTTCTAAAATCTGTATGGAGATCTAGTTTTCTTTTGCGTGAAGATGATGAGAGAACCCCTGGTGACCTATAATATTATTTGTAATAAACAGCTTATTTGCAAATGAACAGGTTGAGTAGGTAGCAATCAAACAGGCTGTGCTAATCCCAAAGCAGCAGCTGTCCCAGATCAACCACAGTATTCCAAAACTCTTCTGCCAACCAGCTCCAAACACTTAAAAACAGCTCTCTCTTTCTCTGGGCAGATTAGATTTCTTTACCCACAACAAGCAATCAGAACCAACAAGCCAGGACCATCCTGTGATCTCCTGTCTCAAGTCATATTAATTAATAGTCATCATTAGTGGCCTACAGGGAACTTTTGAATAACAAAGAAGCAGAGACCGTAACTATACTTACAATGACAGCACCATCTACTTCTGGAATTGGCCTATTACAGTATCGTCTGCACTTCTTAAGGATATTTACTTCACAGCTGTAAGTTTTATAAATTCACAAACATTCAGCACTTGTTACTGATTTATCTTGCAGTGCTGATAACCAGAGAAAGTGATTTAATTACATTTCTTTCTGCCTGGATTTTCTCCCATCCATGATAATATGTATATGTGTGTTTGTGTGTGTATAATATATAATACACACACACTCATACAGATAACATATACAGAAACACACATATATACACACAGATCTTTGGAAGTATGTAGTATATTTCACCTTTATCGTGAACACTTATTTTTCAGGAAACTTGGAAGACGTACACAACACACGGTTTTCCATGTAAGTGTAAACACTCCACTTCATAACTTATGGTGGTGGTAGGAGCAGTCTAAATATGGGTGGCATCATTTCATAGAGCATTCATTTCAAAGTAGATTTAAAGTGGTAACCTCCCATGTTCAAATAATGGATTTAACAGAAATGGGGGGAGCGGGAAGGATGATTACAATAGCACACATTTAAAGACTACAATTTATTTTTGGTTTCTTTTCTCTCCCTTGCTAATATATTTCCACTGGGGTTGGTGCACATACGGTATCCTGTAACAAATTAAAACACTCCTCCTCAGTACGCACCAGGCAATAACAATGGCAGAGTTAGGAAGGTTTAACAGACTTAGTTGTCCCAGCAACATATCGCCAGGTTGAAATGAGTAAGACACACTGATAATATGAGAAAGGGGGGGGGGGAAGAAGAAGACAGAATAACAACAGCACAAGAGGGAAACTACCAAAAGACTGAAAGAGAAAAAGAGAAAGCCTTTTTGTTTGCTGTTTCATTAGGGTGAATCAGATTGTTATAGTCTGTAAAAGAGGCTAAAATATAATCTCCGTTTGTGTAATGTGCGTGTTTAAGAAAATGTATTATCAGCAGTTCTGTTAAAGACTGAATCAGCATTAAAAAAAAATCAGGAGGGATATTCATGGCAAGCTGTACGGGAAAGCAGGCAGTTCCCACTCATTTCTTCAGAGCTGCTTGTCTGAGGATATATAGATATATTTTTAATAAGTTGTACTGATATTTGTGAACATTTTAAAAGGGCTGGGGGGACTTCACACTTGCAGGATCTACTTGATTTCCCTCCCTACAACCTTAAGGTTCAGTAGCTGGAGCCAAGTGCAAAATAGTGACTTAGAAAGACACAGACTTAGAATTAATGTGTCTCAGCCCAAGAATTTGTTTGCAGTATCAGGACTAGGGTTGCCAGGTTCAGGCCCGGCCTCCAAGAGATCTTCTGTATCTTTAAAAGTTGTGCAGGGGGAAGGGAGAATTCCACCTTGTGGGTTTTCCCATTACATTGTTGCAAGAACACCTGCACTCGGCTGACTTTCTCTTCTCCTAAAGATACAGGATCAGTCTCAGGCCCTGAACCTAGCAACCCTAATCAGGACTGACCTCATTGTCTTTTCACACAAAAAGCTGTTCTTGGTTTCCCCCCAAGCTTTCTTCATTTCAACTGCCTAATTTGGAATAAAAGTTTTTACTGTTGCTAAACAATTGGGAGTCAGAACTCCTGACTGATCTACGGCAAATCATACAGGGATCTGCTAGTAGATCTCCATCTATTTTCTCTCCAACCTGGGTCTAAACTAGTCATTTCATGCCAGATGGCAATCCACAAGGTTGGAAAATTGACTGCCTTGTGTTCAAAGAAAAAAGACAAAGGCATAAGAGCTAACAGGGCTAGCCCTACCATTAGGCAGAGTGAGGTGACCACCTTCGGCATCAGAGGGTTGGGTTTTGGGAGTAGTGGCTAGGTGTTAAGAGCTGTGTACAGTCACTGAGGGCTGCCCGATGTGTGTGGTGACCTGTGACAGGGCCTTTTCCATGGTTGTTCACCGTTTGTGGAATGTCCTCTCCTGTGAGGTGCATTGTCTCCATCACTATTGACTTTCAGGAGGAATTTGAAAAACATTTTGGTTTATCCACATATTTGATGGCTGAAGGGGATTGTTCCTGACAACCTGAAAATCACTGATGAAAGAATGTGTTTTAGAATGCTTTCTTTTTCTTGTTAAATTGTTTTGTGGATATGCTTGCCATCCTGGGTTCCTTTGGGAGGAAGGGTGGGATATAAATTTAATAAATAAATATTGTGTACCACGTGTCTTGCTGCTGCTTTCAAGTGCAGTGAAGGACACTATCAGTGTAAGATTCAACTGCCATCTTGTCCTTTGCCTCAGGTAGCAAAATGTCTTGGGCTACCTGGTCCTGCTAACTAATAAATCTCAGCTATCGCTAGTCGGGCGGTATATAAATCTAATAAATAAATAAATAAATGAAGCAATACTTTTTGTCAGATGAACTGGTATATATAAAAGAATACTGAAATGAGCTTTTTAAAAACCTAAATGTTAATCTTTCAGACCAAGATATGATGCAGGCTGATGGTAACCTGGAAGAGCTCTTTAGAACATTTGAGCAGAAACCTTGAAGCAGTTTGCAAATAGGGGAATCTCACATATTGCCATTGTTAAGGTGGACACCTAAGGGGCTTACTGCACCTTATGTTCAAATGTATGTATTAAAGCTCCAGTGTCATAATTTTGTTTAGTAAAAGTAGGTTCAGAGTGGGTGGTTGTGATTGGGTGCATGTAACATGTTCCACATCCCTTGTTTCTCCACTTAAAATCACTTCCCAGCTGTTTTTCCCCACTGCACAATTTAAAATGCTATAATAAGTTAACCCAATATGTTTAAAGTGTGCGCCTAAAATGTTAAATAGTAATGCACAAAAATGCATACTTGTATCATACAAGTACTTCTATCAGAGAAGTATGAAATTTTGTTCCATGTGGCAGTTCTCCAACTAAGTAATGTGTTCAAAAATGCTTATACTAAAGTGTGCATAACAATTCATATATTTGTGAAAACACCGTACAAAAATGTTGTACATTAGAGGAAATTGCTTTGAAAAATTGTGTAAATTATGCAGAATTGCAGAAAAAAGTCCACACTAAAATGCTGATGAATTTTCATGAGGACTTTTTTCTTTTTTAAAAAATAACAAACTAATGTGTACATGGGAAAGATCTGACCTTTGGAAAAAAATGAGAAAGTGAGAGACATCAAAATGGACGATTCGTCCATCTGTATATGTAATGCAGGGCTGGGGCACCTATGGCCTTCCAGTTGCTATTGGACTGCAGCTGCCATCATCCCTATTAGCCACACTGGGTGGGGCTGATGAGATTTGAACACCAACCACATCTGGCTACAGGTTTCCCCTACAGTAACACATGAAATAGTTGCCTAAATGAGAAGAGGTACTTTCTAGCAGGTATAAATGCAGCCATAGCAGGTTGCAATGATCTCCATGCCAAACTATTTTGTTTTAATTTACTTTTTATTAATTTTTTACATATTTGCCGACCCATAAATTCATTTTAAACTACTTATATGTATTTGTCTTCTCACCATTTAATTTCAAAACCTTCTCCCTCCCTTTTCCTTTCAACACAGCCTTTGCAATTTCAAATCCTCTGTATAAATTGTGGAATTTTTTTTAAAAAATAACTTGTACATACAACCATTATTCATACCTATGTACTGTGCCTTCCAAAAGTAATCAGACCCCTGACAAATGCTCTCATATTACTGAATTACAAATGGTGCCTTGTAATTTCATTCTGTATGATATTTTATTTTGAAACACTAAAACTCAAAATCAATTATTGTAAGGTGACATTGGTTTTCAGGGTTGCCGGTTCAGAAGCATCCCAAACCCTGAGATTTTGGGGGTGGGCTCAAGTGATGCCATGGGGTGAGTCCAAGTGACATCATGGGTCGGGCCTGAGTGACATCATGGGGCTGGTCTGAGTGACGTCATTAAGCATGATACATTAAGCATCAACCACAGTTGCTTGGTGCATACAATTCATACAAAAACATTTATCTGATTGGAAATTAAGATAGAAATCTTAGCTAAAAGATGGAGTCTGGGTAGGGAACATTTAATCTAGCCAACTCTCTTCTGGCAAAAAGGGTTTAAGTGCTCTCAGGCCAGTCCAGTCACCAAAAGGCCATTGCAGGAAGAAAGGAGCCTAGTGTTGTGGAGATGTTAGGTGGGAGCACTCAGGAGTAAAGATGGATGCCCCTGAAGAGCTGCAATTCTAAACACATTTACTAAGGGACTAAGCCCCATAGAACTCAATAGGACTCACTTCTCAGTAGATATGGTTTGGATTGTGTTGTTAGTAAAGCCAGCGGCATCACTAGCAGGAGTGTGGGGGGGGTGCGGACCTCCGGCGCGTGCCCTCCCAGGGGCATGGATGAGGTGGCTGGGCCTGTGTGTGCGTGCGCATGCGTGCACGCACTCAAGGCCGGCCACCCCCATCCATGCCCCTGGGAGGGCGCACGCCAGAGGGGCACCCAGCCGGAGAAGACCTGGGAATGCCTGTGCACCTCCCTCGCCCCGCTGACACTGCTCCCGATCTCACCTGCCTGCCTCCGAGGAGGGCGCAACCTTGCTGGGCAACGGCTGGGGGCGGGGCGGCTCTGGGTGTCACCCACCTCAGGGTGTCACCCGGGTGCGGTCCGCGCCCTCCGCACCCCGGTTGTGATGCCCCTGAGTAAAGCTTGACTAGGGATCCTCTGCAAATATATCCATATCCACGTAGGGTTGGCAACCCCTTGCCTGGAATGCCCTGCCCCTGCCTTTTAACATCCAAATTTCTTTACAGATTTGACCCTTCACTTCAGAAAGAGTTATGAGAAATGAGTAAGAAGATTCCCTGCCCTTTTCTGTCTCCCCTGTGGGCTGCTATAAACTCAATTCATAAGGCAACCCAATTCCAGTGAATATAATTGACAGAGAGAAAGCACACATGATTTGGTCTACCTTCATAGGCAGCAGCTTGGGAACAACGCCAATTGCAGCCATGCTGCCCAGTATGTGAATTCTCTTTTACCACTATTGGACAAGAAACAAACAACAAGGTGCATCATCAGTGGGTTTAAGAAGGTTGAGCAGAGTGCATGGAACCACTGTTATTGCTTCTATGGATGAAAGGGAGTGAGGATAAAGGTAAATGAAATGCAAATAGAAAAACGAAAACAAAAAACAGTGATGATTTCTTAAATGCAATACCATACCAACCACAAGATTCCTATGAGTAAGGCAGAAAACTAAGCATCCCACAACCAGTCAGGATTCCTAACCGAAACCAAAACTGAATCCTGGCAGCCAGTCAGTCAAGGTCACAGAAATCCCAATGCAGCACAACCTGACCCAGGGGCTGCAGTTAGTACAGAATGCTGTGGCACGATTGCTGACATGAGTGAGACCCTATCAGCACATAATACCTCTGCTCTGAAATCTGTACTGGTTGCTGATTTGCTACTAGGCCAAGTTCAAGGTGTGCTTTCCATGTTACGGGTGTCAGTACTTGTTCTCCTCTTGTAAGAAACCAATCCTTTGGTGTGGCAGCACCAAAGCTTTGGAACTCTCTGCCTATTGACATTAGCAGGTGCCTTCATTGTACTCTTTTTGGCACCTTCTAAAAATATTTTTGTTTAGCCAAGCCTACCCAGGCATGTAGAAGCTATTATTTTTTATCTATTTTAACTCATTATTGGTTTTATTATTTTGAATATTTTTAAATACCTGTCTTTAACTGTTTTTGCCAAAAATATTTTTGTTTTAGTTCTTTCTGTAAATTGCTTTAAGATTTTTTTACAATGAAGTGTTCTGTAAATATTGTAATTAAAATACATCAATATATTTTAGAGTCACTGTGGCCATTGGGTCTCTTTCCATTTTTAAGAACAAAGGAATCTGCCTTATACCGCTAAGGCCATTTAGTGCCATCTAGCTGAGTACTGATGACATGGACCAGCATTGGCTCTCCAGGATTCTGGGCAATAGTCTTTTCCATAAATTGAATTTTGGACCATTGCATGCAAAGCATATGCCCTACCACTGAGCTACAACCCTTCCCCTGTTTTTAAAAAAACTTTTACAATTGTTCTTTTCAATTCACTAATGAATGCACATCATAGCTAATGCAGATCCACACAATTCATTTAAAGCACATTCAACACATATTTGAAGCATATGAATCACATCACAGAATCATGGGAACTGTAGTTTGTTAAGAGTGGTGGGAACTATAACTGTGAGAGGGAAACTACACTTCCCAGGATTCTTTATGGGAAGTCATGTGCTTTAAATACAAATGTGCTTTAAACATATCGTGTGAATCTACGTAATCAACTTTGCCTGCATGTAAATTGTTTTAATTAATTTTTTAAAATGGAAATGAGCTACAATGTTTACTGGGTGACCATGGGCTACGCACCATCTCTCAGCTTAATCTGCCCCTCAGGATGAAAACAACAGAGGGGAACCATGAACACCCCAAGGAAGAAGGGCACACTGAAAATGTAGGGGAAATATTGTAAACCATAGCATAAAATCAGATACTTATCAGGATATAGTATGAAAAAATATTTATATAAGCATGACTATCAAATGTGTTTATTATTTACACAACCTGTAAGGATATTAATAGTACAATCCTACATTTATTTATTTAGAAGCAACTCCCAATGTATTCAGAGGGGCTTACTGAAACAGGGACAGAACTGCAACCTCAAGTGATAAGTAACTTCATTCACACAACCCAAAATTCAGAACCATCCACTTTCAGCTGTTTTGCAACTGTTTATACTTGTTTTTATGGTTATTGAATTTTAAAGGGATTTATTTTTTACTGTGAGCTTCCTTGGTTTCCAGACTGCAACCCTACCTCACAGGGTTGTTGGAAAGATTCCCATACACACACACACTGGAGATGTAAATACGTATACCCCATATAATAGTTTATTGTCAAAACCAGTTGATCATTGCAGAACATTAAAAAAAAATCAGTATTAGTTTCCTACATAATAAAAACAATGATACCTAAGTAAGCCCTGCCTTAGGATTGGATTGGAGGGGGAGAGAAAGATATACAACACAAACACAATTCTTTTCTCTGTTCACTCAAAAGTCCCATCAATTTACAACACAATCTTAACCATGTCTACTCAAAAGGAAGTTGAATTGAATTCAATGGGGTTTACTGTGGGTATGTTTGCTGTGGAAAAGCAAGTACTGGATTAAAGCTTGAAATTGTGAAGATTTGCAAAACACTGCCCTCTTCAAAATTTAAACCTGTCTGACTCCTACACACAAGAGAGAAAAAGACTTACTTATTCAGTTTGTGAGATTTGCAGAAAAGCAGGAAGGAGGGTTTCAAACACACATCGTAAATTTAGGTTTCTGCAATTAGGGTGGCTTAAAGTACTCTGTTGCCGTAGCACAGCAAATCCACTTAAAAAAATGGAACTTTTGCAGTTGGGAATGTGATGGGGAAATGCGCTGAAAAGTGTGGGACAAACAAATGTTTCATGGGAAGTTGTAAATGCACACATCACAAGCAAATCAGGGTGAATGTAAGCTGAATAATCATTGTGGTATAACCTTCCCATAAACAAGTCTGAATGAATGCTCAGTAAAGACCAGATATTGTCTAACCTTGATGTAAGTGTTGTGCAACCAAATCAGGATGAATGCTCAATGAACAGGGCATCTGGAGGAGCACACAGTCAGTCTTGACTGTCTGACTCATGTACCTATATTATACATGTATTTATTAACATATATTTGTTGCATTCACACTTTACATTTTGAACTCACGTTTACACCTAAAACTCCTAATACATGCAGTGGCCCTTGACAAGCAAGTCTTCTGTAGTATAACAGAAGGTGCTTATAATATAGACTAGTTGCTGCAGCCGTGAAGAAGCATCTTAATTCATTAAAAAACACTAATGTCAACTGACAATTATTTTGTCACTTTTCCTAAGCACTCATGGGAACATTTCCACCTTGTAGTCATTCCCCCTTAGGGCATTTGTAGCTTGTCAGCAATTTAATGAGTGCTTCAGGACACTAATTATATTTATAATCTACGCAAACACCCCTTCAGTTTGTTGAAAAGATGCTTATGGCTTATTAATATCACAAAGCAAATAAAGTATAAAGTCTCGTATGTGCTGGAAACAATTGAATCATCAACTGTATAGAGAGCAGCCAAAATATATAGCAGCATTAGGGAATTTTGAGTGTCTTTTCAGCTGAAATGAATACACCAGGAAGTGTTGTATGTCTGAACTTGTTGATGGAAGCCCTCTTTAGGTGTTAGAAATGTAGAGAAGGAAACACATGAATGGAGGGGAGAGCTAGCTCCACCCTCCTTCATGCCCATTTTCATCCAAGTTGAAGATGACTGTAGCAGACAGTCTGTGTGAGCTCCCTGTACATTTTGGAACCCTCCCACCTCCACACATACAGGAGCCTTCCTGCTGCAGACAGTTGCCATCCTCATGGAAGGTGACAAAAATGGGCACAGAGGGGGGCGGAGCTAGCAGGCTCATCTCGGCTGCCCCCCCCCATGAGTTTCCTTATCCATATTTCTAACACCTGAATGGATAATAAACTTTTCTCTATCAAGTGAAGGTAGTAATTTCACAGGAAAGTGTTCAAAGATTCAAAAGAAGAGTGAAGGAATTGCACTCTACCTTCCCATTGGTATTGTTATTTTGATGCTGACCTCTGCTATAACAACTTGGGTGGGTAAGGGGGAAAGGTGATAGGGGTGGAAAGATCTGTCAGTTTTGGTTCTCTCAGTTTCCCATTGTTTCTAGCCGTAACTTCAATTCTCCATGTTTCTGCAGCAATTTGCATTTTTTAAAAGAAAATTCTCATGAAAAATTTCCAGCATTTTAGTGCGAATTTCTGGTAGTAAACACCTTTTTGTAGGCTGTTTTGACTAATGTACACATTTTTGCAAGCAATTTCTTGCTATATAATGCATTTTTGTATGTTATTTTCACAAATATATTCATTTTTATTCACACTATGCCCTAACATATACATTTTTGCAAACATTGGCAAACTGCATTGTAAAATGTGAATAAGCGCATATTTTGAAAGATGGCTCGGTTTCAGTTCTCATATTGTTTTAGAAAGTGTGAATTTGATAGATTTGGCTTGAAATGTGAACTAAATTGAATTTCTTGACCATTCGTAATCTATGCAAAGGAATTATAGTTCAGTCCACTTCAGCAATCTACAGACATAGTGGATGCCTATGAATTGTGGCCTGCAATAGGATCCCTGCAATATTTGTATCTCTGCAATAGATTCTGATTATAATATGATTAGTACACCACCTGTTATTTTGCCAAGACTGTTGGCCCCAATTAATAATGGGGCTTGTTCTATGGACAGTTGCCATCCTTCAATTTTATTCCATTCCATTGTACCCTAACAGCTCCACAGATTCTCCATCATAATACTCATTGCAATTCAAGGTTGAGCACAGGCATCTTCCAGGATTAGGTCATATGGTTTTGTTTAAGTCACACTTGTTCGCAGCTAGTAGCAGAATTACTGGTTGTAGTTCTGATGCCTGCCATAACCCTTTTGTAGGTCAAGAGGAAAATGTTAACTTCTAGACCAAGGCTGGGTGAACTTCAGGCATGCAGGATCTACCTCATTGTTTCCTAGAACCCTTGGGTCCACTATTTAAACCAGTGATGGGGAACCTGTGGCACTCCAGATGTTGTTGGACTACAACTCCCATAATTCTTGGTCACTGGCTGTGCTGGCTGGGGCTGATGGGAGATGGAGTCCAACAACAACTGGAGAGCCACAGGTGCCCCATCCCTGATCTAGAGCAAGGTGCAAATAGTGGGTTAAAATGAGGGGTGGACATATACTTACAAGTCTAGGTAAAGCTGTTGTTGAGCCTGAGGCAGAGGAGCAAATGGAAGCCACTGCCCCAAATCAAGATACAAAATATGCAAGGCCAGCACATGAGACAAAAAAGAAAAAAAAAATCCCACAAGCCCCCCTCCCTGGTAGTAAAAATAAAATAATAATTAACTAAATAACAATTTGCTGTCTTTTCATAACACCCAAAATCTGTTGCCTGAGATGGTTGCCTCATTCTGTCTAATGATAGGGCTGGCCCTATACACTTATAATTAATGAAGAGGACATTTCTGAATACATCGCAGCCCAGAAAGGTGTTTTCAGTTCTAAAAATGTGCTTAAAAATGTGTTTTCAGTTCCAGAAATGTGCTTACAGTTCTTTCATGCATAAGTTCATTGCTGGTTTCTCCCAAAACATTCTTTATTTTATCAATCTCATTTGGGAAAAAATACTATTGTTAAACAATTGGGAGTCAAAAATCCTTGGGGGTCTACTGCAAATCACCCAGAGATCTACCTTCTGTGCATCCTTCTTCTAGATTCTGCAGCTTCTATAGACAGTGGGGGAACAGTGGTGTTTCAGCAGATGCTGCTCCTGAAGCAAATATCAAAAATATACATAGGATTAGCATATTTGGGCAGTTGTAAAGCCTACATCCTGCTCTAGGATGCACATCTTAATGTGGTGAGGGGACTGAGAGTGTCAAAGAAGCTGAGAGCAATGCCGTCAGGAGTCTAGACCAAGAGGCTAGACTCCCAGCAGGATCACCCAAGGCGGAATGGTCAAAGCTGAGACACCAGACTAAGATGCATCCAAACTCAGAGGAAGGCAATGGTAAACAACCTCGAAATACCTCTTACCATGAATACCCTATGAACAGAGTATCCAAACTGCAACATGAGAAAGTGTTGGAAGATGAGACCCCCAGGTCAGATGGCACTCAGTGAGCTACTGGAGAAGAACAACAGACAAGTACAAGTAGAGCTGTGACATTAGAGCTGCTGGGTCAAAGCCAAATGGAAGCCCAGAGGCTGATGTGCATAGATGCGAAAGGAGAGTCCGGAGTTGTACGTTGTACACCATAGGAACATGGAATGTGAGAAGCATGAACCAGGGAAAGTTAGAAATCGTCAAGCAAGCAATGGAACGCATCAACATTACAATACTTGGCATGAGTGAATTAAAATAGACAGAAATGGGACATTTTCAATCAGGCAACTACAAAATATTTAATGCAGGAAATGAGAAATTAAGAAGAAATGGGGTTGCTTTAATAGAGAAAAGTGATGTAGCAAAAGCAATTAGGAGCTATAATGCAAGGTCTGAGTGACTGATATCAATGAGATTTAATGGGAAACCCATTAACATAACCATCATCCAAGTCTATGCTACAACGGCAAATTCAGAAGAAGAGGAATTGGAGAGATTTTATGCAGAAGTACAGGGAGAAATTGATAACACACCAAAACACGATGTGCTGATAATCATGGGGGACTGGAATGCAAAAGTAGGGAACAGAGAAGAGCTAGAAGTTGTGGGAAAATGGGGCTTAGGAGATAGAAATGAAGCAGGAGAAAGACTTTTTGAATTCTGTGAAGCCAATAATTTGTTTCTTGCAAACACATTTTTGAGCAACAAAAAAGACAACTGCACACATGAACATTACCAAATGGTCAATATAGGAATAAAATTGATTATATAATTGGTAGCAGAAGATGGAGAAGTTCCATATATGCTGCAAAAACAAGATCAGGAGCAGACTGCAGTACAGATCATGAACTGGTAATATCGAAAATCAGAGTAAACCTAAAGAAGAGCAAAGCAAACATAATGCCAAAATGCAATTTAAATAACATCCCAGAAGAATATAAAGGTCAAATAAGGAACAGATTTGAGGCTTTAAACTTTGTTGATAGAGAACCAGAAGAACTATGGATTGAAGTCAGAGACATTATCAGTGAAGAATGAAAAAAACAATACCTCTAGTTAAAAAGAGAAAAAGACCTCAATGGATGACTGAAGAAACTCTTAAAATGGTTAAAGACAGAAGGAAAGTAAAAGCAAAAGGAGACAGAAACATGGTCAGAACCCTAAATGCAACAATACAGTGACTAGTATGTAGGGACAAAGAGAACTATTACAATAGTTAGTGTATAGAAATAGAAGAGGACAACAAAAAAGGTAGAAGAAAAGCTCTATTCCAAAAGGTTAGAGAAAAAGACTGAAGTAATGACAACAGAAGATTTATGTAACTTTAAAGTTGACAATGAGGACATTGGACTTGTTAAGGATTATCAATACCTTGGCACAGTCATTAACCAAAATGGAGACAATAGTCAAGAAATCAGAAGAAGGGTAGGAGTGGGGAGGGCAGCTATGAGAGAACTAGAAAAAGTCCTCAAATGCAAAGATATATCACTGAACACTAAAGTCAGGATCATTCAGACCATGGTATTCCCGATCTCTATGTATGGATGTGAAAGTTGGACAGTGAAAAAAGTGGGTAAGAGAAAAATCAACTCATTTGAAAAGTGGTGTTGGAGGACAGCTTTTCTCATACCATTGACCACAAAAAAGACAAATAATTGGGTATCAGAACAAATTAAACCAGAACTGTTACTAGAAGCTAAAATGATGAAACTGAGGTTATCATACTTTGGACACATAATGAGAAGACATGATTCACTAGATAAGACAATAATGCTGGGAAAAACAGAAGGGAGTAGAAAAAGAGGAAGGCCAAACAAGAGATGGATTGATTCCATAAAGGAAGCCACAGAGCTGAACTCACAAGATCTGAACAGGGTGGTTTTTAACAGATGCTATTGGAGGTTGCTGATTCATAGGGTCGCCATAAGTCAAAATTGACCTGAAGGCACATAACAACAACAAAGCTTACATACATATGTGAATGTTATAAGCAAAGACAATGCACAGTTTGGCAAAACAAAGGTCATTTTGGGAAAACTCTTGTCCAACACAAAATCCAACACGCACAATGAATTTTTTTAAATTCATTCACCCATTAGTTCATTTTAGTTTAGGTTAGTATTTTAGAATGGTTGTCACTGGTTTTGAGCTTAAGAGATGGCCTTGATAGATTAAAAAGAAAGAAAGAAAGAAAGCAAAACAGGGATTTAATGTAAAAAGGAACCATTTGATGAATAGCTAATGCCCTAAGTGGATCACACTGAGGACACATCATTACTATCCCATATAAACTGACACAAATATCCATTTTGTTAAGAATTAAAGTTGCCATATAGATTAGTTTGCAAAACTCAAACCTACAAATACAAGGAAGAGCAAGCTAAGCCAGCAGATAAGACTTCTGCATTATAAACATCACTAAAATATTAGCTGGAGTGTTAACAGCACCAGCCAAACTTTATACCAAATGGAACTCCACCTATAAACAAAAGTCCCAGCTCTACTAGAAAGGCCCAACCTGTGAAAAAATATTAAATTCCATTGGCGGTTGAAAAAAAGAATGCTAAGGATTATTACAGCTTTTTGTTTTTAAAAAAAATTGTTTCTCCACTCCCTCCCCCCCAATGCTACTAGTAAATCCTGCAGTAACGTCACACTAAAAGGTCCATTTTCCTTTGGAAAACTGAATAGAAGATCCAGATTTAGCTTGGATTTCTAAAAATTATAGTTTGCAACATTCTTGAGACACAAAGAAGCAGAGGAATGTTATTTGGATCAAAGCTGGAGCTACATTTTATTTTTCTTGTTTCCAGATTTTTAATGCTTATTGTATTTGTATGTTTATTTTGTACATCACCCAGAGTGGCTAGATAGCCAGCCAGATGGGCGACTAAGAAATTCAATAAATAAATAAATAAATAAAATTCAATTAAGAGAAACATACAAAATTTGCCTTACACTGAATCAGGCCATTTGTCTGTTGTTGTTGCTGTTGCTGTTGCTGTTGTTGTTTATACCCCGCCATTTTTCCAAAACTGGAACTCACGGTGGCTTCCAGATAAAAATACATATAATTAAAAACATACAAAGTCTACATTAAAATAAAATTAAACTATTTCCAATATTAGAACTATACACACATATAGCTAAAAGAGTTCAAACAAGTTTAAAAATAATATAATAGACATTAGCAATGCAGTACCCTTCATGCCCTATCCGTAACAGCCTTCAATTCCAAAGGCTTGTTGGAACAAAAAGGTCTTTGCTTGACAGAGGAAGGAGTGCAAGGAGGGGGTCATTCTTACCTCCCTGGGAAGGGAATTCCAAAGCCTAGGGGCAGCCACCGAGAAGGCCCTCTCATGCGTCCCCAGTAGTTGTACTTGAGAAGATGTGGGTATTGAGAAAAGGGCCTCTCCTGAGGGTCTCAGGGCCTGGGCAGGCTCATACAGGGAGATACGGTCTGATAAATAGCCTGGACTTAAGCCGTATAGGGCTTTATAGGTCATCACCAGCACTTTGAATTGTGTCCGGAAACAGACTGGCAACCAGTGGAGCTTTTTTAACAGGGGGGTAGTATGGTCCCTGTAACCAGCCCCAGTTAACATTCTGGCTGCAGCACGTTGTACCAAGTGAAGTTTCCGAACAGTCTTCAGAGGCAGCCCCACGTAGAGTGCGTTACAGTAATCTAAATGGGATGTAACTAAAGCATGTGTCACTGTGGCCAGATGGCTCAAGGAACGGGCACAGTTGGCGCACTAATCTTAACTGTGCAAAAGCACTCCTGGCCACCGCAGAAACCTGGGACTCCAAATTTAACGCTGAGTCCGGGAGCACACCCAAACTGCGAACCTGTGTCTTCAGGGGGAGTGTAACCAGCACAGGCTACATCTCTATTCCCTGATTCGCCTTACGACTGACCAGGAGCACCTCTGTCTTGTCTGGATTAAGCTTCAATTTGTTCACCCTCATCCAGTCCACCACTGACGCCAGACATTGGTTTAAAACCGAGACAGCTTCCTTGGAATTAGGTGGAAAGGAGAAATAGAGTTGGGTGTCATCAGCATACTGAGGGCACTGAACCCCGAACCCCCGGACAACCTCTCCCGGTGGTTTCATGTAGATGTTAAATAGCATAGGGGACAAAACTAAGCCCTGAGGGACCCCACAGGCCAATGGCCAAGAGGTCAAACAGGAATCCCCCAGCACCACTTTCTGGGTTTGTCCCTCCAGGAAGGAATGGAGCCACTGCAAAACAGTGCCCCCAAGTCCCATCCCAGCAAGGCGGCCCAGAAGAATACCATGGTCGATGGTATCGAAAGCCGCTGAGAGGTCCAGCAGAACCAACAGGGACACACTTCCCCTGTCCAGTTCTCTGCGTAGGTCATCCACCAAGGTGACCAAAGCCATCTCCGTCCCATAACCAGGCCTGAAACCAGACTGAAATGGATCCAGATAATCTGTTTCATCCAAGAATTCCTGGAGCTGGGAGGCCACCACATGCTCTATTACCTTACCCAAAAATGGAATATTGGACACTGGCCGGTAATTATCCATTATGGAGGGGTCCAGGGAGGGCTTTTTTAACAAAGGCCTTACAACTGCCTCCTTTAGGCAACCTGGGACTCTGCCTTGGTGTAAGGAGGCATTAACCACTCCCTTCACCCACTCAGCCAGTCCCTCTCTGGCACTTTTTATAAGCCAGGAAGGGCAAGGATGTAGGAGACATGTGGTGGCTCTCACCTCTCCAAGGATCTTGTCCACATCCTTGGGCTGTACAAATTGAAAAGAATCCATCATTATTGGACAGACAGGAGCCAAAGTTACATCCCTTGAGACTGTATCAATTATAAGTCTAAGTCGGAATGAATCTGAGCGACTTTATCTGCAAATTGCCGTGCAAACTCTTGACAGCGGGCTGTTGAGTGGTCTATATTACCCTCTCAGGGGCCAGAATGTAAAAGACCCCTGACTACTCGAAACAGCTCCACTGGACAGCTCCCCGCAGATGCAATAGTGGCAGAAAAGAATGATTTCTTTGCTGCCCACACTGCCACGGAGTAGGCCTTCAAATAGGCTCTAGCCCGTGTTTGGTCAGACTCGCTCCGAGTCTTCCGCCAACGTCGCTCTAGTCTCCGTCTCATTCGTTTCATCACCGCCAGCTCCTTGGTAAACCAAGGGGCTGGTTTGGCTCCACTTCGTGAGAGGGGACGCTCAGGTGCGATCATGTCCACCACCCTGGCCATTTCCCCATTCCAGAGGTCTACCAGTGCTTCGACAGAATCACCTGCCGAAGTGGCAGGAAAATTCCCAAGGGCCATCAGGAAACCATCCGGATCCATCGTCTCCTGGGGCAGACCATCCTAATCAGTCCTCCACCCCTGCAGAGGTTCCAAGTCCCAGTGAGTCTAAAACCCACCAGGTAGTGATCTGTCCATGACAAAGGAACTACAGAAAGTTCCTCCACACCAAGATCACCATCATTCCCCTCCACACAGAAAACAAGGTCCAGGGTGTGGCCAGCAACATGAGTGGGGCCAGATACTACTATTCAGCTCAGTATTGCTTCACTGACCCGCCATGGCTCTCCAGGCTTTCAAGACAAAAGTCCTTTTACAGGCCTGCCTGGAGATGCCAGGGACTGAACCTGACACCTTGCATATATAAAGCATGTGCTCTACAACGGGAGATGTATGCATTTAGACTATTGACCAAAGGGAATGCCAGAGGATTTGGCATGCTAGAAAATCATTTGGGGCCAAATATGACTCGGACTCGTAGTTGTAGTTCCACACGACACTGAAGCGAAAAGAATATGAGCTGTTGTAATTTCTCTGCTCGTCGCTAGGGGCTGCTGCTGCATTTGTTGAGTGAACAACAGCCTCGTGTTCCTTTCAGGTGCATTTCAGGGGACTTGTCCTGCCCAGGTAACTGAGAGGAAGCAGAAGGTTAGCCAGAGGGTCTGTTCTTCTTGCTCCTTTCCATCAGAGCCAAGGGAGGGCCGGGAGGGCATAACTCGCTTCTCTTAAGGCAGTCTTCCCCTGCCTGGTGCCTTCCAGATGTCATGAGAGGACTGCAACTCTCATTAGCTCCAGCCAGCAATGGCTCATTAGCATCTGCTGTGGGGCAGGGGTCAGATGAGAAATTCCAAGAAAGAAAAAGCAAGATAGGGAAGTTTGTCCTGTAGAAACAGATGTACAGCAATGAGAGGTGAAGAACTAGACAAGAAAAGGAAGGTGCCCTTGTCAAGTTGGTGTGGTATGTCCAAGCAAAAGCTGCAGAGCTGGCCCAAGACATTTTGCTGCCTAAGGCTATAGACAAGATGACACCCTTATGCATTCCATCCATATTCAAAAGCCAACTGGACTGGCAGCTGTATCCAGCAACGCTGACAATGAGAGTGTGTCCTCCAGTGCACCTGACTGCAGCAGACTAGCTCATCCAGGAGCTCTGCCTAATGGTAGGGCTGGCCCTGGAATGTTGGTGCTATGAGAGTGGGAAAACAATGCTGGACTTTGGGCCAAATTAGATGTGATGTGAGAGATCTGTGATCAGAACCATCACTGTTTCCTTTTGGTTGAATGCAGCCACTAATTTGGATCAAAGCTGGAGCGCTCAGGTTGAACACTTTACTCCTATACTGCTCCCCCAATGTAAATTGCTCATTTGAAGTTGCTGTTAGCCACAAGGGGAGGGAGGAAGACAGCTACAACATGGGTACCCTTCTCTTTTTCTCCTTCTGCAGCTAACCAGCTCTCTCTGTGGGCACCTGTGGCTTAAATGGCATAGAGGAAAGGGTTCGTTCTCACTCCCCCAGTACTTCTTCACATTCAAAGCATGAGCGCGTGCGTGCACACACACACGTCAGAGTGTCTCATGTCCAGCTTTGACATGCAGCTATTTTATTCATCATCATCATCATCATCCTTTAATATCCTTCCACACATATGTCTCAAGGTGATGTACATCAAAACAGCTAAAAAAGTAAAACAGCATAGAAAATAACAGCAAATGAACTGAACAACAATAAAAGGAGACACCCATGGCAGAGACCTATTTATCCAGCTGGGAAAGTTTGTTGGAACAAAAATGCCTTCAATTATTTCTGGAAAGTGCAGATAGTAGGAGAACAGGGGCAGCCACACTAAAAGCCCTGCTCCAAATTACTGTGGAATGAGCTTCTGATATCTTTGGAACTTGAAGGAGAAGCTGTCTTGCAGAACACAGTGACCTTCTGGGTATATAAGGGATAAGGTGATCTCTTAAGTAACCTGATCCTGAGCTGAATAGGGCCTTATAGGATAATACCAACACCTTGATTAATGGGTCCATAGTTATTTTTTTACTCTTGGTATTTTTCACCTAAGAGAGCCAGTGTGATGTAGTGGTTAGAGTGTTGGGCTATGACCTGGGAGACCAGGGTTCGAATCCCCACACAGCCATGAAACTCACTGGGTGACCTTGGGCCAGTCACTGCCTCTCAGCCTCAGGGGAAGGCAACTGCGAACCACCTCTGAGTACCACTTACCATGAAAACCCTATTCATGGGGTCACCATAAGTCAGAATCGACTTGACGGCAGTCCATTTCATTTTTCACCTCATGGGTGGTGGTTCAGGATTGTGGTGGGGAGGGGAGGATTAAACCTCTGCTCAGTGCAGTCTGTGGTCCTGCTATGGATGGATCCCTCATGCCTCATGCTTATTTTATTTTATATTTTAAAAAACCCTGATGTTTCAAGTAACACATTTAATGTGTATTAAGGCCTACAGGCAGCCCCAAAAGAAGTGGGATTAGCAGTATGATCTTGCTGGTAAGTAATAACATAAATACTTAAGATTTATATATTGTTTTATGTGAGTGCTCAAAACCCCTTCACACACATTATCTCAGTGGAGTGATATTTTCCGTATTTTAACGCACTGGGGAAAGGCCAAGGCTCAGGGGTAGAGCATCCGCTTTGCATGCAAAAGGTCCCAGGTTCAATTCCTGGCATCTCCAGGTAGGGCTGGAAGAGACCTCTGCCCGGAACCATGCAGAGGTGCTGCCGTCAATAGACAATACCGATAGATGAACCAACGGTCTGACTCAGTGTCAGGCAGCTTCCTATGTTGTTCCTAACATGGTTAAAAAATCACACATTGTCACAGTAATCCTTTCAACAACCCTGTAGAGTAAGGCTGAGGCCGAGAGAGGCTGCTTATAGCTGCTTATAGAAGTAAGTCTTGAGTTCAGTGACATTTACCTCATGATACAGAAGAGAGTTGAACCCACAACATTCTGATTTCCTCTCAGTCTCATAAATGTCAGTATATAACTTACCTCTTAGTTACCTTTCGTAAGAGTTTGCTATAGTTAAATTAATATCCTGTGTCGTCACACCCACATCACACTGGCAGCCTCAACTGCAGATATTTTGGAAGTCAGAGTCTTAAGGGCCTACATGGACTCATGGATGACCGAGAATCTAAATTTTGAAGTCAGCTGCATAATCACTCTTTCCCAGTTATTTCATGTACATTTGCAAAACAAAAGGCTGACTGCAAAAAGTGTCTTTACGAGATTAGTTATTGGATGTCAGGTAGAAGTTACAAGACCAAATTCAGAAATTAGAAGAGAAGGAAGCATATGGAAAAGAGAAATTTCTCTTATGTAGAGTGGCCAGATGAAAAAGAGGACAGGGCTCTGAGTCCTGCACCTTCAATAATTGTGTTGAAGATAAGCAATACCTGCTGAAATTTCCTCTTCTACATTACTGTTAAAGCTGCAGGAGCCCTGTTTCCTTTGAATCTTGTCACCCTCCTTTAAAGGAGCTGCAAGATTTAAAAAGGCAAGAAAAACAGGCTGTTTTTGAGATGTTTGAGGCAGGAGTGGCTGGCTTGGTGAGGCACTGCCACTCAGCCTCCCTCCCAACAGTGGCATCGCTACCATTTACCTCCTAGATGGGGCAGGACACCGTAGTGGTGAGGCTGGGACTGCATGGGACTCACACTGGTGTGAGGGCCAGATTGGTTCCTGCAATCCACCGGTGCAGCCCTGACGTCCCTTTTGCCCTGCCCCAGCCACACACCATCCAAGTAAGCCACAGCAATGCCATTATTGGGAGTAGGGTTGCCAGGTTCCTGACCTGAGACTGATCCTGTATCTTTAGGAGAAGAGAAAGTCAGTCAAGTGCAGGTGTTCTTGCAACACTGTAATGGGGAAAACCACAAGGTTGAATTCTCCCTTCACCCGCACAACTTTTAAAGATACAGAAGACCTCTTGGTTGCCAGGCTCCATGGCACTGTCCTATTGCACCGGCTGCTCATGCAATGGACATGTTCATATGAGATGCAAGGACCGCCTGATCCCTTATATCACTGCTTGATCACGGATGTCTTTGGAGCAATCACTACTAGTGGTCCCTCATGGTTCGGATACACAGCTCGTATCCACCATCCATTTTATGGACTTCCCTTCCAGTTGACGTCAGACATGTCCCTTCCCTGTTGCACTTTTAGTGCCTACTGAAGACTTTTTTTATTCCAGCAGGTATTTTAACTGAATTTTGATTTTGATTTTGATTTTATTGCATTCCTTGTACACTGCTTAGACACAATTAAGTGCTATATGTGAATTCTCTAAATAAAAATATATAAGAAAGTTAGAGATAGTGTGGTATTGCAGTTATTGGACTAGGATCAGGGAGATCCAGGTTCATCTTTTGGCTAATAAAAGCTAGCAGGGATGGAACAGCCAGCTGGGCCAGGGAAGTGATTAATGCCTCTCTGCAAGAGGGGGTGGCCCCTGGCTGCCTGAAAGAGGCAGTAGTGAGACCACTCCTGAAGAGACCCTCCCTGGACCCAGAAAATCTTAATAACTATAGGTCAGTGGCAAATGTTCCATTCCTGGGCAAGGTCCTTGAACGAGTGGTTGCAGGCCAGCTCCAGACACTCTTGGATGAGACCGATTATCTGGATCCATTTCAGTTGGGTTTCAGGCCTGCTTTTGGCAGAGAAACAGCCTTGGTTGTCCTGTATGATGACCTTTGTCGGGAGAGAGATGGGGGGAGAGTGACTGTTGATTCTCCTTGATTTCTCAGCGGCTTTCGATACCATCGACCATGGTATTCTTCTGGGAAGACTGGCTGAGTTGGGAGTGGGAGGTACTGCATGGCAGTGGTTCCACTCCTACTTGGTAGGTCGCTTCCAGAAGGTGGTGCTTGGGGAACATTGCTTGGCCCAGTGGATTCTCCAGTATGGAGTTCTGCAGGGGTCAATTCTGTCCCCCATGCTGTTCAACATCTACATGAAACCGTTGGATGCAGTCATCTGGAGTTTTGGAGTGCGTTGCCATCAATATGCTGATGACACACAGCTCTATTTCTCCTTTTCATCTTCTTCAGGTGAGGCTGTCAATGTGCTGAACTAGTGCCTGGCTGCGACAATGGACTGTATGAGGGCTAATAAACTGAGGCTCAATCCAGACAAGAATGAGATGCTGTTAGTGGGTGGTTCTGACTGGATGGTGGATGTCCAACCTGTCCTGGATGGGGTTGCACTCCCCCTGAAGGAGCAGGTTCATAGCTTGGGGGTTCTCCTAGAACCATCTTTGTCACTTGAGGCTCAGGTAGCCTCTGTGGCACGGAGTGCCTTCTAGGTTCATAGCTTGGGGGTTCTCCTAGAACCATCTTTGTCACTTGAGGCTCAGGTAGCCTCTGTGGCACGGAGTGCCTTCTACCAACTCTGGTTGGTGGCCCAACTACACCCCTATCTGGACAGGGATAACCTGGCTTCAGTTGTCCATGCTCTGGTAACCTCCAGGCTAGATTACTGCAATGCGCTATATGTGGGGTGCCTTTGAAGATGGTTCAGAAACTGCAGCTTGTGCAAAATGCAGCGGACAGATTGGTAACAGGGACCAGACGGTTCAAACATGTAAAACCAATTCTGGCTCGCTTGCATTGGCTGCCTGTATGTTTCCAAGCCCGATTCAAGGTGCTGGTTTTAACCTATAAATCCTTACATGCCTCTCCTGACATGAACCTACCCATACACTACGCTCAACATCAAAGGTCCTCCTCTGGGTGCCTACTCGGAGGGAAGCTGGGAGTCTGGCAACAAGGGAGAAGACCTTCCCAGTGGTGGCCCCAAAATATGGAATGATTTCTCTGATGAGGTGTGCCTGGCGCCAACCCTGTAATCCTTTCAGCACCAGGTCAAGACTTTCCTCTTCTCCCAGGCATTTTAGCAGCATTTTAATAACATGTGTTTTTAACTTGCTTATTGGTTTTTATGGGTTTTAATGGTTTAAATTTGTATACTTGTTTTTAATGTTCTTAATTGTTGTAAACCGCCCAGAGAGCTTTGGCTATGTAAATGCAATAAATAGATAGATAAACAAACAGACAGACAGACAAACAAATCTCCTCAATTCAGCTATGAGGTTCCCTGGGTGACCTTAGGCCAGTCAGATTCTCTCAACCAAAGCAACCTCACAGGACTCTTTGGAAAGAGGACCAGATAAAAATAAATAAATATGTATTGGACCTCAGCAAGCTATAAAAGCCCTGATCCTGGAATGTAAGTCTATCTCCTGCTTCAAGCAGGAAGGGTCTTCTCATTTGGGCAGTAGTGGCCAATGGAGCAGAGTGAGCTGTTGTTGTTTACCTGCTTTCCTGATGTGGAGGTTGCTGTCAGTAATCAAGAAGAAGGGGGGCAAGGAGGTGAGGAGGCTGGCGCGGTGGGGCACAGCCAATCCACTGTTCCCGCCACTGTGCCTGCACCACACTGATCTCCCCACCACCTCTCCCTATTGGTTATGGTAGCAACGGTTTCTAAGTCAATAGCAAATTTCTGCTTACTTCAAGTCCTGGAAGTGCGTTTGTGAAGAGCAAGATTAATAAAGTGTGCTTGCTTATGATGTGCTAACCTGCAAGCAATGAAGACTATTTGTAATTGATCAGGGATTTATAAACTTCATTGAAGAGATCAATGCATGCTTAAGTTGCATTGGTGAAAAAGCCAACCTGTTTTAAAGAAGATCTGAAAGCAGCAATAAAAAATAAAAAAATCAATATATAAAACTTGGGAAAGGAGGAAGTTAATGGCAGTGAGCATATATCAGTGATACAGGGACCTTACAGAAACCAACTATATATATATATACACATACATACATATATGTATGTATATGAAACAAATCGGTCCTTTAATTCTCTCCCCACTCGCGAGAATTGTGCAGTTGTCATTCACCTTTGATATGATATCCAGATAATATTTCTAAAGCTAGCATGTCTGACAGGTGAGCAAATGTATTTTACCAGTCACACGTCTCTGAATTTTTCAGTGCAGTTCTCCAGCCCAATACTGTGTACAAAAATGCATATATTGGGGCAAAGTGTGCATAAAAATGTGTATAGCAATGAAAACAAACTACAAAAATGCATTATATTAGGGAAAATTGTTTCCCCAGAATGTGTATATTAGGCAAAATTGCATGCAAACATGTCTATTAGGAGAAATGCTCACCAAAATGCTGATGAATATTCATGAGGACTTTTTAAGCAATCACAAACAGATGTAGAAATGTGGAGAACTGAATTTAAGACTAGAAAAATGAGAAACTGAGAAAAATGGCAATTGACAGATTTGCCCTGCCCTACCTGGAAACTTCAGCACCCCCCCCTGTGCTTTAGTGTTGGTAATTAGTACCATGCAGAATGTGGTTTTATTATTTAGTTATTTATTCAATTTATATCCTGGCCTTCCTCTGAGTAGGAGCCCAGGGCGCAAACAAAAGCACTCAAACACTCTAAAGCATCATAAAAACAGACTTTAAAATATATTACAACAAAACATCTTAAAAAACATATTAAAACATTTTTTTTTAAAAAGGCTTTAAAAAATATTAAAAGCAATTCCAACACATTGTGTGAAAGTTGTCGGCACTGGTTGGACAGAAACCTTCACTCTGCTGGCTCCTACTTCATATGGAAGACAAAAGGGAGGACAGGTTCCAGTGCTCACTGAAGCAAAACTATTGTAGCTCAACATGTTTCAGAATTAAAAACACCTTCTTCGGGAGCTATAAACAAAACAACAGATAATATTAATACAGTATTCTTAAAAACAACATAAATCACAGAAAATAAATTCAAAAATATTATAAAAGATTAACACAAACAAGTCCAAAACATGTTTAAAATGCATACCCCAAAATTAAGTTATCATAGGGTCCTTAGCAAATTTTCACACACTCTGTCTCTCTCTTTTTTTGAATACTCCATCATTCTTTTACAGTTTGATGCAGTTAGGTGCATAATGTCTACGACAACCTGACTTTCAGGTATTTGTTTAAAGATGTTTTGGACTTGTGTATGTTCATCTTCCCACTTGTGATTCCTAGCAAGTGATATTCAGAGACTTATTGCCTCCAATAGCATTCTCATGCAGTCAGTGTGGGATGATGCCATCTTAAATGCAAGCATTCCACCCCTTACTGGCATGTGGATAGCAGTCATATGCAACTAAACAAAAAATGTTGGAAAAAGAAGTAGTTGCTTCAACTGATGGTAACACAGTCCCCAGAAGAGAGAACACAACTGCAATTTCACTGATTCAGAGATTATTCAGATAGGCAGGCGATTTTGAGAATGTGGACTAGGTTTGGCCCATATTGTATCCATGTAAGACACAATGGGTTTCACCCACCAGCAAATACCTTGGCATCTGGTTGAACTCATTACTAGCACATATCAATGTATATTGATGTCTTCAGTTGAAGACAGATTCTGGGTATTTGGAAGCAGCTTCAGCTAAAGCAGGGGTGGAGAACCTAGTGCCCTCCAGATGTTGTTGGACTACAGCTCCCACCCTCCCTGAACATTGGTCATGTTGGCTAGAGTCCAACAATATCCAGGGGACCATCACTTTCCCATTCCTGATCTAAAGAATGCATGATTTTAGCTGGAGATAGTGCCAGCCAGATAAAGAGCTGTCTCCTCCTACTTGGCCATTGAAATCAGCAGGAGATAGCGCTCTACATGTTCCACCATCACCAACTAAAGAATGATTTGTGGGACTTTAGGAAAGGGCCTTCTCTACTATGGCATCCAAGATGTGGAATCCCCTGTCTTGGGAGATCCATCCACTCCCTCATTATTGGTCCTCCATTGCTGGTTGAGGACTTCTGTGTTGTGGCAGTCTTTTGGCTTGACCTCCATCTGAATGTCTTGGCTCCCTCCTGAGTGTATTTTTGTTTTGAACAGCTGACATTTCTTTGTTTCATTTGTGTTTTAAAAATTATTTCACTATATGGATTTTTAAGCAGTGATATTAGTAGGTCTGAGAATTATGAAATGGAAGGGCAGAATAAAAAAACTCATGAACAAACAAGCAAAAAAAAATTTCTTATGGATTTAGTGCTTGCTAAAACCTTTTTGTCCCACTCTTTAACTGCAGGATATAATAAGTAACTTTGTTGTTGTTATTATGTGCCTTCAAGTTGATTTCGACTTATGGTGACCCTATGAATCAGTGACCTCCAATAGCATCTGTTATAAACCACCCTGTCCAGATCTTGTAAGTTCAGGTCTGTGGCTTCCTTTATGGAATCAATCCATCTCTTGTTTGGCCTTCTCCTTTTTCTACTCCCTTCTGTTTTTCCCAGCATTATTGTCTTTTCTAGTGAATCATGTCTTATGCATCACCAAAAAAGGAGGAAAAATATCACCAAAAAGGACAAAAGGGGACACAAATTTGCAAAAAATATGCATGCGCTTTTTAATAGCTATTTGAAATGTAAATGTACTGCCTTCAAGTTGATTCCGACTTATGGCGACCCTATGAATTGGGTTTTCATGAGGCTGAGAGGCAGTGACTGGCCCAAGGTCACCCAGTGAGCTTCATGGCTGTGTGGGAATTTGAACCCTGGTCTCCCAGGTCGTAGTCCAACACCTTAACCACTACACCACACTGGCTCTCATAATAACTATTTGATGCAGATATAAAAATAATTTCTCTGTGGTATTCAATACTAGTCCTACTCAGAGGAGATCCATTGAAGTTAATAGACATGAGTAATGTTAGTTCATTCAGTGGGTCTACTCTGAGTAGGACTTAGTTGACTACAACCCAATAATTTAAATAGAAATACAATATATCTTACCATAGTTGGGGAGACTGTGATCAGGCTGCTTAGTCTTCTCACTGCTAATGGGAGCTTCAAGGTCCTGTTACAATCCCTTCTTTATTTTTAAACTGGACTTGAAACAGACAGACCTTCAAATAGAGGCTGTCCTGTGTAATATAGGACACAAGACCACCCTAATGATCATTGATGAATATGATGACCACTACCTTGTAGCCTAAAGTGTTGTTTTCCCCTTTGATGTACATGGGTTGGTGCTTGATTATTTTCAGCATCTCATGCACCCATCAGATCAAAAGAGTACTCAGTAAAGGCATATGATGAACAACAGAGCTGATTAAATGCTAGTATGTTTGGTCAATAGTTCAAGAAATGGGTAGGAAAATCTTCACGTTAGATCTACATGGGATGTCCCAATTAAAGCCGCATAGGTGTGTGTCTGATGTATTGTGGAAGAAGCCAAACAAGTCTTGCACTCACTTGAAAGGATGCATTCCTGGATGGTCAAGCCATGAAAATGATTAGTCACATTTTGTGGGATTTTGCCAATAATTATTGGTGGGGCAACTGCAAGATTTTTTTTTAAAAAAGCACATTGGCTGGCTTTACAGTTTAATTGACTCGATCATTGTCATCATCAGCAACAAAACCCAAAGCCAGACCAGAGTACAGGCTATTTCCCCAAAATGGTTGCTATAATGTAACTGGTGGTGGATAGGTCACTACCTCATATATTTGCCCAGTTTTAATTCACATAATCATTCCAGTGAGGAGTTGTGTGTGTACACATACACAGGCACACAACCATCTGTCTATGAAGGAACAAGGAGGGGACACGATTGGAGATCTGAATTGCTCTTTCCCCTCCCCCCAACTGCCCTGCTGCAATGGCTCTGCACTCTTGCCAACAGAAACTTAGGGCGGGGTGGGGTGGGGAGAGAGAATACTTATCAAGTGGCTTGGACCGTAGCCGATTTGAAATATTACTAACCTTGCATTTTCAAATTTGATGCACAACAACCAAGATGCTAATACTTTCCTTAGTTTAGAAAAAAAAATCCTTTCACCCATCTCTTCTAGCCGAAGATTAGGAGAGAGGCTTTAAGAAGATTTAAAAAAAAAATCAACTTCTGAGCAGCGGAAAAAATGGTTTGTGATTCAGGGGCTCCGGGCAATTCATCATGGAAATTGGGTTTCTTAGCCGACATCATGTGAATCCTTTCGGCCCTGTCAACTTTTTAATACATTACATTGAGAATGTAAATCGTGTTGGTGAAGGGGGAAATAAGAGGGGGAAGAAAGAAAGAAAAGAGAAAGCTTCCTCATTTTGGATTTAGAGGGGAGGGAGCTTGAGGCCTGTAATTCATATTAACTAAATAATAAAAATAACCCCTCTATAACTATACAGATTTGTCTGTACATCTAGGCAGAGAAGGGGGGGGGAAGAGACTGAAACACAAGTAAACTGAAGTCATTTTTATCCTTTCTAGATTGTGGAAGTGAGACTGGCTTGTTATGGATTTATTTATATTTTCTTTATTTCCCCCCCTCACTTTATCCCTTTCACTGGATAAAGTAGTTGTTTCATCAAAGAGTAGAATGAGTGTTTCAGGGGTGCCCAAAGCTGGAGGAAATAGAAAAGGACAGGGCATGACAGGATGGAAATATGAGCAAAAGTGGTGTGCCAGTGTCCAGGGCCTCAGTGTCGGCCTTTGTGCTTGGAATGAAAGGTGGGCATAAGAAGGGGCTCAATACATCCTTAACAAGATGGAGGTTCTGTGGGTAGATTTTGGCTGTCCAGAGGTATTTATTTATTTGATTTATATCCCACCCTTCCTCCCATCAGGAGCCCAGAGCGGCAATGAGATGGCATTCATCCTCTTCTGGATAGGGTTGCAATCCTGCTAAAAGGTCCAGTTCACCGTCTTAGCATACTTCTAGATCCTGTTTTGTCACTAGAGGCCCAGTTAGCCGCTGTGGCGCAGAGGCACCTTTTATCAGCTTAGGCTCATGCACCAGCTACAGCCTCTCCAGGACTGAGATTGCCTGGCAACACTTATCCGTGTTCTGGTATCATCTTGGATTGACTGCTGTAATGAGTTGTATATGAGGCTCCCTCTGAAGACTGTTTGGAAATGGCAGTTAGTTCAGAATGCAACTGCCAGTCTGTGTGTTGAGACCAAACAATATCTCACTGGGATTGAAAGAACTTCACTGGCTTTTGGTCTATTTCTGATCAGTTTTCAAAGTGCTGATGCCTACCATTAAATCCCTATGTGGGTTGGGACCTAGGTACCTGAAGAAATGCCTGCTGCATACCAACCTGCCTCTGTAATGAGGTCATCTTGAGAGGTTTTCTTCCAGGAGTTCCTGCCATCCAAGGTAAGGTGGGTAGTAATCAAAAGAAGAGAGAACTGTTTTAAATGGTGGAGGTCTGCCTTGTGACAACACTGTTGTTCTTTTGGCACCAGGCAAGGCTGTTTTTATTCTCATAGGCCTTTAAATTTATTTTAATGTTGTTGCTTTTTAAAGATTCTTATTTTGTATTTTAACTTGTTTTTGTAAATCATCCTGGGATCTTTTCTGAGAGGTGGTATATAAATATTTAAAACAAGCAAACAAACAAGAGTTTGAAGAGTAAAAGGCCATGACCTTACTGAAAACTCCAACATCTGATGGTTTGGGATATGAAGGCCCAAATTCCAGTAGAAAACTTCCAGTCTGCCTGCTGGTGGAGCCTGGAAATGTGTGTTCATGGAAGAATAGTCTGGGTAGGCAAAGATTTGATGTAGTTAGATTCCTGGTTTCAAATCTTAGTTAAGAGGGACCCCTGGTTAAGGCTGGCTAGAAAATAGAGCCAGATGCGGGAAGGAGAGTGTCATCATACCACAGCTCCTAGTCTTCTATTGTGTGACCTGCTTTTAAAATTGCTATTTGTTTTTAACAGCTGTTGGTTTTGTTTGTTTTGTTTTTAGGTTTTATTTTTATTCTATTGTGTACTGTGTCATTTTTGTGCAAGCTGCTTAGTATACCTTTGTAGAAAAGTGGGGTATAACTTCATTACCACCACTGCTGCTGCTGCTGCTACTCCTCTTATCCATTCTGCTGGGATTGCAGATAAACTCCATTCCAATTGCTTGCCTGGTTAGGGTGTCCAAAACTTCTAGAGCCTCTTAGGGAGATCCCTCCAAAGGCAGACATGGGATGTCTCAACCTAGTTGCTCTTTCAGACTGAGACCCTGCCTGAAGCAAAGCACTAGCTGTGGCAGCAAACAGTGCAAAGGGACACTATGGAGAAGATTGGGGGTGGGGTGGGGAGCTCTGGATTACATTTGCCAATCTGATATCCCAGCAACAAAATCCTTCCTGGTCCACAAGAAGAGGCTAATGTCCATCCATAGTGTGGTGTCTAACATGAGCGTAGGCAGTCAGACATTTAAAGCACTCTTATACCACTTTAACAGGCATGGCTCCCTCCCCACCAAATCCTGGGAACTGTTGTTTGCTAAGGGTGCTGAGATTAGGGTTGCCAGGTCTATGGCCTGAGACTGATCCTGTATCTTTAGGAGAAGAGAAAGTCAGCCACGTGCAGGTGTTCTTGCAACACTAATGGGAAAAAACACAAGGTGGAATTTTCCCTTCTCCCTGTACAACTTTTAAAGATACAGAAGACCTCTTGAAGGATGGCCCTAGCAACCCAGAGGTCTTCTGTATCTTTAAAAGTTGTGCATGGGGAAGGGAGAATTTCACCTTGTGGTTTTTCCCATTACAGAGTTGCAAGAACACCTGCACTTGGGTGACTTTCTCTTCTCCTAAAGATACAGGATCAGTCTCAGGCCATGGACGCAACCCTAGCTGAGATGTCTTTGGGAACCCCTGACAGATCTACAGTTACAAGCACTTTTAACAGACTACAGTTCCCAGGATTCTTAGGGGGAAGCCATGACTATTAAAGTAGCACAAGAATGTTTTAAATATATGGTATGGATGTGACCTTAGGCTGAAAGCAAACCCAAGGGGAACAGCTTTCTTCTAGCTTTTCCCCAGTTACTGAGATGACCAGACTAGGCCAATGTGAGGGCTGGGCCTGGGAAGCACTGCTCCCTGGATGGTGTGAGTGTAACAATACTCTAACCACATCCTGTTTCTCTCTTCTACTCTCAGTACCCACCCCCCACTATTTCCATCCTTTGCTGTTTGTATACCCTCAAATAATCATTTGGTACCAGAGGAAGTGTCTTGGGGAAGAGCCATAGATCAGAGGTAGTACATCTGCTTTGTATGCAGAAGGTCCTAGGTTCAGTCCCTGGCATCTCCAGGTAGGTTTGAGAGAGATTCCTGCCTGAAATCCAATCAGTGTAGACCAGGGATAGCCAGTGTGGTGCCCTCAGTTGTTGTTGTTGTCTGCCGGTTGTTTTCCGGGCCCGATTCAAGGTGTTGGTATTAGCCTTTAAAACCCTGTACGGTTTCGGCCCAGTTTACCTGAAAGAGCGCCTCCACCGCCACCAATTATGCCGCCCGACCAGATCAGCCACGCAAGGCCTTCTCTCAATCCCACCAACCAAAACAGCTAGGTTGGTGGGTACTAGGGAGAGGGCTTTTTCTGTGGTGGCCCCCACTCTCTAGAACTCCCTCCCGTTTGATCTCCGACATGCCCCTTCCCTGGATGTATTCCGCAAGGCCCTGAAGACGTGGCTATTTCAACAGGCCTTTGAGATCTTTGGGATGGGTTAATCTCCATGATTTTGTCATCTATTATATGCTGTATATGTAAATGTTTTTATAAATGTACTGATGACTGTCCAGTATTTTATTTATTGAGATTAATGTGACTGCATTTGATACTATTGTATTTTATCCCATTTTAATGTACGTCGCCTAGAGTGGCTATCTGCCAGATAGGCGACACACAAATTAAATATTATTATTATTATTATTATTATTGTTGTTGTTGTTGTTGTTGTTGGACTACAATTCCCATCAGCCCCAGCCAGCATGGCCAGTAGTCATAGATGATGGGAGTTGTAGTCCAGAAACATCTGGAAGGCACCATGTTGGCTACCCTTGCTATAGAGAGTACTGAGCTAGATGGACTACTGGTCTAACGCAGCATAAGACAACTTCCTGTGTTCTTTTTGTTTTTTTGCTCCTGCCCTTGGGCACATTGCTGCTTCTACAGGTCTGCCCTCTTCCCTGCTTTTTGTAAAATAGAGCCCTGATTGGTAAATGCTGATATGTGCAATAACATTATGACTGCAAATAGTAATTGTGCTTCACATCTCCCTTGGACACAGTCTTTTCCTGAAACAAAGCAGATAGATTGTAAGTAAATCTCACCTAGAACCAAGGGCAAAAGAGGGATGAGGCCTGTTATATTCATACCCTGCTTGTGGGCTTCCCAGAAGCATCTGATTGGCCACAGTTGGACAGAAGATCCTGGACCTTGATCTGATCAGGACGGCTCTTCTCATATTTTCAACAACCTCACTAAAATAACTATTTACTGGTATTCCACCTTTTCTCCAAGGACCTTGTTTTATCATCACAACTACAACCCTGTGAGGTAAGATAAATAGGAGATTAGCCCACCAAGGTAACCTAGTAAATTAGCCAAACTAGATGTCATGTTGGAGATGCATGAATGCAGAGTAACAATATTCCTTGCTCAGAAATTCCAAATAATGCTTATGTCTGTATGTTACTGTTGGTCTTATCTGACCAGCTGCATTCTGTCAAATTGCCATATAGTGGACTTCATTTTGTTCATCTCTGGGCAAAGTTTCAGGCCAAGTATTTTTCTTTTCTTTTCCTGAGAGCTGTTTTTCATCCCTAATTATGACATGCTCTGAACTTGGAAACTAATTACAAGGATTGGCAGTACGGCAGAACTCATAATAAAGTACATATATAAGGATGGCTATTTGGCTTCGTCACTGTACTACTTAATCAGGACATGATTCAGACGTCTGGACCTATGCCTAGGCTTAGATTTCATTTCTTGGTAGTCATTTTGCTTGGAGTCAGATTCCCCAGTGAAATAAACAAAAGGCTAATTGCTTTTGGATTTTAATTACTAGAAAAATACCTGGGCTCATTATATGAGTCATATTTTATAGGCAGTTAAAGGACACCAAGGGTAAACGACAAATTCTCAGTTGACAGCAGGAACATTAAAGCAAGGAAATGCAGAGCAGCGGGAAGCCAAGGACAGAACATGCATTCATTTACTAAAATCTCTAAATTTTGTTGCACAACAATATCAGGAGTCAACTTCCTTCTAAACATGAGAATTGTGAGTCAAGGGCTGATAGTGGCTCCAGGTTTTGGAGGGCTCTTGGGCCAGACACCTTTCATAGACTTATCTTCCTCAATGAGTCAACTTCCTCATTGCCATTATCACCAGCTGTTCCTCCTCCTGCTGTTTTTCATTATTGCTGCCACTTGCTTGCTTGCCAGGCAGGGAGCCAATGAGCAAGCAGGCAGTGGTATCTACTGATCCTCCTTTGTCTACTGGTCCACCATTGTCTGGACCAGAGTCCATAGGCACCTTATTGGCCATTATGAGATTCTGTATTCCCAGAGGAAATGTTTGCCTGCACAGGGTGTACCCCAGGAACGTGCTGACATATCCCACTGTCATGTCTGGTAGCTGGTTCCATCACATTGCTATTGAATATGGAGATGACTTTTAATGCTTACGCATTTCCTCAATAATGTGCACTTAAAAAAAATCCCAACAGTGTTATTGTGGAACTATAAGTGATAGTGGCAGAACTGTGTCTTCAAATATGGGTTGCTGCCAAATTCCTATAAATGCCTATAAAGTGTGTAGGCTTTGGGGAAACTCCACTCATTGCTTTCCCCCCTGCAGCCCCTCCCACTGGTCATTGTCCCCTAACTGTGGCCCTTTGTGGCCTGGGAGCCCAGCGGGGAGAAAAGTTTCCAAGGGAGAAGGTTAGAGGGGGAAATGACAGACTGGAGATAGATTTCAGCAGCCACCTTCTCCCTCTTGCTTTCCTCTTATAATCATCCAGCTTTATACGTATTTGGTGTCATGACTAGCGTTTGAAGAAAGTCTGCTATCTTATGTAATGTGCCGTTAGGGTGCAATCCTAAACATACTTACAGGTGAGCAAGTCCCACTGAAATCAGAGGGTTTCACTACACATCTTTTAAAAACATTGCTGATACTCCGGAGAAAAAAACACGCAACCCCCAATCTACTATATATTTTGGAAAACGGTTTGTCTCTTTGCCTGTTCTTTATTTGAACACTTTGAAAATATTGCATTTGAACTCCTTTTAAGATATCATAAGCAAATTTTGCATGATGGTTCCTGAGATTGAGGAGTAGTTTTCCTTCTATGTTTGGATGCAGTTGTACACCATTTTGAATCAAGATGTCAGACCAAACCTTTTATAACTGTGCTGATTTTAACTAGATTTAAGATATTGTCAGCAAATATTGCATGAAGGTTCCTGAGATTGTCTGTGTTTGGATAGTATTGGACATCATTTTCAGTCAATATGGTGGAATGAACCTGTCAAAACTGCACTGACTTTTAACCACTGAATCAAAACTGCACTGATATTTTTGGCTTCTTAGAATTACCGAGTAACACTGGGCTAGTCTTGTAATATTTTTGGAAAGAAAAATGGGCAAAATGGAAAGTTATTCACTTTTATTCATATTTGCCCTGTCCCTGTCCTGACAAGGATACTCTGAGGCATGATGCAGTGAGATAGCACCATGGATAGCTCCAAGTGAACAAGCTGCTCAAAAGAAGGGTGGAAGTGAACAGAAGCCTCAGACTCCAGTCCAACCTTCCTGAGCTCCACCATCCTTGCTTATGTAGACTCAGAGCCACTAACCTGCCCTGCAGACAGGTGTTTCTCTTCCTCTCCATGACTTCTCACCTGGCTGCTCCCTCCACGGTTGGGCAGGCATGGTAACCAGACTGTTTGGGCTGAGAGGAATGGGGTTCAAGGTCCAGGTTATAGTTTGGCAGGTACTGGTTTAGTGGGATCTGGGTCTGCCAGCTCAGGCTCACTGTTATGAGCCTGGTCCAGCTTTTCAGATGGTGATACAATAACCTTGGGCTCAGCCTGCTTCTCCTTCTCATGGCATCTTTCAGTATTGCCATGTATGATTGATCTTGGAATTGAGGCTGCTTCATGCGTTACACCTTCAGCTTTACACTTGTCAAGGCACAACATGCAATCCCAGTTCCCAGCTGTTTGTACCTACATAATGTACAGGTTTGCAAAAACTTATTTTTCACATTCATACACATTTTATGTGTGCATGTATAACACAGGAGGTATATACCTTAAAAGTGGCAATTTGTGACTTTTCTGAGGTCTTTGATACAGAAGGTATTGCTGAATGTGTAAACTTGTTCAGAGAAAAAATTTAAACATAGCAAACTTTACATGTTATTTTTTTATTCTATATAATTTTGGGCCACAATACCACACTTTTTGCAGAAACCAACATCCAAATTCAACTATTGTAGAGATTTTGTAAACTTGCTGTTTATACTTACATATTTCACAAAACAGATAATTTTTTTCATTTACAGGCTTGGAAACTACAGAAGGTAGTCTAGTGACCTCCTAATTTTAAACCGATTGATCAAATGTTGTAGGGATGAGTGTTTTACTGATCATCCTTAAAAGGGTTGAGTATTGATGACCATTCCAGTCAACATTCACAAAAGCTCAAGGGCACTCACAAAGTGCTTCCACTTCACCCCTCCCCAAGGCCTTACCTTTAGGGGAAAATAGGCAGTGGAGATGGTAGTGACAATGACAGGTGCTCAGACAGCCCTGGTACAACATATTTTTCGACCAGGGACTGGGACTATGAATCCCAGAATCCCTGACAGAGAAGTGATGCTATGTGCATTTTTCCCAATGATAAGACCTCAGAAGATCTGGATAGGTTCAGACCCAGTCAGACCTGATCCAGATCACAATGTCAATCATGTAAATCTCTGGAAATCTCATTGATTTATATTGCAAAATGAAAATGGCCATAACTTTCTTGGTTTTTGGCCTGGGAACATGACATCTGAAGACATGGTAGCTGCTAAATAGGGGATTAACCCTGCAGGTGGATAGCTCCAGGGGTTTTCAGGCTAGCCAGTTTTGAAGTTTGAAATGTTTTAAGATTAACATGGACATAATGGTTGTGTTTTTTCACAAAGGGACATAAAACTTGGCAACGTGGTAGCCCATATTGAGGACATTAATCCTGCTAAATTTCAGGTAGGTAGCTCCAGGGTCTTTTGTTTAATGCTAACCACCTTTAAAGTTTGCTTGTTCAAAAAAAGATAAAGACTGTGAGTGGTCAGTCATGCCGTATTCCTTCATTTCCCTTGTTCCTTCCTTCAAGGTTTTGAAACAATCTGAGGGTTTTAAAAGTTTAGGTTTGCAATACTAAACATAGGTAACAGCAGGCAGGCCCAGGCTGGCAGCACCATGAAGATAATATGCACATAGGACATGAAGTTTAGCAACTATGGAGGGGATTAAACATGCCAAATTTCAGGTGTGTAGCTCCAGGGGTTTTCATGCTAGCCACCTTTAACATTTACTTTTCTCCAATAATTTTTTTTTAAAAAAGACCCTGTCATATAGGGGGCAGATTGCCAACAGCAGTAGTGAGTGAGGGGAAAATTAAAATATTCACTGTGGTTAAAAATTGGAAATGATGATGATGATAGTGGTGGTGCTTAACTCAGAATGCTGTCTAATATGCCCACAAGGATGATGATAATGATGATAATGATGACGACGGCAACGATGGTGATGACGATGATGATGATAATAATGAAGATAATAATGATAATAATGATGATAATATAATGATAATATAATGATAATGATGATAATAATAATGATAATAACAATGATAATAATGATAATAATGATAATAATAAATAACAACAACAACAGCAACAACAATAATAATAATAAATTCAGAGCCCTGTGTCTAAATGTGCCCACAAGGTTTAATAATAATTCTTTGCAGAATAGAATAGAATAAAATAAAAATAATAAAAAAACAGACAACAAACATTTTTTTAAAAAATATTTAAATAAAAATGGGACTGGGATTGATTAGGAAGGAGTAGAAAACATACACAAGCTGAACAAATGCCACCCAATCCTCAACAAATATTTCTGAGGCACAACTTACAAAAAGATTTTGCATTTTAAGACTTCACCCCTTCTAAGCACTGTGATTGGAGAAAGGTTGGGTGGGGTGATAGGATTCTAGCCTTCCTTGCTCTCTCCCCATCCTGGTGTTCTCCTTATATGGTGCTGTAATTGCTGCATTTCAGAGACACCCTGTCTGGATTCATTAGAGATTGTTTTGAGCTACAAATCTGTACAAATCTCTACAAATTGATTCAGGACTAGCTTATCCAATCTGCAGAGATTTATAGCTGCTTCAACCTGATCTGGGCAGGATACAAATCAGCCCAATTTGGTTTGTGATTTGCACAAATCTGGTGCACAGTTCTAATTTTTAACAAAAACAATAAAATCCTGCCATATGTTTGCAAAAGCATTTTTTTCCTTTGGCCTGCTAAACTCTTTTTGAGTGAGCTTTTCTAAAAGAGCTAGTTGCCATATCCTCTGGTACCAGACAGCAAGAAATATATTATCACAATTCTTCCATTGCTGAGCAATCATACTTCTTGCAGCCACCAGGCAGGAGGATATTAGATCTTTCCATAATAAGTCCAATCAGGTCCATAGAACAAATTCAAAAATGCAGAATGAGGGGAGGGGTGAACCCATGGACTAGTTATTGAACTAATTTCTTGAAAGACCTGGGTCCAGAAGGTATTGACCTTGAAAAAAGCTTCTGAACAGACCCTATGTGCATGGAAATTGCACGGCTATAAGCAAAAATTAGGGTTCCTGATTGCATGAACAAGCCTGTACGCATATGGTTTGTACATACACAGCATCTGTTCAGAAGGCCAGTTTGGATGATACATGAGAGTGCTCATCTGGCCTATCTCATGGGATGGTGTGCCATCCCTGCCTCCACTGCCCCTAGTTCCCTGTGGGAACTGCATATCTGAATACACATGTGAAATGCTGTGCACATAGGCCTCAACTGTGCCAGCAAATCCTGAATATTTATCTGGAAATCAACTGCACATCTGAGGTCTACATATAGACAATTTTATGCATCTAATCTGTTGGATCAACACTTTCAGGTTATTATGACCCAGATGGTAGTCTGAATATGTGTACGATGGTTTGGTGCCATGATCCTGCTTCCTTCTGTGCATCTACCCAGACTGATCACGTGAAAAGGGTTTACACCCACATGTGGGAGGTCCCAACCAGTGTCAGACTGAGACCTGGGAGACCAGGGGTTCAAATCCCTGTTTGGCCATGAAACATACTGGGTGATCTCGTGTCAGTCACTGTCTCTCAGCCTAATCTACCTCACAGGGTTGTTGTGAGGATAAAATCAGGAGGAGAGAACCATGCTCATATACCACCTTGGGCTCCTTGGAGGAAGGATGGGATATAAAGTTAATAAAATAAATTAATTAATTAATGGTAGAGCAGATGCTGTGCATGTAGGCCACAGGATCAATGCCAGTTGTAGGATGTTGGGTAGGAGGGCTGGGAAATATCATAGCCTGAGACCTTGGAGACTCATTGTCAGTTGGAAGAGACAATCCAAAGCTAGATAGACTAAAGGTCTATCCCTAGGCCTTGCCTATGCCTCAAGCCACACCTTCTCTCTTCAGGCCACACTGCCACTGGCCCTGCTCCATGCTCTGCTGAAGTGCTTTTGCCTGGCTGAAATGTGTTGAGCTGTGTTTGTGCCTCTTGCTTGCCTGGATGAAAAGATATAGGTGCGAGTGTAGAAACATATGGCTTTTGCATGGCTGGAATGTAGTGTGCAATTCAAAGGTAAAAGTCACATCCATCGCTCCACCTACTTCTACCTCTGGCTTCGCCAGACAATTTCCATGATAGAAAGTGGCCGTTGGGCTGAAAGATTCCCCACCCTTGCATTATAGTAGAAGGCAGCTTCAAAAATATTTCCATGCTGGGAAATCAGCATCTTTTGAATTTACCTTCTACACAGCTATTAAAAGCACAGAAGTGCCTGACAAAGAATGAGGCATCTGGGAAGAGAGGTGGGTGGATACAGAATGTTTGGATATTAATTTGTGTTTTCACTGTTTACTGAAATGCTCTTAGGTGATTGTCACTTGTAAATGCTGCACTGGGACATGGCAAGCTCTATAAAACTGCAGAGGCTTAATGAGTTCTTTTCCTACTAGAAAAGACTTTGGCTGTGAATCATCTACCATTTTTCTTCCCAGTGTTTTTTTTATGGCTAAATCCCACTGTACTAATCATAGCAAAGCCTCCAGGCCTTGTTTCAATCCAATGGCGCAGGAAGGAGGTGGTAAACACCAAAAATGACTGATAGCTCTCATAAACAAATAATTCTGTAGTACTTGTTTGTGTTTATAGTTAGATAACATTTGGAAGGTCTTTTCAATAAATCTCCTGGGGTCCAGTTAGCATTGGTGGGGGAACAGCCATACTCTGCTAAATGCTGTATCTTAGCATAGCAAAGACATTTAATGTGGCAAGTTGTGATAGGCCAAAAGTAAGCCTTATTTTGTCCAGCCTTAAAAGCACAGGTACTATTTTCCTGAAAAGCTTCTAGATTCCTTTGATTCCACAGATTCATCACTAGATCATGTTTATCATAGACTAGGGATTGTGAGGAGTCAGTAGATGGCAGTCACACACCCATGTCACGTGCTGAAGAGATCCCTGAACCTGCACCTTCAATAATATCTAGTTAATGCTGATTCATAGAGTGCCCATAAGTCGTAATCGACTTGAAGGCACGTAACAACAACAACCATGGAAATTCCTTATCTTTATTGGACTGAGTTACTGTGGCTCTATATGTCTGTTAAGCAAGTCTGTGGTTCCTTAAATCTTGCACAACTGGGTGGTGTTGCAAAGCTTTAGAGGACATGCCAGTCACAAAGCTAGACAAGAACTTTATTCCCTCTATCCAATGAGAACAGAACAGTAACAGGAGACTCCTGACTCCAACCACCAGCAGTTAAGAAGTCTGGTGTCATCTACTGATTAAACTATAAAATGGGTGGGGATTTTCCCTTTCTTTCAAGGGCTTTAGGGACAATCTGTCAGAGGATGCATGCCAACAGCTGGTGGGGCCAAGCCAAAGGTGGGTGGAGTCTATAGTCTACCTCTCTAGCTAACTCTCTAACTCTTGTCCACTTCCATTAAGTGGAAGAGGAACAGATTACCAGAAGAGCAGTCCAGACAGCAGAAGTGGACCTGCAACATCTGGAAGGCCACATGAAATTAATCTGAGGGCCACAAGTTTCCCATCCCAGCTATATAATGATACTTTTCATACAGGTGGGCACCTGAATATATTTCGTTTGAAAATCTGAAAATCCAGGTTCTCCTTCATCCCCCTGAAACAAGCTATAAGTAAAATTAAACTCAGATTAGTTAGAGTTGAACATTTCCATTACTCAGATCAGAAATTTCAATGAATTTTAACCAGCAAAATAATTAAAAAACTTACACCAATTCAAAACATTTTTTATATCAACAAGAGGCTATTTTTATTTGATTATCAGTCGATCCACTCAGTTCCTTCAGTGTTACAATTCTGTGATTCTGCCCTCAGAAAACATGATAAGACCACCTTTCTACAAACTTATTTACTTGTCCGTTTTTGTCTCTTCCAAGGTATGTCAGTTTTAGCATTAATATTGTCTCCCAGACTTTATTAAACCAGTCCAAAATTAATGGACTTTCTTTTTCCATACCCTTAGTAATAATTATTTTTATTGCTGTCAAGAGATTTGAAATTATTTCTAAATCATTAAACATTTGTAACACACTTTGATTTTTGTAGAGTCCTTTACAATGTTTATTGCAATACCCCTCACATTCCTTTAGTTGTGAAGAACATAAGAACATAAGAACATAAGAAGAGCCTGCTGGATCAGGCCAGTGGCCCATCTAGTCCAGCATCCTGTTCTCACAGTGGCCAACCAGGTGCCTGGGGGAAGCCCGCAAGCAGGACCCGAGTGCAAGGACACTCTCCCCTCCTGAGGCTTCCGGCAACTGGTTTTCAGAAGCATGCTGCCTCTGACTAGGGTGGCAGAGCACAGCCATCATGGCTAGTAGCCATTGATAGCCCTGTCCTCCATGAATTTGTCTAATCTTCTTTTAAAGCCATCCAAGCTGGTGGCCATTACTGCATCTTGTGGGAGCAAATTCCATAGTTTAACTATGCGCTGAGTAAAGAAGTACTTCCTTTTGTCTGTCCTGAATCTTCCAACATTCAGCTTCTTTGAATGTCCACGAGTTCTAGTATTATGAGAGAGGGAGAAGAACTTTTCTCTATCCACTTTCTCAATGCCATGCATAATTTTATACACTTCTATCATGTCTCCTCTGACCCGCCTTTTCTCTAAACTAAAAAGCCCCAAATGCTGCAACCTTTCCTCGTAAGGGAGTCGCTCCATCCCCTTGATCATTCTGGTTGCCCTCTTCTGAACCTTTTCCAACTCTAGAATATCCTTTTTGAGATGAGGCAACCAGAACTGTACACAGTATTCCAAATGCGGCCGCACCATAGATTTATACAACGGCATTATGATATCGGCTGTTTTATTTTCAATACCTTTCCTAATTATTGCTAGCATGGAATTTGCCTTTTTCACAGCTGCCGCACACTGGGTCGACATTTTACTGTTCCCATTTCACAGATGAAGAACAGAGGACAAGAGAGAAAGTGATATCCCAGGAGCAGGGTCTGAGAGGTAGAGGTGGAACTTGAACCACCAGTCAAAACAAAACAAACTTTATGATTATTGGGACATATTATACAGCCATGAGAATGGCTGTATACTATAGCCAGCATGGATTTTTCACATTCTGCAATGTTAAGTTGAAAATACCCCCCATGCCATTCTGGTGCTTCCCATTAGCTCATTTCAAAACAAAACCTTACAAAACTTATAGTTCTGAACTCAGAAATGCTTGCTTAACAACCCTGTAAATTTTCAAGGTTATACACAAAACAGTCAGAGAGAATCAAGAGTTCAAAGTGTAAAAAAACCCAAACCCTTTTTGGACTTTTTTCTGTCAGAGTTCTCATAATCTGTTGAAATTAATTAAAAATCAGCCATGTTTGCAGAGTACCTGTAATCCTATTACTGACCTTGCCTGATACGCTGTAACTCATTTTAGTTTTAAATTTTGTTGTAATTGTTTTTGATTTCTTGTTTTATATATGTTTATGCTGTATTTATTATGAGATCTGAGATGTTTTGTATTTTTATATTCTGTTGTTCACCGCCCAGAGAGCTAATGCTAGTCAGGCGGTATATAAATCTAATAAAATAAATAAATAAATAAATAAATTCATCGTCTGCAGTTTAAAAGTTTAAAAAATGCCTAACTGATTTTTAATTAATTTAAGAAAGCTAGTATTGAAGTCAATGATAAGGCCGGGCATGCTCAGTAAGAACCAACTGTCAGTGTTCTAAAAGCCAGACTCACAGCTGCTGGGCTTGCCTAATCAGGGGGTCACACCTACACCAGACCTTTATTTGACTTTAGACAGTTGTAGCTTTCCCCAAAGAATCTTGAGAAGTATAGTTTGTGAAGGGTCCTGAGAGGAGAGTCCTATTCCCCTGACAGAGCTCCAGTGGCCAGAGTGGTTTAACAGTCAGCCACTCTGATTGAAGCTTTGTGAGGGGAACAACTCTCAGCACCCTTCACTAACTACACTTCCCAGGATTCTTTGGGGGAAGCCATGACTGTCTATAGTGAAATAAAGGTCTGGTGTGGATGTGGCCAGTGACAGCTTTGATTTAATCTTGAGTGGGAGACTACATGTGCCTACTCTAGAATAAAAAGGTGGGGGAAATGCTGAAAAAGAATTATAGTGTTCACAATGTTTTCCTTTAGGAAAGGAAAGGGGCTACCCCTTTGCCCGGTGCCCACCCACCCAATCTCCATATGCTCAGAGGCACATGTTACCAAATTCTTCCAAGGTACACAGCAAGTGGATTGGACTGTGAAAGACTAACCCAAATTGTCTTTGCATTTTGACCAATTTGTAGGGCAGTACAATATCTCAGAGAGGAGTTCAGGACTCCTGCTCCCCTGGTACATTCACTATAGTTGCCCAATTTCCCTGCTTTTTAAAGTTTGATAGAAATATATGTGGGCTACAGGTATGTTTTTAAACCGCAAGGTTTTTTGCCTATTAGTGAATTAGCTTTCAGTCTCTGATTGGAGTGAAATACCTTCAGAGAAATAGGCCCATCCTTGCCCATTCTTGAAATAATGCTGCCTGAGTGAGATGTGCAGCAGAGCAGAGTCCTCTGGGCCCCCAGAAGTTTGGAGGTAGGTCTAAGTGGATAGAGCCCAGGACAAAACCTGTCTGTTCACTAGCGATGGACTCCATTTCTGCAATAATCGGATATGCCATCAGATTAACTATTATTTCCAATATTCTCTCTTTGTGGAGACAATTTTGAAGTAGCAACTCTCTGTGCCTGGTTTCCAATTCATTCTTCTTTCCCCCCAATTTGTTTTTTTATTTGCTTTGAAATCATCCATAGTGTAAGTGATACTTTTATCAATCTACTTTCTATGTGAGCTCTTCAAATGTGTATTTCCTTTCACTGATGTCAGTGAAATGTTGATTGTAACTGAAAGACAGAAAGCAGCAAGGGGGAATGAGGCATGGATTGTAAGCAGAAGGAGGGAAGGCATTGACTTGATTATCTGCCTTAATCTGCTCTGCAATGCACTTGAAAAGGAATGGAAGCAGGCAATAATTACAGAATTCAGAATAAAGACTACCACCAGTGGAGACTCGGGAATAAATAGTGATTATAATATCTATCTGTCTGTCTGTTTGTCTAATTTTGGAGGAGATCGGAAAAATGAACAAATATTGGAGGGAAAATGGAATCAGATCATTAATGACCACTAGGGGCCACACTTAAAAATGAAATGTAAAAAGGAGAGGATTCCATCCCTACCATTCACCTAAGGTACACAGCTCAAAAAAAATTGAAACCACTCCCAACAGGTGAAACAGCCTCACCTCTTGCTTTTCTTGGCCAATGGCCTGAAAGGAACCTCCCCAAAACACTTCCTGCCAAAAGACCTCCATCAAAATAAACCTCTCCCCCAGTTTGTTGATAAGCCAAGAGAAACAGAATGTGAATGAGAAATATACACAACAGGTTTGATTCTCATATTACTTTTGGTCATAGGAAAAGTTGTTATAAGATGATTTTACCACATCATTTTCTCATTGTGAATCTGTTGTTTAAAAACATCAGGATGTGGAAAGAGGTGCTATTTATTAGCTTCATCTTCTATATCTGTATTATTAAAAATTTTGATCTATTTCTGAGTCGTTCTGTGCTAGCTCTGCTTTGAACTGTGTTTCGGGTTCTGAGCCACTATGTATAAAATGAAACTCTGTATTCTTCATTCACTATAATAGGGTATCTAACAATTGCTATAACTCCCTCCCCTTTGGGTCAAAGTAGATGAAATGTACAGCCCCCAGAGTCCCACCAAAGTGGATTAAGCCTGCCAATTTGCAGACAAATACATCCAATAACATTTTGTGGGGAATGTAAAAGGGATTCATTTTCCTCCTTAATCTCTGACTGGGGGGCAGTGGGGTTTGCCTCTTGCAGGTGCTCTTACTTGTCTTCAAATAATTAAGAGGTGGCTGAGTGTTATGTATTCTTGCTTGTACATTTTTCACACCAACTTTTCTGGTACTTATTTGTGTCCTCTAATAGTCTTTGGGGGCTTCTAATAGTCTTTAAAATATGAAGCTGTCTAGAATGCTGCCTGCAAAGTTCTGAAGAGCTTTGTTTGTGTTGTTAAAGCAGAACAATGTAAGATTTGTGCTCATGATGGTACCAGGGTAGTTATACACAATCCTACTTTTGCAACTACAAAACTACAGAAGTTTTGGGATGTACATAGTGCTTCATTCCAAACAGTACATATTCCATAACTTCCCACTCAACTCCCACAACTTTTTATATCACAAACGTTTGGGTGTTGCTGGTTTCTGTCCAGCTTTTGTTGTGTTATAGTGCAAGAGTATCCTTCCAGATGGCATTAATGCAATAACATTGGGGAAGCATCACAGAACAAATAACAAAGCTGAATAATGTGTGGATGGTCCAGTATAAATCCATCATCAATGATATGTTGCAGAATACACCTGCAAAAAAAATCAGCCTGGAGGGCCCTAACATTTGGGACCAAACTAGATGTGATATTAAATGCATCTTTGGTATGAACAGGGGATCTCACCCCCCCAGCAAATAATAGTTTTAGAAGAGGGCTTTTCCTCAAGATCACAGTAGTGAAGGAAAGGGTTAAATCCCCCTCAGTGCCTGCTACAATCCCAATAATCAGCCCCTCCCAGCTGATGCTATTTGCATCCGTTTTTCAAAAAACCCTGCAAGTTAAACGCAAAGATGTATTAGCTTGGTCCCAATATTAACAGCTAGTACCTTGGTAGGTAGAGAGATGGGTAGTATTCAGTTCATAGTAAACATGCATTGACCTATCAGTGACCCCAGACAATGGCAAAGGGGAGGTGGCTAAAATCCCTTGGAGATTTCCTGTGTGCCTAAATATGTTCAAGGTGATCAATTGCCTACTGAGCTAACATGAACAGAATGAAATCTATCCATCACCTAAGGGAGGGCCCAAGGTCTACACCATTTAAGGCTGTCTTCAATTTTTGACACAGGACTTAATGTGTGATGCACAGACCTTATGCTTTCCCTCTGCAGAGGAGTGGGATTCACCACACCAGCTTCTGCCTTCCTACATTTCAGCAGCTTATGATTCAGAATGTGGTGGGTAATATGAGGTATGTCTACTTCAGACATAATACAAGGTTAAAAATGGAAAACATCCAAGATTGGTCCTTCCTTGCATCATGGATAAATGAAAGGTAGAAAGGTCATGATTTCACCTTTTTAATGTGATAATCGATATGTGGTGTTCTAAATGGATAGAAATGGCCATGTTTCTCCCTGATTTAGAGATGCTTTATCAGGGAGGTGATAAACAGCACTGGAATAGCAACTAAAAGTGCTGGCACTTCGGTATCTGTGCAGGCTTCTCTGTCTGTTGGCAACTACTTGCTCCCCATCACTTCAGATCTTTCTCCCTTCTCACTAATTCCCCTTTGCTGATGTTTCCCTCTTTCATTCTTGTCTTCCTTATATCTCTTCTTTCTTGCACACATCAGCCTTCCTTGCCACAAATCAAACCCATTAGGCGCTCCAGAGGGATCCTTGACAATGCCTTCTCTTTGTGAACTAGCTGGCTTTTTTTTTTTTTAATCTTCACTGTTCCACATTACACTACCATAGATTTAAGGGCCCACCATGAATTTTACTACCTGTCAAACAACAGCACAATTATTTTGAGTTCTTTTGAAGATGGGTTTGACACAGCAGACTGGATCACATTACACTTTTCACCTAGGGAACCCCATTACCCAAAGTCTTTGCTACTACTTCCTTGCAGGGCTTGGCATGCTTGCTTTAATTTGGTATTGCAGCAGTTGAACTAACAAACAGGGAACTGGTAATAGAGAACCTAGAAAAAGCTTACCATATTTTGATACTTAAAGTTATATCTTGGATTTTGGGATCATGATTTAGAGCAGTCTTCACCAACTTAGTGTTCTCCAGATGTTTTGAACTACAACTCGCCTAAGTACCAGCCAGCGTGGCTGTGTTGACTGGGGTTGATGTGAGTCATAGTCCAAAACATCTGCAGGGCACTAGGTTGGTGAAGGCTGATTTTGCAATAAATCCTATTAATGCAACGTGTTCACAACTTGGGTCTTTCAAAATTACTGTCCTTGCTTACCGGCCTGTGAGGCAGTCTTTGGCAACAGAATGGACATTCAGACAGGCCTGGTGACTATATACCAATGATTCACACATAGTGAGATGTTTGTGGAAAGTGAGACATGAATGTCAGCCTGCTGATGTAAAGTCTTTTTCTTCCCTCCTATGATCTTATTTAGGCCAGAAGACAGAGTACTGTACAATGTACCCTACATTTGCCAATCAATGTTAATACCAAAGGCTGTCTGCCCTGTTCCTTGGGTTGGATTCAGACTAAGTTAAACATAGAATCATAGAGTTGGAAGGGGCCTATAAGGCCATCGAGTCCAACCTCCTGCTCAACCCAGGAATCCAAATTAAAGCATACCTGACAGGTGCCTGTCCAGCTGCTTCTTGAATGCCTCCAGTGTTGGAGAGGCCACCACCTCCCTAGGGAATTGGTTCCATTGTCATACCACTCTAACAGTTAGGAAGTTTTTCCTGATGTTCAGCTGAAATCTGGCTTCCTGTAACTTGAGCCCATTATTCTGTGTCCTGCACTCTGGGATGATCAAGAAGAGATTCTGGTCCTCCTCTGTGTGGCAATCTTTGAAGAGTGCTATCATATCTCTCCTCAGTCTTCTCTTCTCAAGGCTAAACATGCCCAGTTCTTTCAGTTTCTCAGCATAGGGTTTTGTTTCCAGTCCCCTGATCATCCTCGTTGCTCTCCTCTGAACCTGTTCCAGTTTGTCTGCATCCTTCTTAAAGCGTGGTGTCCAGAACTGGCTACAGTACTCAAGATGCCTAACCACTCAAAAAATGAGATAAGATTAGTCTGGCAGGATTTGTTCTTGATAAATCCATGTTGGCTTCTAATAATCACTGAATTGTTTTCAAGGTGCTTACAGACTGACAGCTTTATAGTCTGCTCCAGAATTTTCCCAGGGATTGATGTCAGGCTGACTGGTCTGTAGTTCCCAGGGTCCTCCTTTTTGAAGATAGGGACAACATTAGCCCTCCTCTAGTCATCCGGCACTTCACCCATCCTCCATGATTTCACAAAAATAATCGACAGTGGTTCTGAGACTTCTTCATCCAGTTCCTTCAATACTCTAGGATGCAGTTCATCGGGCTCTGCAGATTTGAACTTGTTCAAAGTGATTAGGTATTCCTTGACCATTTGTCTATCAATCTCACCCTGCAATCATGCCCCTTCAATTTCACATTTCCCAGGAGGGTCATAGACCCTCTTTTTGGAGAAGACTGAGCCAAAGTAGGAATTGAGCACTTCTGCCTTTTCTTTGTCATCTGTTATCATTTTGCCATCCTCACAGAGTAGCTTTTTCACCATTTCTTTTCTCTGTCTTTTACTATGGAAGTGCTTTTTTTGTTGCTTTTGGCATCTCTGGCTAACCTCAGCTTATTCTCAGCTATAGCCTTCTTGACACCACCCCTGCAATTCTGTGCTACCTGTCTGTACTCTTCCTTTGTGGCCTGGCCTTCCTTCCATTTCCTGTATGTGTCCTTTTTTGTTTTCAGGTCATCTTTAAGCTTTCTGTGAAACCACATTGACTTCTGCTGTCTTCCCCCTTTTTTCCTTACTGGAATTGTTTTCCATTGTGCTTTAGAATTTCTGTTTTTAGAAACTCCCACCCATCTTGGACTCCATTTTTCATTAGGGTTGCTTGCCATGGAACCTTACTTACTATTGTTCTGAGTTTATTAAAATTGGCTTTCCTAAAGTCCAGGAAACGTGTATGGCTACTCTCAGCTTTTGCTTCAAGAACTCTAGTATAACATGGTCACTTTCCCCCAGAGTTCCCGTAACTGCCACTTCATCCTCCAAGTCATCTTTGTTGGCTAGAATCAAGTCAAGGATAGCTGATCTCGTTGCTTCCTCCACTTTCTGTAGGAGAAAGTTATCTCCAGTACAAGTCAGGAATTTCTTGGATGGGCCATGTTGGGCAGAATTTGTCTCCCAACAGATATTGGGGTAATTGAAGCCCCCATTATTACTACATCCATACATCCTTGAAACATTGGCAATTTGCTTTGTAAAAGTTTCATGCTCGTCTTCTCCTTGATTGGGTGGTCAGTAGTAGACTCCACCATGTTCCTTTTATTCCTTGCCCCATTAATGTTAATCCAGATACTCTTGGTGGAGCTACCAAGCTCATCCTCCTGTATTTCTGTGCAGAAAAAATATATTTTTTTAACATATAACATATAGTGAGACTCCACATCCCTTTCTAGTCCTTCTGTTATTTTTGAACAAGTTATATCCTTTAATTGTTGTATTCCAGTAATGGGAGTCATCCCACAAAGTTTCAGTTATACCTATCAAGTCATATTTACTCTCCTGTATCAAGAGTTCATCCTGTTTGTTTTCCATACTCTGGGCATTAGTATACAGACATCGGAAACCATGTGATTTACGGCCTGGCTTCCTTCCTACATTTTTATGAAGACTATTACTGGGCCCCACTAGACCCTCAGTTCCTCTTACTGTGCACAAGTCCCTACTTTAGTCCCACTGAAATCAATGCAAAAAATAGTTCAATGGGGCTAAAGAATGACTAACTTAATCTAGATCCAGCCCTTGTGTTAATTGTCACTACATGACAACCAGTGGGGTAGCTTCTAATTTCTGCATCCTTTTTGCTTTCCTCTGTCTTTTCCCATTGAATTGTGCTTTGGTTCTCCTCATTATCTGAGAACAAAAAGATAACATCCTTTTGAACTTTATGCACTATTGACAGATTGTTCTTGGTTTGGATTTATGGCCAAGAAGAGTTATCGGGTACCACAGACTGTGTTTTATTTTCTTTGTTTAACTTGGAACCATTTGACTGCCTTTTGCAATAATTAACATAGTCTGATAGTTTAAGCTTCTCCACATAGATATGTTTGGAGCATTTCTATGTCCAGTTTAAGTGACAGTCATTGTGCCAGTGCTTTCCTTACCATTTTGGCTCCCGATGGCTCTGATGAGTTAAATAAAGATCCTTATCTATAGCAGTTTCACAAGTTCGGTCACACAACTACAGTGATCATGTGAACAATATCATATATGAACAACCCTAATTTTTTTTCCCAGTGAAAAAACCTTTGAAATAATTTTCAAAAAAGACAGTGCCCCACTCCAAAATATTTACTGCATCTCTAGTTTTCTGGAACTTCTGTTATTTTGTTTTGTGGCTTTGAGCCGCAGAATGGAATAGTGCCAAAATTTAAATAAATACTAAATTAAAAAGCCTTTTATCTTCTGCATTTGGGTAGATTTACAGGGGAGCTTGCTGCACTACCAGGTTGGGACTTTTACCACAAAACCACAAGCACAGGAGATGTCCCCAGAAAAGGATGGAGGATGTTCTTCTGGGGACCCAAAGCTAATCTCTCCTTATTTTTCACAGGTTGGTAAAGGCACTTTCATCCCGGCAGGCTTTTGTCTGCAAGTATCTACTGTCATGAAGTTATATTTATCTGTGATCATGCTGCCTTTGTTGCATTTTTCATGTATTTTTAATGGCTTGATGGAGCAGGTATTTTCCCCTTGTACCAGCCGGTCCTTGATCTGTTGGGGAAGCCTTTCTATCCAGGCTGCCCAATATCCAGATCCTCGCCATGTGCCACACCAACCTCTGATACAGCTGTAAATTGATGAAAGTTGTGTCTTGTTTAACTCACTTCTCAACTCAGGGTGTTCATGGGTCCTGGACCACTCACTCCCCTGTGCATGAGGAATAAAGCACCTTCGACACTCTCTCTGTGTCAACAAGCAAAAGAGCCTTCTTTGTTATGGCCTCCTGCCTATGGAACACCCTCCCCACAGGATGATTAGGGCCAGCTTTGTTGTCCTTCTTGGCTTGGTGTGATCTCTCTTATTGCATTCTGCTGACTCTTAAAAGTTGTTTTGACTGCATTTTATGCTTTTTATATCTTAAGGCTGTGTGGTTGTACATTTTAAATTGCCCTGATATTGATGAAGGGAGGTTTCTAAAATGTTTAAACAAACAAACAAACAAACATACATACATACATACAAACAAACAAACAAAGGAGTTTCATGGTTGTATTTCATAACACTGTGACTTTAAATTGTTGTAAGCTGCTATTAGTGGTGCATAGACTAGTGTCTGGACTAGAGAGGTTGGACTGGACAGAAATCTCTCCTTCTATAAAATGAGTGAATGAATAAATGAATGAATAATAACTGTGGGTATTGCTTTGGGGGGTATTGTGGACTGCACTGTTGCCGCTGTCCTATGAATCCTCTGATCTACAGTGCAGATGAATGGAGAACCACCATTGGCCAAAGTACTGGCACATAGCAGCATGACTTTACTGAATCAGTTCAAGTGTCCAGCTAGCCCATCACTTGGTTTCCAAGAGTGGCCAAACTGATACATTGGGGAAGCCTTCAAGCATAGCATGAAGGCAACAGCCCTCCGTGACCTTCTCCCAGCAACTGCTATTCAAAGGTATGCTGCCTCTGAACCTGGAGGTTCCACTTTAGCTACCATGGCTAATATTCATTGATGCTTTCCATGAAATTGTCTAATCCCATTTTAAAGCCATTGAGTCTGTGTCTATCCCTACATCTGATGACCCAGAACTCCATAAGCTAAGTATATGTTATGTGAAGAAGTACCTTCTTTTATCTGTCCTGAATCTATTTCCAATCAATTTTCTTTGGTGACTTTGAATTCTAGTATTATGAGAGAAGGAGAAATCTCTCCCTCTCTCCCTCTCCACACACCCTGAATAATTATATAAACTTCTATTTTATTCCCTCGCTCCTAGTTCTCTATTTTCCCCCTAAACTAAATAGTCCCTTCCTTGTAGGGAAAGGTTAACCTTCCAAATTGCCCTGTGGATGTACTCTTAGCTCAGGGATGCAGAAACTTGGGCCTTTCAGATGTTGACGCCATCCACCCCAGCAAATGCAGTTAAATGGTCAGAGATGATGGGAGTTACAGTCCAAAACATCTGGAGGGCACCAGGCTGGGGAAGGGTGCTCTAAATTATCAATTATCCAATGATAGGGATAAACATGTTGCCAAATCCTATGCATGTTTACTAAGGAGTAAGTCCTATTGTATTCAGCCACACCTACTCCCAGATAAAGGTGGACAGAATTGCAGCCATAGACCGCAATCTTATTTTCATTCATCTGGGAGTAAGTGCCCTTGAACTCAGTGGGGCTTAGCTCTGAGTAGACATGTATAGGAATTGCACAGTCTACTGTTGAGGAAGTCTTGGGAAAGCATTGCTCTGTAGGAACAAATAACTAAACTTTCATCATGTTGCTGCTGGGCACAAAACCTTCACCATCACTTACTTGCTGATTAGACAACTGTGATAGAGGTTCAATGTTCCAGGAGCCATCCTCCCTCCACAACTCTTCTCCTGTATACAGGTGTTGTGTTCTGTTATTGGATACTAAAGTCAGACCAAATAATTAGGTGGCAACAAAATTTACAGCCTGCAGGCCTATAAACTTTACTGAACACTCTTTCAGCCATCAGCTGGTATTTAATCAACACATCATAACTTTTATTAAGCCTAAATGAAATGGTTCGGGGACACTAAATTTAACTGTGCTTGGAAACATGGGGTCATCTTGGGTTTGATTTACATATTGCAGAGCATCACACCAACCCAGGATACAATTAGGAGATTGCAGATGTCCCCTTATTTTAAAGGGTGCCTCCTATTTTGAAGAGTTGTTCTTATGCTACAATACTAAAGCCCCCTGGACCATAATAGGGGACCTTTATTCTGATAATCTAGCCTGGTAGAAGTCAATAAAATACATGCCTGATATCCAATCTGACAAGAATAAATACCTCTGCTTTTAACGCAGCCCTTTAGGGAACTAGTTTGTCCCCTTTCTGGGAAGATGGCAAACAAATATGTAATCACCTTTGTAAAACAAAGGTTGCAAGTCTTTGCCCTCACCTTTTTCCAAGTATACAAACAAAATTTAACCCAGCCTTCCAAAACCCGATGTTGTAGTGATGTTCTGGATGACAACTCCCCTCATCCCTGAACACTGGCTATGCTGGCCAGGGATGGTGGGAGTTGATAACATTTCAGTGGCCACAGAATCCCCATCTCTGACCGAGTGGGTGGCTCCATTAGGAATGGTTCACTTGGGACAGCAGCTCAGTACAGGTTCACAACAACTAAACTTTGCCTTGATAAATATGCCTTGGAAAACTATCTGGGATGTTGCTTCCTCATCTTATATCTACTGTATAGGTAAACAGGAAAATTAGTATGGCTTATTCTGAATATAACTAATTTTGAAACAGATTTTTGACTTATTTTTTTTAAAAAAACATTTGTTTGCCAATATTAAAAATTCTAAATGATAGGTATAGATTCCTCCCTTTATGTAAAAAGTCACAATACTAAGAATTTGTCCCTCTCTTTGCATTTACTGTATTCTGGTCTCACACTCTTTTAATACAGAAAGCAAAAACTAATAGGTTTATTGCTTAAATTTAGTTTTTAGTTACTGTAAACCGCCCAGAGAGCTTCGGCTATGGGGTGGTATACAAGTATAATAACATAAAAATAAATAAATAAATAAATAAATGGCCCATTTAACTGGAAACAAAGGTTGAGTCAGACTGTATAATCCTACAAGAAGGATGCCAACAAGTGCCTCCATGTGGTAGTAGTTGAACATGGGTTCATAATGTTTGTAAGCTGTTTAGCAATGAATTGGGTGACTGCGTGGTGAGTCTCCATAGTGGTTGCAAGCATCAGGAATGTGTAGCATTGCCAGGGAGATATCCCACCTGTTTAGGGAAGTTCCATGCAGTAGGCAACTTGCAAAATGTTTTGCCGTAACATGGATTTGCATTTTTATCTGTAACACAGGCCATGTAACCTCTTCAGACTAAATACATTCTAAAATGTAGTTGTTTTTTTTAAAAAAGTTCAAGTTTCTTTATAAATCTCAATCAGATTTCCATCTAGTCTTTGCAAGAGAAACATGTACTGCAGATAATTGAACCTGAACAAATTACTGTGTAAATGGCTCAAGGATGACATCAGTGCTGACAGCTCAACATCGTTGCCACTTTAACAGCATTTCTGTAAACCTAAGAGAGATTAACACAGCTACCTAAAAAGTCGCCCTAACTTTACAGTCTTATTATCTCTATGACAATTACACCAGCACTTGGAAAAGCTGATTTCTTCCTAGATATAATTAAATGCTTGGGTTACAACCTTCCCTGCATGTGCTGCACCTGTGAACACTGAATGCCAAAAAATGGAGCTGAATAGTGTCCGGGAGGGCCCAATCTGTATTTCAAGTTGGCTCACACTGTACATGTCAGTTGCCACATATAACAAATAAGAAAATATCCTACAGGGAATCTTGCTGTGGCGCAAAATGTTGGGATGCTGATGGTGATTTTCTAGGCATTATATAAGCAATGGGGAATATTAGGTCTTGTAATCTAATAGTTAGCATTAAGGATGGAAAAGAAGGAAACAAAGAAATGGCATTGGAAGGAAAAGTTATAATAAAAATGAGCCAGGAAAGAAGAGAGAGAAAATGACTTCCGGGAAGGGTGACTTCGCTTGTGCCTGCTTTTGGGACGGGCTCCCGCCTCAAAAGAAGCTTATTCAGATATAAATCAGTCAGAACATTTTTTTTTTTTGACTGATGAAATTTCTCCCGGGCAGGGAGAAACGTAGAGATCAACCTCAAAAGCCTGTTTTTGTTGGGAGGACTGGATTTCATTAATTTATGAGATAAGGTCCAGCCAACAATGCCGGACGGACTTTCTAACAAGCTCTATCTGCTTAAGCGATACGTTTATCTTTTCTTTAAAGAGAGAACGGACTAACAGGCAAGCACCCTTCTTTCTATTATTTTTTTTTACTTGGTTTAAATTGTTACAGCAAAAGGAGATTTGTCAGATTGATCGGCTTTGGACAACTTCTGGGTGAGATATAACTCTTTTCTGTTATTCACGAAATTAACAGCTTATCTCTGTTTCTGTCGCAAAAAGCTGTCCTGGAAGTGCATTCTAAAGATAATAAACAGAAGAGGGATTTCTATTCCTGATTTCTATTCCGAGGAATATTATATTGTCTGGGACTATTCTCTTTTTGGTCTATTTTATTTTGACGAATCTGCTTCTTCACGACACCACTAACTGTTTTGATGCTGGCAACTAAATTTGTTTTGCATTCTTGAACATAGAGAGATAAGGCAGGTTGCTCTGTTTATACTGTGATGTCATCAAGCCTGGAATATTAACCCAATTGTTGCTGAAATAAGAAGTGGTTCTTCTTTATTTTTGTTTTGCTTTGTTTTCGTGGTTTTAAAAATGGCAATCAAGAAAGTGGCTGAGAATCTGGAAGTAACTATGTTTCAGAAAATAATGGATGAGATTGAGATAACGAAACAAACCCTGCGACAGGGTAGTAAGGAGCTGAAAATTGAACTGAGCAAAATGACGCAGGAGCTTAAAGAAATAGGGGATCCTGTGAGAGAGGAGAATGAGATCAGAGATGAGAAAAGAAAAAATAAAGGGAAGATACAAGCCCTGGAGATTGGAACAAATGTGGAATTGGAAAAAGATCTGGAGTTTATGGATTTTAGAAATAAAATCTACTGTTTGGAATTTAACGTTATCTCTGAAGAAATTAATGAAGATATTAGAGATAAAGTTATCAATGGCTTGGATAATCTTCTGGACTGGAATGATGTGATGGAGCTTGATATAGAGAAAATCTATGGAATTAACTGCAGCCATGTGACAATGGAAAAACTCTTAAGAGATGAGCCAGTGCATTTTGTAAAAAAGAAGAACACAGATATGACTTTACAACAGTATTTCAGCAACTTATTCAGAATGGATGGCAAGAAAATATTTGGGATAGAGGAAATTCCCATCAGACTCTTATTATATGACTATGGTTACAACAGCAAGATTATTATGGAATACTGATAATGGAAGATTGGACGCTGAAATTACTGGACTTAACAGGACTATTGAAGATGGAAGATGGAACTAATAGGGATAATGGAATAATGGCTATTGAAATTATTGGACCTAACAGATTCTGATGAGATGGATTAATCGAAATGTTTATTTGGACTATGGTTATGATAATAAGATTATTATAATTATTAACGAGATGGATTAATTGACATGTTTATTTGGAGAAAAATTGATAGATATATTTCTTAAAGAATTGAAACCTCTCTTTGACTTTTTGTGGAAAGAATAAAGTAATGTTTATGAGATTTGATGATTAATTAAGATAACTACTGGAGGAAAGTGATTTTATAATATGATTTAAGAGACAGGATTGTTATATATTGTAGACCTATAACTGATTTGATATGTGACAAATGGGAAGTCAACATTTTATTTTTTTTGTTTAATCATTTTTGTTTTGTTTTGTTTTTTGTCTTTGAATGTTTTATGATTTTGTTTTCTATGTTTTATGAAAATTTGAATAAAAATTATTGTAAAAAAAAAAGAAAGAAGAGAGAGAAAATAAGAATCTAAAGTTTATCAGAACTCCTCTATTAGTTTTGGGCTGTCAGTTTAACGATAAAGAATTAATTGACTAAATTTAACTGAAATTTACATTTCATTTACAAAACAGGGTGGGGAATCTTAGGCCTGAGACCCAAATGTGGCCCTTCTCTCTGTATGGCCTTTGGGATGCTCCACGGGCTATGCCTCCTTCCCAGGTCACACCTCTCATTGGCCCTGCTCCATGTTATCCTTGAGTGCTTTTGTCTGGCTGGAATGTGTCCTTGAACTATGATGACACTAGGGATGGAAAGATCTGTCAATTCTGGTTCTCTCCGTTTGTCATTTTTCCAGTCTTATATTCAGTTCTCCACATTTCTGCAGCAACTTGCAATTATATATATAATTATATACATACACACACAAACATATATATGTATATAAATTATGAAAATTTTGCTGGATTTTTCCTAATTTCTCCAAATAAACACATTTCTGTAGGCAGTTTTGACTAATGTACACATTTTTGCAAGCAATTTTTCATCATAGAATGCACTTCTATATGTTATTTTCACTTGTATATTCATTTTTGTGCACACTTTCTCCTAACGTGCATTTTTGTAAACATTATTTGGTTGGAGAAGTGCATCACAAAATGAAACTAAGTGCAATTTTCAAGGATGGCTGTGTTTCAGTTCTTATATTGTTTCAGAAAGTGCAAATTTGATAGATTGACTTGACATGTGAACTGAATCAAATTTCTTGCTCATCCCAAGATGACACTTTTTACTTGCCTGGATGGAGGATAGGAAGATGTGTGGTTTGTGCATGTCTGTGTGCATGTAGAAATCTCTAACTTTTGTGTGGCTGGAATGTAGCTTACAGTGCAAAGGTAAGAGTCACATTGATTGCTATGCTGACTTTTTACTCCTGGCTCTGCTGACTATTGGCATGAGGCCCTCAGAAGGTTGTCCATGAAGGAATGTGGCCCTTAGAATGCAAAAGTTTCCCCACCCCCATTGTAAAACTTCAGTGAAGGTGCTCTACTGAGGTTTCTGAGGGAAATGGGCAGTTTTTGTTAAATGTAATTATAATTTACCATTGAACAAATAAAATGAGTTCACAGTGCTAGAATGCATGAGTTTTTCACTACTGCTTTCTTAATCAGTTTTGGAAATAAGGAATATCCTGTTATAAAAACATGCCAGAATAGCTTTTAAAATGAACAAGTTCAAGTCCCCACTGTCTTATGTGTAAGAGACATAATGAATGTGATATTGATTGTAACTGACTGTTTTATTTCAGTTGTCTGTGGATCCTGGATTGAAAGTTTGTTCTTGAGGCTGCAATCCTATACCCATTTATGTGGGACGAAGACCCACTGAATCCAGCGGGATTTACTTATAAATACATATAAGATTACACTGTGAAAGGTAAACTCTGTACCAGCATTAGGCTACAACTAAGGATGAGTGAATCTGTCAATTTTGGTTTATCTCAGCTTGTCCTCTTGTCCAATCTCAAGTTCAGTTCCCCACATTTCCACATTAGTTTGTGATTTTTTAAAAAAAAGTCCTTGTGAAAATTCATCAGTATTTTTGTGTGATTTGTTCCCTAATATAAACATTTGTATGCAATTTTGTCTAATATACACATTTTCCCCTAACATAATGCATTTTTGTATGTTATTTTTACTAATATATACATCTTTATGTGCACTTTACCCTAGCGTATGCATTTTTGTACATATTACTTGACTGGAGAACTGCATTGCAAAATTTGGAGAAGTGTGAATTTTTGAAGGACGGTTGTGTTTCAGTTCGTGTAATGTTTCAGAGAATGCAAATGAGATAGATTTGCATTAATTGCAAATTGAATCAACCCCCCATCCCTATTTATAACCAAGAAAGAAAAGCATATAATTAAGACTGAAGTTCTATTCACAATTATCTGGAACTAAGTTCCTTTGGACTTACTTCTGAGTAAATATGCATAGTATTGCAATATAGAAACTTCCTTTCAGTCAACCCCAGTACAAGGAAGAGGAAGTCAACACATTCACATGACCAGCAGGGTGACAATTTCTATAAGAAAGGCCGGGTGGAAACAGGATGGGACTGTCTGTTGATAGAAAAATTGTACCAATCTGGTATTGGTGTTAAATGTACACCCAAAGAGTGATACAAATAAAACAGCTGGTGGAAGTTAAACGTGACATTCTTTGCGAGTTAAAACTAAATAAGTCATGCCTTCCTTGAAATCTTGCCTTTTCCAGTAAAATAATCTAGTTACACATAAGTCATTAGGGTCAACAATACCCCACAATGTATATTTCAAAAACCTACACAAACAGTATGTGAGGTCTAACTGACCCTATGGTTTTAAAACACAAAAAACATACTGAGCTATTAACATCCATATGGCATAATTATAAATACTGGAGAAGTATAATACTGCAATAAAAATAATGAGCTGAGAATTACTGGTAACAACAACAAATCGCACACACCTTCCAGCTTAAGCAGCTTATGCACAATCACTATATTTCACAACTGCATGAGTAGGACAGAGAAAATAGTCACATGAAGCACATCACTGATGTGATTATCTGTCATTGCATTATCTGTCTACAGAGACAACACCCCCCCTTTTCTTGTTATCAGCAGTGACAGGCCCTACCTGTTCTGGGGCTTCCTTTCTCAATGTCCCAGCAAGCTGGCTATGTGTCTATGTTCAGTCCATAGTATAACCAACTTCATACCTAGGTCTATTAGGAAGATACATATTTTGGGATGTTCACACCACTGTGGGCGGTTCAGGTTCCAAACAATATAGGCCAGGTAATATCTACTGTATTTTTGGGGTGTGTGTGTGGAAGCATTGGCCATCATTTGATCATGCATTTGGAAGTGGATGTGGAGACCATCTGGTTACAGGTGTCCATGCCACCTTTAGTTTTATAAAAAATAATCTCAGCTTGGAATTCTGATCTGAGATTGCTACATTGTAATGAACTGAAGAAAGGAAAACTGCTGTCCTTCCTTTCTTTGGCACATAAAGTGTCAAACCTTTTGAAAACCAAAAATGCTGCTGTTGCTTTCTGGGCAAGGTAGTCTAGGGGAATTTCCATTGTTGTAGTTGTTTAATAATATGTTAACTAGAGTCAGGTTTCTCTCAAGTAATAGTAACAGTCATAAGTTCACCCACAACCTGTAAATCTGCTGTTAGTTCTCAACTACTTTGTGGCCAAGGTTTCATGCTTCTAGGGCAGCTTCTTCCTTTCCCACTTATATGTCTGCATCATAAATATATGGCATTTTAGAATCACAACATAGCTAGATTTTTATGCTATGCTTTGCTGTGTTGGATGGCATTTTTGATTCACTGGATACCTACCTTTGAAAGGCACTAAATGTTCATGAATTGTTATTTTCACTTATGATAAGAAGCATTTTGGGAAAGTGTTGGTAAACGTATCCTATAGCTTGCACACAGTGGCAAGAGTAGTTTAGTTGCCTCTCACAAGGATAGTTTAGTGTTGAAGCCAGTCATCAAATCTGAATATTGATTCTTTTGAAGGAGGCCAAAGACATTGCGAATTGTAAATGTTGTAAACTTTGTAAATGTTGAGGGCAACTTTCAGCAACACATTTTGCTAAAGTCTTTCCATAAACAGAGAAAAGGTATCATCCAAAACTCCTTAATTCAGAGGGTGCAGATTGGATGCATACATTAGCAGATACAGTGACCCCAGAAGACAGGTTAGTAAGATTTACACGAAATGATACTTAGAATTTTTTTAAAACTCACAATTTTGTTGGGTAACAAGGGAGGTTCTAATTGGTGAGAAATGTTTAAACAATTATAAAGGGTTTTTGAAAATTTGTGTGGCAGTATTTGTGAGAGGCAACTAAACTACTCTTGCCACTGTGTGCAAGCTATAGGATACGTTTACCAACACTTTCCCAAAAGTGTTAAGGGAAGTGAGCGATTTGCCTATTATGAAAATGGACAAAATATTGATGTTTTACCTTCTAACTCTTTCTCACATGAAATGGACGGTTCAGGGCTCAGCCTCTGTAGACATGACAAGTAAGGAGTAACTAATAACTTTCAAAAGCATTTTGTGGGCTTGGCCCCCAGCATGTGTTTGGTTTCCCCCCCCTTAGTCATTATATTAGAATACTCCTATTAGAAGCACTGATATTTCATTAAATTAAGGAGTGGCAGTGGGGGAGGGCTGAAACACCACATGACAATTCACAGCTTCTCTAGGCTGCAAACAACTTGCAACATGGAGCTGTGCAAGCATGACACACATTTTATGACTCCTGCCCCCCAGCTGTGTGTTTAAGGGATTAAATCCCTCCTGATGACTCAGGGGTTAATAGTTGTATCATTGGAAGCTGGTCTTTTGGGGCTACTGGAGCACAACCCTCCTAATGGGAATGTCAAGCAATTAAAATCCCCCCCCCAAAATCTCAAAGCCACACACTCTTTCTTATTCCACACACACTTTATACAGTAGGTCCCTACTCATACGGCCGGTTACATTCCGGACCCCTGCCAAAAAGCGAAAACTGCTGAAAAGCGGAACTCATTGAATAGAATGACACGCGATGTCCAAAAAGTGCCATAAAAGCGGAACAAGCGCCGTATGAGTGGGGCTTTAGTCTAATTGGGTCTAATTGTGACCGCCACATTAGCGAAGCACTGTAAAGCGAAGCGCCGTAAAGTGGGGCCCTTCTGTACTTCTATTTGAACTCAGATAAGCTATGCAAACATTTATGTCAATGTACTGATCTCTGGCCAATCAACTTCTTGTTCTCTGGCCAATCAGCTATCTGCACCACTTAGCCAATCCTAATACAAAAGCGTAGCTGTGGCAAAGAGGTCCTTTACCTTGGTCTGCCTGCTTATCAGCCTTCTTAGAAGGCTTCTACTCCATCTGTTATTAAGAGGCCCATCTAACATAGGCACCATAGCAAATTAGGGAGGAGTATAGACTGCTTCAAGAGCAGCCTACTTGGTAGTCCCATCCTATTTCAGAATCACACATTGGTTCTGAGTGTGCTCAGATATATCTAGACTTATCAGTGAGAGGACTGGTGGTAAGCTACTCTAAAAACAGGTTTGGTTTCTTCATAGGCCAGATTGGACCCTATTTATTGGTGGGGAGTTGGGAAGGGAGCAGGGCCGGATTATCCATTAGGCTTAGTAGGCTGAAGCCTAGGAGCCCGGAGCTCTTGGGGGCCTGGAGCTCTTGGGGGCCCGTGGGGCACTGGCCTGAGGGCCTCTGGAGCTACAGAGGGCCCTCCACTATCCTTCCGCAATGCGAGGAAGCAGGACAGGAGCCGTGGATTGCGGGACAAGAACTTCCGAACTGCCCGCCATCCCCCTGCTTCACTTTCCTTTTTGTCCGCTGTTTTTTGTGGTTTGCCATCAATCAAGATGGCGGCCAAGGTTTCCCTAAGGAGCTGAAGCCTCTGCCACCACCTTGGTTGATGGCACGCATGCGTGCCTAAGAGGAGAAGGGCCCCCCAAACACCAATCAGCCTATTTTTATTTATTTATTTATTTATTAAATTTATTAGTCACCCATCTGGCTGGTTGTCCAGCCACTTTGGGCGACGTACAAGATAAAAAACAATACATTAAAACGTTAAAATTTAAAACCATAACAGTAAAAACCTAACCCACCCCAAAAGCCTGCCTGAAGAGCCAGGTCTTCAAGGCCCGGCGGAAGCTCATCATAGAAGGGGCATGGCGGAGATCATTTGGGGCCCTCCTCAGCTTAATCTGGCCCTGGAAGGGAGAGGATATTCTTCTTGGTGGCAAGCCACTCCTAAAAATGTTTGACTGGCATCATAAGGGGGAGGGGGTGGAGAAATCTGGTTTCTTCATAGGCCAAACTAGGCCTTTTTATTGTCAGGGTGGGGGGAACAGGAGATTCTTGGTGGCAAACTGTCCCCCCCCCCGCAAGTTTGGCTGGCATCCTAAGTGTGTATGTGCATGGAGAGAATCTTTTTTCCCACAGGCTGGACCTGAACTGGACCTTTATATTGTCAGGGTGGGAGGGAGAAGAGATTCTTAGTTGCAAACTGCCCCAAGAATGGACTGGGCTGGGCTGGACCTTTATTTATTAATTTATTTTTATTTAAAGTATCTAAAAATTTGATACCAGTTTATGCAAGATAATTAATCTGCATTGGGATAACAGCGAGAACTTATTATAATTATTTTAATTAAAACAAAAAGCTTAGAAGCAGTAGTGTAGTGGCATATTGAGAAGTGCAGGGATCCTTCATTATTGTCATAACCACGCCCCTCTTTTTTACTGCTGGGTTGAGCATGAGATCCTTATTAATGCCTTCTTGCACAACAACAGACATCCTTAAACATGAAAGGGGAGAGTGTTAGCTACTGAAGAGAGTCTTCTCAGTGGTTGACTCACCTCCTTTCATTCTGATTGGCTCCAATCAGCAGGAAAGGGCAAGGAAGCATGCTAAAATCTCTTTTCGGTGGCTAACACACTTCCCTTTCATGCTGATTGGCTCATCAGACACTGGAGACATAGGGACCCTGCTCCCCCAAAAATAAGGGGTCTAAGACCCCCCCCAAGACTCCGGATGACTACCCCCCAGCTTAGGAGTACTTTGAAGAAGACCAGATGTTTATTTTCTTTCTGAACTCAAGACTTTGTCTTTCATGATGGGGGATAGGGGAGAACAGAGCAGGAAAGTAGTTGATAACACAGATATCATGGAGTTGGTAATCTAATTAGTAGGGCATATATGGGGTTGATGCACACTTCCAGCCCCAATTTCACTTTGAGTGGAGAAGTGGAACCTGTGTAAATGTGGTTAGTCAAAAGGAGGAATGTTGAGTTGAGCAAATCCCTGTTTTTACAAAAAACAAGAGATTTAAACATACTTTGTGTGAATGGTTGAGTCCCCACATCAGTAAAATACTGGAGGGACTCGTGGAACATCCTGCTGCAGTATTCAGAACAGATTGTATTGTATGAAAGACTCCTTTTTCTAACATTTTGGCTTCTTGTTTTTCCCCACCTGCCATATCTTTTTCTCTTTTTTAAATAGGAACTTGCGGTTTACAGGATTGGTTTTATTTTTTAAAAGAAGAAACTCTGGAGATCTTTAGGCAACAACTATTATCCATAATACTGCTGTGACAACAGTCAGAATCCCTTCTGAACCAAAGCAAGACACTTTACAGTTTAGTTAGGTGCTATATGCAAAACTGGAGTGCTTAAGTATCCACAGTATGTTTGCAAAGAAGGAGGATGGGGAGAAACCCAAAACTTGGCCACTCCCCCATGACCTCATTGGCCACACACCCCATAGCAGTGTTACCAAGTCTAGTGGATGCTAGCTGCCACTAAGTTATATCAAAAAGGAAGTTTTAGGAGTGTGGCTTGCCATTCAAGCTTAGCAAGCTACACCTGCTGAAATTCCCTCTTTGATACAATTATTTAAAGGTATTAAAGCTCTGTCCCGGTTTGCATCCAACCACTCTAATCCCAGAGTACATGGAGTAATTGCAAGGCTGTCTCAGGTTTCATAATGGCTTGGAGAGATATGGCTCTTCTGAAGAGGAGGAGGAGGAGGAGGAGGAGGAAGAGGAAGAGGAAGAGGAAGAGGAAGAGGAAGGGTGGGGGAATGATTTTGGTGGTATATACAGAATGTGACTTGACATTTGGTATGGGTGAATCTGCCTCTTTGGTTTCTCTCAGTTTCTCATTATTCCAGTCTTAAGTTCAGTTCCCCACATTGCTGCATCAGTTTGTATTTTTTTAAAGTATTTATGAAAATTGCATTTTTCTCCTAATATACACATTTTTCATTGCTATTTTGGCTATTAGACAAATTTTTGCAAAGCAATTCCCCAAATATAATGCATTTTGTATGTTATTTTCACTAATATATGCATTTTTATGCACTCTTACCCAAGTACAGTATATTAGGTTTGCCAAGTCTCCAGTTTCTGCCCAGAGACTCTGGGTTTTTTGGGTCCCCTCCAGGTCTCTGGGTGAGTCACCTCAATCTCTGGACTCTCAGCTGTTAAAAAATTAAGTTTCTAGGTGGTCTGGTTCAAGAGATATACACCAAAAAGTGAGCAGCCCCCCCACAACTTCTGTTAAATGGGCTTATAGCTGGCTGCTGTAATCCTGCCCTTTCAGATATGTGGCCAAAAATGTTTTTAGCAGGTGCTGAAAAGAGTATGATGAAGGCATCTGCCTAGTGTCAATAGGCAGAGAGTTCCAAAGCGTAAGTGCTGCCACATCTTTCTTACAAGAGCAGACCAAGTACTATGTGGCACCCGTAAAATCGGAAGCATAGCTTGAACTTGGCCTGGTAGCAAATCAGCAATCAGTGCAGATTTCAGAGCAGAGGTATTATGTGCTG